>NC_048566.1:42022847-42347847 GCF_013265735.2 Oncorhynchus mykiss | reverse complement strand
CATATTTTTTTTGTAATTGTCAAACATTTTAAAAGCTAATCATTTTTAGATTCAACTATACAAAATATATCCATTTGTCTACCAAATAATTGCAAAAACGGTCTACAGTAGATGGGGTAGTCGGAGGACATCCTCCTCTGGTTACATTTACGTCAATACAAAACCTACAGTAGGGGGCTCATGGTTCTCACCCCCTTCCATAGACTTACACAGTAATTATGCCAACTTCTGGAGGATGTCCTCCAGCCTATCAGAGCTCTTGTAGCATGAACTGACATGTCCACCCAATCAAAGGATCAGAGAATTAATCTAGTACTGAAAGCATATGCTACAGCAACAGTAGCTAGCACTGCAGTGCACAAAATGTTGTGAGTAGTTGACTCCCTCCCTCCCATCAGCATTCAACACCATAGTACCCTCCAAGCTCCTCATTAAGCTTGAAGCCCTGGGTCTCCACCCTGCCCTGTGCGATTGGGTTCTGGACTACCTGACGGGCACAACCCATCACCGGGGGCAAACTACCTGCCCTCCAGTACACCTACAGCACCCGATGTCACAGGAAGGCCAAAAAGATCATTAAGGACCCCAACTACCCGAGCCACTGCCTGTTCACCCCGCTACCATCCAGAAGGCGAGGTCAGTACTGGTACAGCAAAGCTGGGACCGAGACACTGGAAAATAGTTTCTATCTCAAGGCCATCAGACATCACAAATGCCAAATCATTGGCCACTAACAAATGGATCACTAGTCACTTTAAGGCCACTTTAATAATGATGTTTACATATCTTGCATTACTCATCCCATATGTATATACTGTATTTTATACCATCTATTGCATCTTGCCTATGCTGCGCGGTCATTGCTCATCCATATATTTATATCTACATATTCTTATCCCATCCCTTTACTTAGATTTGTGTGTATTAGGTAGTTGTTGTGGAATTGTTAGATTACTTGTTGATATTGCTGCACTGTCGGAACTAGAAGCACAAGCATTTGCTACACTCAATAACATCTGCTAACCATGTGTATGTGACCAATACACTTCGATTTGATTGGCGAAAAGACAATAGTTTTGAACAAATTAATTTCTTAAAAGACGAAGGAGAAACAAGAGGTTGTTGTTTTTTTCACTTACTTAGCTAGGAAATGCAGCTAGCTAGTTTAGCCTATTCAAACACTCTGCTGAAACAGAGGGATGCTGTTAGCTAGGTGGCTATGACTATCCAACACAACTCGAACTCTTCAAAGTCAAGTTACGCTTCTGGTTTTACTAATTTATTGCCACCGGGGCCTGCCGGTGTTACTGCTAAACTGTTTACTGACTGTACACTGTAAGGTTACCGCATTATTGTAGCTGGTTTACTAACGTGTTAGTTCTATTAGCTATGTCAACTAGCTAATATGGTGACAATTATCTAGGCTGTGTGTAGCAGTTATGATATGGTTTGGCTTGGAAAGTTTTTTTTGCCTGGTCACATACAGCTGATGTGTTGTGCATTGAAGTCCACAAGTGAAGGGAAAAGGTTAGAGGAGGAGAGCGCATAGATGCGAGAGGGAATACAACGTGGCTGCTATAAAAGTGAACTGTGTTTGTGTGAGATCAGGGGTGTATTCATTCTACCGATTCTGTTGAAAAACATTTCTTAAACGGTAGCAAACAGAGCGAAACAGGGCTAAACATACCTGAAATTGTCAAATAGAAAGTAATGTTTGCAACTGTTGGACTAATGATTACACCCTAGATCAGCTAGATGCAGGCAAGATTGTGCAAGGCAGTATTGAATGTGTCTGTCCATGTGTCACGGTGTCAAATTTTTCACTCGACCTGTGTGCACCTACGCTGTAAACTTTCATTCATTGGCTAGGTTTTAGCAACCTCATGATGGGTACAGGGAAAATTAGAGTATCATGCCTACACCTATCGATGCTACATTGAACTGGGTGAATGGAATATGAATGACAGTCATCCAATATGCTGTAATAGAAATAAGGCCATTCTCATGAAAAAAAAGAAATCTGACTCCCTCATCTTAAAAACGGTACCGACTGCCACAGATCTGTTCAACTGAAGACATGACGCAAGGGAATTCTGATCCCCCTGGGAAGAAGTGATCTGGAACACTATCATGCCTCATCAAGACTGGAGCGTTTAGATTCCGTGGAGTCTGGGGGTGGGGGGGAGGGATTTAAGGGGGTGGTCTATTTGGACAGAGCTGGGACAGGCTCCGTGTCACAAATGGACAATGACACTGTCAATCAAAACAAGTATACCCATTAACAACTCCCAGAGTAACTTTAAAACCCCTGACATTTTCAAAACCTTCCACCCCAGGCATTGACACAGGTCTCACCACTCACTAAAACAACATCCTCAACCATGTTCATAAAAGGTCCATGTATGACAACTCAATCATTGACGTTTACAAGACGCTAGATTACTTTCTCGTGTGCATACTGTATCCGAGGAAGGAGATACCGTATAAACAGCTCTGACAGATTAATAATGAATGAGTTTAATCTCATGTATTGGCTCAGTTGACACAGCACTGAGGTGTTGAGACATGTCGACTTTCTCCCTGAGATACTCTTCTGTTGATCGCCTGAGCTGTTCTTTCTGCTTTCAGGTGGAACCGACCCTGTTCAAAAGCAACAGTCAGGGTCTGTTTAGGACAGAGAGGTAGGAGAGGGAGGGAAGAGTGGGGGAAGAGGGAGCAGAGTGGGGGGGGGGGGGGCGATAGGGGCCTGTCTGAAGGGACGACCCCCTTTGGGTCCAGGAGAGCACACCCAACACAAGACAAACAACACATTGTGTGGGATGACATCACCGGGGTCTCATTTCAGTGTGTGTGTTGTGACACAGAGGTTATACCAGGTAATATCAGTGAAAGAGAAAGGGATAGAAAGAGAGTGAGTGGGAGAGAGAAAGAGCGAGATGAGGGTCAACTTTCCCATAACACTCACTGTTTAGTTTATTTCCCACAAGCCACATTTAGATTAATGGCCATTTAGAGAAAAAAAAATGTATGTGTTGTATACTCACTCTACAGACCTGTTTACTGGGAGGGAAAACAACGTGCAGACACAGAGACATGTCTTACTGATGAGTGTGAGTGTATATGTCTGTTGTGTGGGAAATAGACAAAGGAGAGAGGAAAGAGAGAGATGTGCATCTGTTTTTGTGAGTACGTGCTTGTGCATGTGATGGGGTGTTAGAGAGCTGAATGATGCATCAGAAACAGTATGTGTGTTTGTGTGTGCTTTGTGTGTGAAAGGGAAGAGAGAGCTAGAAGTCCACAGGTAGCAGGGCTGTGTAGGATTAGCGATGGTTTACACAAGAGATGATCCACTTCCCGCATTGCAGTGCACATAGAAAAGCGCACGCCTCCAAAGCGCCTTACACAGCACAGCACAGCACATCCCATGCTTCAGTCACATCCTATACAGGAGCTCTGCCATATCCCATCTGTTTACTGTTCCCAAAACATTACCCCTTGCTTCATCACGCTCTGGAATTACAGTGCAACACTACCACAGGGAGATCCAGGCTGAGTCTCACATAGCACCCTACAGTATTTCCTAATTCCTATATACTTTTGACCAGGTCCCATAGAGAACAGGGTGTCATTTTGGACACAACCCCAGTCAAGGTCAAGACGTCGCATGCCTGACCTCAGTGCAGGAGTCCTCATACCTACCCAAGGTCAGAAATAAGCCTCATATTTTCAATTATTTACTGCCTACTTCCACCACTGTGTAGGGACTGGGGCACGGCATCAGGCATCAGACCAGCGTGTCTGAGATAATATATTATGAGTCAAGCCAGAGGAACTCCATATGGCTTAAGACACACAGGCACTCCATTTATCCTATTACAACTCATTTGGCCTGTCATCTCTTTAGAATAATGGAAAAATGGAAAAGGTTGTGATGGCCAACTAGAGACTACAGTACAAGGTCTTAGTTCTCGTGAGGTTGTGTAACACGTGCACGTGCACACGCATTCACACACAGAGACCTGTGTCTATGCATACATGGGTGCGCCCGTGCCTGAATGAGTGTTTGTGTGCCTGTAGTGATCCTGATGGAGTGCTTGGTGATGAGTGATCTGTGGTAATGGCTGGCACATGCTGCTTCCCGGGTGGCGAGGTGATTTTTAAGGTAAATGTGCTTGGCCTCTGACAGATACTGAGCTGCTGGACTGCTGCTGTGTGATATTATTTTGCAGCCCTACATCTGCAAACACTCTACAAGTTTGGAAAACAACAGGCAGAAACCTGGAACTTCTCTGAGTGTGAGGAAGAACACCTTTTTCACACATGAAGGTTACGGCCCATTCCAGCACTATGTGTGACTTGAAGATCTGCTCATTATTCTCAATAGTTGATTTTTATTTTATTGATTAACGTTCCAATTCAGTCCCTGCCACAGACACACATCACACAAAGGGAGAGTAGCATGAAATATGAGCACACATCACTAAATGCACACAGAGAATGCTGTTCATCGACTACAGCTCGGCATTTAACACCATAGTACCCTCCAAGCTCGTCATCAAGCTCGAGACCCTGGGTCTCGACCCCGCCCTGTGCAACTGGGTACTGGACTTCCTGACGGGCCGCCCCCAGGTGGTGAGGGTAGGCAACAACATCTCCACCCCGCTGATCCTCAACACTGGGGCCCCACAAGGGTGCGTTCTGAGCCCTCCTGTACTCCCTGTTCACCCACGACTGCGTGGCCACGCACACCTCCAACTCAATCATCAAGTTTGCGGACGACACAACAGTGGTAGGCTTGATTACCAACAACGACGAGACAGCCTACAGGGAGGAGGTGAGGGCCCTCGGAGTGTGGTGTCAGGAAAATAATTAACAAAACTAAGGAGATGATTGTGGACTTCAGGAAACAGCAGAGGGAACACCCGCCTATCCACATCGATGGAACAGTAGTGGAGAGGGTAGCAAGTTTTAAGTTCCTCGGCATACACATCACAGACAAACTGAATTGGTCCACCCACACAGACAGCATCGTGAAGAAGGCGCAGCAGCGCCTCTTCAACCTCAGGAGGCTGAAGAAATTCGGCTTGTCACCAAAAGCACTCACAAACTTCTACAGATGCACAATCGAGAGCATCCTGGCGGGCTGTATCACCGCCTGGTACGGCAACTGCTCCGCCCACAACCGTAAGGCTCTCCAGAGGGTAGTGAGGTCTGCACAACGCATCACCGGGGGCAAACTACCTGCCCTCCAGGACACCTACACCACCCGATGTCACAGGAAGGCCATAAAGATCATCAAGGACAACAACCACCCGAGCCACTGCCTGTTCACCTCGCTATCATCCAGAAGGCGAGGTCAGTACAGGTGCATCAAAGCTGGGACCGAGAGACTGAAAAACAGCTTCTATCTCAAGGTCATCAGACTGTTAAACAGCCACCACTAACATTGAGTGGCTGCTGCCAACACACTGACTCAACTCCAGCCACTTTAATAATGGGAATTGATGGGAAATGATGTAAAATATATCACTAGCCACTTTAAACAATGCTACCTAATATAATGTTTACATACCCTACATTATTCATCTCCTATGTATACGTACGTATATACTGTACTCTATATCATCTACTGCATCTTTATGTAATACATGTATCACTAGCCACTTTAAACTATGCCACTTTGTTTACATACTCATCTCATATGTATATACTGTACTCGATACCATCTACTGTATCTTGCCTATGCCGCTCTGTACCATCACTCATTCATATATCTTCATGTACATATTCTTTATCCCCTTACACTTGTTTGTATAAGACAGTAGTTTTGGAATTGTTAGTTAGATTACTTGTTGGTTATTACTGCATTGTCGGAACTAGAAGCACAAGCATTTCGCTACACTCGCATTAACATCTGCTAACCATGTGTATGTGACAAATAAAATGTGATTTGATTTGACATATAATAAAATAAATACTCCATACACACACTTCCATGCATACATGGATGAATAGAGGAACATAGAAAGTAGACAGACCAAGCCAAATCCAGGCATAGCAAAGAAACACATCTCAAACATGCACGCACACAGACAATACAGACACATACTCTTAGAGAAAAGGGTTCCAAAAGAGTTCTTCAGCTGTCCCCATAGGAAAACCCTCTTTGGTTCTGAAAAGGGTTCTTCAAAGGTATTCCCTATGGGGACAGCCGAAGAACCCTTTTAGGTTCTAGATATCACTTTTTTTCCTAAGAGTGCAAACACACACACACAAATATATGGTTATAAACCCCTATATGCTTCCATCCTCTGGCAGCAGCTACAGAGTGCATTGAGGACACAGACATAGTCTCTGAGGCAGCTAGTTAAAGTGGTGTTTTGATGCCTATAAATGTCCGGGAATAGTTGACAATCCCCCAAGCATTTCTAAACTGGACCTGTGACAGTCTCTTTCAAAATCTTTCAATAGAACAATAGAGTTCATGCATAGAAGTGTGTATGGAGATGCTATTAAAGGGATGGGGGCAGAAGGGCATGGTATTTACCTCTGCTATGAGGTAGAACAGAGTGGGAGAAACTGGCAGAGAGAGAAAACATACAACCTATACACCAAGATCCAATGCCACCTACGGTTATTCATGCTGTAGTGTATGATCTTTTATAGGTTCTCTCATAGGCCTTTTGTGTGCGTTTTATGAATAAGGGGGATTTCTTCTGGGTCTCCATGTGGTTTGATGAAGTGTGAATTGGCCAGCCGACATAAGAGAACATGGAGAGAGTTTGTGGAGACCAACCACACAGCGAATTCTACATCTGACAGAGATGGGGCTAGTCCCTCTGTTTAACTCTGCTTCCCGTCTCCTTATCTTTCCCTACCCATTCCTTTACTTATCCCTCTTTTATACTGGTGTCCTCGTTTTGATGCCCATGGAGTGCCTCTCGTTATTTCTCTCTATCTCCAGTGATTATTGTCAGTCGTTTACATCTTTGACCAGTCCTATACCCAGCCAACCCCAAATCCATCTCCCTCTTCTTTCCTCCCTCCCACCCATCTATCCTTCTTTCACAGGGATGTCTTCTTTTATGTCTCATTCTCAGCATCATGTCTATACTTGACCAGACCTACCCAACTAACCTCAAATCACCCTTTATCCTCTCCCCAACTCTTTTACTGAAACTAAGAGGCATGGCTCAGCCAGGCACCCGTGGCCCAGCTCTGGATGACATGGAGAAAATACACAGAGTTCAAATATAGCCGTGTACACAACACAGACTATTCTTAGTTTGCTCCTATTTAACAGTGTGGCCACAGCACACGTGCCGCCCGGCCCAGAGTGAGGCTCCTCTTTCAGCTATAAAGAGGAGGGCCAGGCCATACATAGGACCAGTGGGACCTCCAGGAAAAACCAAACCAGAGGTCCTCTTTGAATACTGTTGACTGACAGTGCTGGCGGGCTGGCAGGATGGATAGGTGCTTTTCTGTCTTGCATGGGTGAACAGTGGGGCTTTCCTCAGTTGTTTGGAAAATGTGGAGTTTGGAGACTGAGGGGCTTACCTGAATATAACGTATTGACTGGAGGGTGTTTTCTTAGCTGGCATATTACGTCTAGTTAGTTGTTACGAAGTTGACTGTTTTCTTTGTTACGTAGTTGACGGGTGTCAAGTGTATCATCTTGTTTGCATGTTGCTATGCATGTATTCCCTTGGTTGTTAGGTGTGTCTCTTCTTACCTCATTGTCTGTGCCCACATCCAGCATGACTGGCAGACACTGCTGGGGTGGCATGCCTCCACAGGCCGTGTAGAGTGCCAGCTTGCCCACAGGGATGCCCATGCCGTAGCAGCCCAGGTCCCCCAGGCCCAGGATCCTCTCTCCGTCTGTCACACACACCGCCTGTCAATCACATCACATCACACCTGTCAATCATACCTGTGAGTATATGTCAATCAAATACATTATCAGTCAGAGCAGACTGTCTATGGCTCTAGATAAAAGTCATTTTCTTTCGGCTTCCTGTTTGAAATGAACCAAATTAGCCAACATTTTTGTCATAATATCAGGCAGTGAAAATACATTAACCTGCAAATAAAGCAAGCATATTCATTAGTCAGTTTCAGTGAGTGTACATGATTAAACAGGAAATATTCACACTATGTTTCACCACTAACACGTCCTGTGTCTGTAAAATACATAAGTCAAACACGTTATCAGTCAGAGCAGAATATTAGTAACTCTAGACAAGGGTAGTCCCTAACCTCAAAGACTATCGTCAAGAAGTCAGTGAAAATACAGACAGTAACTTGCCAATACATCGATGTTCAGTAACAAATCATGGACATGATTTAACAGGGTATATTCAAACTAGCTACTGTAACAGCATTGCTTCCATCACTCCATTCCCATACTACCTTTCCAAGCAAACCCCCCACCAATCCTGCTTCTCTACTCTCCATCTGCCCTGCAGGTCTGACCCGGTCCTGCTTCACACAACCTAACCATGCACTCTTATTAAACAGAAAACGACAAACGAATAGCCTGACGTTCTCAATGTGGAATTTACAAACTAACGATTGTGTAACTCAACCTGATCACCAGGGGTGTTTTGGAAGAAAAACAATTATTGTCCAGGAAATGTGTCTTTGGCTTCACAATAACTTGATTGACATTAAAACATTAAAACAAGTGACCAACAACAAATATATAAAGACAATTATGAACTGGGTGGTTCGCTGACTGATGATTGTCTGAAAGATGTGTTATATCAGACCGTATACCACGGGTCCATTTTCTTTTTTTTACTGCTCTAATTACATTGATATTTAAGTGATAATGCCGGAGAAGCCGGTGTTTGGATGATATGGCATGGCTGTTATTAGGCCGGAGACTAAGACGAGTGGCGGCAAACCGTGCCAATATATCCTCCAAACACCTGCTTTGGGGGCATTATCACTTTTATACAACGGGTTAGCAACATTTTCAAATAATGATTGACATATTTTCATTAAAAACATTATTTTGATGGATTTATATCTATGGCGACATTCTTATCCCTTGCTTGACTGCTGGCCAACTACGGCTAACTTACAGTCACGTCAAACAGTGCAGCCAGAATAACAGAAAACAGCTGCGTTTGCAATTGTTTAAGTTGTTTTCTAGTGACATTTATTTGGATACATCCATAACAAATGAGATAATGATGTGCAATTTCAACTGGCATAAAAAATGTGCTCTCTCGCGTCAGGAAACTGTTGTTCAGAGGAGCTAGGCAACAACACAGGTAATACAATCACTTCAAACTGAAGTTGGAAAGACTGCAAATTAGCTGCATTTCGTTTCGTTCAGTCCTCAACTGGCAGCTTCATTAAATAGTATCCGCAAAACACCAGTCTGAATGTCAACAGTGAAGAGGCGACTCCGGGATGTTGGCCTTCTATGCAGAGTTCCTCTGTCCAGTGTCTGTGTTATTTTGCCCATCTTAATCTTTTATTTTTATTGGCCAGTCTGAGATATGGCTTTTTCTTTGCAACTCTGCCTAGAAGGCCAGCATCCCGGAGTCGCCTCTTCACTGTTGATGCTTACACTTTTGTTTTGCGGGTACTATTTAATGAAGCTGCCAGTTGAGGACTTGTGAGGTGTCTGTTTCTCAAACTAGACACTGATGTACTTGTCCTCTTGCTCAGTTGTGCATTCTGGTTAGAGCCAGTTTGCGCTGTCTTGTGAAGGGAGTAGTACACAGCGTTGTACGAGATCTTCAGTTTCTTGGCAATTTCTCAAATGGAATAGCCTTCATTCCTCAGAACAAGAATAGACTGACAAGTTTCAGACGAAAGTTCTTTGTTTCTGGCCATTTTGAGCCTGTAATTGAAACCACAACTGCTGATACTCCAGATACTCAACTAGTCTAAAGAAGGCCAGTTTTATTGCTTCTTTAAATCAGGACATCAGTTTTTAGCTGCGCTAACATAATTGCAAAAGGGTTTTCTAATGCTCAATTAGCCTTTTAAAATTATAAACTTGGATTAGCTAACACAATGTGCCATTGGAACACAGGAGTGATGGTTGCTGATAATGGGCTTCTGTTCACCTATGTAGATATTCTATGAAATAAAAAAAGCATTTTTTTCCATTTACAACATTAACAATGTCTACACTGTATTTCTGATCAATTTGATGTTATTTTGAATGGACAAAAAATGTTTTCTTTCAAAAACGAGGACATTTCTAAGTGACCCCAAACTTTTGAACGGTAGTGTATATACCCATAATAATGATGCTGATTCATGATTTCGACTGGCTGAGAAAAGCTGCCTGCCTGCCTGTCTCTCTCATCCCAACTCCTGACCCCTACACATTCATTATTATGGGATAGCTGGAGATCAAATTTCAATATTGAAACAATGTTGCAAATGTCAGAGAGACAAATACCATGATATTGTTTGAGGAGAGTGCACAACAACAAAACACTTATCACGCACGGCAACTGGTTTGATACATTCACCTCTGAAGGTAAATAATGTACTTAATAATGTACTTATTCAGTAATTTTGCTTTGATTTGTCCCCCCCCCCCCCCCCCACATCTAGATGTGTGAAGGTTAGTGTATTTTCTGTAGTGAAGCTAATTGTCCATCATTTATGACATTCCTGGGAGTGTGTAAACTTACATTTTGTATTACCATATCATTTTTGTATGTTCTCTATAGTTATGTACTTGAAAATGTATTAATTGACCAATTCGGCACATTGGGGCAGACGTGATACAACATTTTGAACAGTAATGCAATGATTCATTGAATCAGTCTAAAATGTTGTACATACACTGCTACCATCTAGTGGCCAAAATCTAAATTGCCCCTGGCCTCCTAAGTGATATAATGGCCTTTCTTTTGCATTTCAAAGATGGGGGGGGGGGGAGAGAGAAAGAAAACTCATGTTTTTTTTACCAGATGTGTTATATTCTCCTACATTAATTTTCCACAAACTTCAAAGTGTTTCCTTTCAAATGGTATCCATAATATGCATATTCTTGCTTCAGGTCCTGAGCTACAGGCAGTTAGATTTGGGTATGTCATTTGATTTCCAGATTTTAAGAATTTTTTCAAAATGATTGTTGAGAAAAGTATGGTGCAACCCATTGGGTATCTCATCACACACTCATATGCCATGTCTTGAAATATGCGGATATACGGATTAAAAGTACATTTGCATTGTAAAACAGCCAACTTTCTATCTCCACTCATAACTTTTGGACTTATAACACTCACAGAAGGCATGAATTATTGAGTCATTGTTAATTTTACACTTAAGGCATGACTGCCATTGTGCTGTCGAATTGGTGAATTGTGTCTATTGTATAATAATTCTATACATTAGTTTATACTGGATTAAGCATTCATTTTCATGAACTGTAATTTTGTTTGTTATGTTCGAACGCTCCCTCCATTTTGTGCCAATTTCAGTTACTTTCATGTCTTTGTTCCAATAGTTTATTGTTATGATATTGTTTGTTGGATAGACTCTGTGCAAGGTTTTGTATATTTTACCTCTCATATGTTTTTCCTTTTCTGACTCAAGTAAGATTCCCTCAACATTACTCTTATGTCTAAAAGATTTCAGATCGTTTTTGAAAATTTTTACGGTCGTGGCCAAAAGTTGAGAATGACACAAATATTCATTTTCACAAAGTGTGCTGCCTCAGTTTGTATGATGGCAATTTGCATATACTCCAAATCAAATCAAATCAAATCCAGAATGCATATACTCCAGAATGTTATGAAGAGTGATCAGATGAATTGCAATTAATTGCAAAGTCCCTCTTTGCCATGCAAATTAACTGAATCCCCCAAAAACATTCCCACTGCATTTCAGCCCTTCCACAAAATGACCCGCTGACATCATGTCAGGGATTCTCTCGTTAACACAGGTGTGAGTGTTGACGTAGACATGGATGGAGATCACTTTATCATGCTGATTGAGTTCGAATAACAGACTGGAAGCTTCAAAAGGAGGGTGGTTACCTCAAAGGAAACATGTGTCGTCATCATTGCTTTGCACAAAAAGGGCTTCACGGGCAAGGATATTGCTGCCAGTAAGATTGCACCTAAATCAACCATTTATCGGATCATCAAGAACTTCAAGGAGAGTGGTTAAATTATTATGAAGAAGGCTTCAGGGCGCCCAAGAAAGTCCAGCAAGCGTCAGGACCGTTTCCTAAAGTTGATTCAGCTGCGGGATCGGGGCACCACCAGTACAGAGCTTGCTCAGGAATGGCAGCAGGCAAGTGTGAGTGCATCTGCACGCACAGTGAGGCGAAGACTTTTGGAGGATGGCCTGGTGTCAAGAGCAGCAAAGAAGCCACTTCTCTCCAGAAAAAACATCAGGGACAGACTGATATTCTGCAAAAGGTACAGGGATTGTACTGCTGAGGACTGGGGTAAAGTCATTTTCTCTGATGAATCCCCTTTCCAATTGTTTGGGGCATCCGGAAAAGAGCTTGTCCGGAGAAGACAAGGTGAGCGCTACCATCAGTCCTGTGTCATGCCAACAGTAAAGCATCCTGAGACCATTCATGTGTGGGGTTGCTTCTCATCCAAGGCAGTGGGCTCACTCACAATTTTGCCTAAGAACACATCCATGAATAAAGAATGGTACCAACACATCCTCAGAGAGCAACTACTCCCAACCATCCAGGAACAGTTTGTTGACGAACAATGCCTTTTCCAGCATGATGGAGCACCTTGCCATAAGGCAAAAGTGATAACAAAGTGGCTCTGGGAACAAAATATAGATATTTTGTGTCCATGGCCAGGAAACTCCCCAGAACTTAATCGCATTGAAAACTTGTGGTCAATCCTCAAGAGGCGGGTGGAAAAACAAAACCCCACAAATTCTGACAAACTCCAAGCATTGATTATGCAAGAATGGGCTGCCATGAGTCCGGAAGTGGCCCAGAAGTTAATTGACAGCAGGCCAGGGCGGATTGCAGAGGTCTTGAAAAAGAAGGGTCAACACTGCAAATACTGACTCTTTGCATCAACTTCATGTAATTGTCAATAAAAGCCTTTGGCACTTTTGAAATGTACATTGGTCAGTCCAAAATGGCTTTTTAATTCTGTCATGAAAATAATTGTATTTCCTATTACCAAGTAATTTACGATTTCTATGCCTTTAGTTTTCCATGTGGGAGAATTTATCGGTGAATTCTGAAAAGCTATCCAAGGATTGTTCCATAGGGGTGTGTTTTTTAATGGAGGGATTTTAATTATTGTAGAATCCATTTCATTTTCTTTCATATAGATGAAGAAAACGTTTGTATTTAATCCATTTTAGAATAAGGCTGTAACATAAGAAAATGTGGAAAAAGTCAAGGGGTCTGAATACTTTCTGAATGCTCTGTATGTCGCAGGTAAAAGCCTTGATATATGATATAATTCCAGGTCTTGAAGGTTAAACCACCTTCAGACTTAGAATAAAAACAAAAGTTTTACATCTCCCTATGAGCTTTATTTGCCCATATAAAGTCGTATGACTGGATACTTTTTTAAAGAATGTCTTCGCTGGGGTAACTGGTATTACCAAAAATAAATCTAGAAACTTTGGGAGCTATTCTAAAAAGAGGTTTATTCTACCTGTACGATTCATGGGAAGATTATAATTAAAAGGAACATCTGCTTTCATGTTGTCAAGTAAAGCGACAAGCAATAAGGCCAGAGGAGGTTTGGCCAATCTACCACAGCCAAGTGCTGTTCTTAAGCGCGACGGAATGCTGAGTGCCTGCACAAGCCCTTAGCTGCGGTATATTGGCCATATACCTCAAACCCCAGAGGTGTCTTATTGCTATTTTATACAACGGATGGGTCTAATCCTGGATGCAATGGAAGACAATGGAAGAGGACAATGGTAGAGGTTTTATGACAATGGAAAAATCTAAACCATTTATATTTAAATATTGAAAAAGTGTGGGTGACAGGGAAAAACAGATTAGTGCAATTTGAGGCAATATTTATTTTATTGTACCTGTATTTAACTAGGCAAGTCAGTTTTACAATGACGGCCTACCAAAAGGCCTCCTGCGGGGACAGGGGCTGGGATAAAGAAAAAATATAAATAAATATAGGACAAAACACACATCACAACAAGAGAGACAACACAATACTACACAAAGAGAGACCTAAGATGACATAGAAAGGCAGCAAGATGACAACATCATGGTAGCAACAATATGGTAGCCGAAAAATCCATGGTACAAACATTATTGGGCACAGACAACAGCACAAAGGCCAAGGTAGAGACAACAATACATCACGCAAAGCAGCCACAACTGTCAGTAAGAGTGCCCATGATTGAGTCGTGAATGAAGAGAAAAAAAACTGCGAAACATTGGTGCGGCTGGCTTCCGGGTTGGATGCGCGCTGTGGTAAGAAGCAGTTGGGTTGGGTTGTGTTTCGAAGGACGCATGGCTTTCGACCTTAGGTCTCTCCCGAGCCCGTATGGGAGTTGTAGCGATGAGACAAGACTGTAATTACTAACAATTGGATCCCACCGAAATTGGGGAGAAAAGGGAGAAAAAAAAAAAAAAAAAAAAAAAAAAAAAAAAATGAATGTAACTGGCAGAACAGGTGTTGTATGTGGAGGATGAGGGCTGCAGTACTGTATATATCTCAGATAGAGGGGAGTGATGCCTAAGAGGGTTTATAAATAAGCATCAACCTGTGGGTTCTGCGACAGGTATATAATCTGACAAGCACTGGAGAGAGATGCGGTGGGAACATGTGGGTCTGGGCAGGTGTGATGACATTAATGTTTTGTCTGTATATCTTTATGTTTGAAAAAATGTAATCTTGCAAAAAAATGTAATACATTTTAAAAAATCATCATGATCATCATGAACAATATGTTCGATCCCAAAACCCAACATGCATGTGTGTATTTCCATGATTAGTCTATGACGCAGGCAATCTGGCACTATACTTTTACAACCTTGTTCCACACTGGTTCCACAGCACCCTGACACCACCTCAGGGGATGATGTCATCCACCTAATCACATTTTTAATGCCTAATGAACACATGATTAGGGGTTTATGACATTCTAACAGCAAAACCACTTATTATTTTTGGGATAAACGTCATTAATAGTCCCATACATTTGGGGCTTACTGATTTATTTCTGGATTTGTAGCTTTTATTATTGGAACTATGTAAGTAGGGCATCGGATCGTGATGAATAGTTTTATATGAGGTCCTGTGAGCTCAGGGATTCAGAGGGAAATGCCATAGTGTTGACAGCTGTGAGCAGGTGGTAGAGCGGCTAGAGTCTGCAGCAGGCATATCTTAACATGCCAGGAATACCTGGACGACTTGTCATACTGAATCTACAGTTGAAGTCAAAAGTTGACATACACTTAGGTTGGAATCATTAAAACTCGTTTTTCAACCACTCCACAAATTTCTAAATCGGTTAGAACATCTACTTTGTGCATTACACAAGTAATTTTTCCAACAATTGTTTACAGACAGATTATTTCACTTATAATTCACTGTATCACAATGCCAATGGGCCAAAAGTTTACACACACTAAGTTGACTGTGCCTTTAAACAGATTGGAAAATTCCAGAAAATGATGTCATGGCTTTAGAAGCTTCTGATAGGCTAATTGACATCATTTGAGTCAATTGGAGGTGTACCTGTGGATGTAACTCAGTGCCTCTTTGCTTGACATCATGGGAAAATAAAAATAAATAAGCCAAGACCTCAGAAAAAAAATGGTAGACCTCCACAAGTCTGGTTCATCCTTGGGAGCAATTTCCAAACGCTTGAAGGTACCACGTTCATCTGTTACAAACAACAGTATGCAAGTATAAACACCATGGGACCAAGTAGCCGTCATACCGCTCAGGAAGGAGACGCATTCTGTCTCCTAGAGATGAACGTACTTTGGTGTAAATCAATCCCAGAACAACAGCAGAGGACCTTGTTTCATCCAGCATCTTCACGGGTACAAAAGTATCTATATCCACAGTAAAACGAGTCCTATTTCAACATAACCTGAAAGGCCGCTCAGCAAGGAAGAAGCCACTGCTCCAAAACCGCGATAAAAAAGCCAGACTACGGTTTGAAACTGCACATGGGGACAAGACATACTTTTTGGAGAAATGTCCTCTGGTCTGATGAAACAAAAATAGAACGGACCATCGTTATGTTTGGAGGGAAAAGGGGGGAGGCTTGCAAGCTGAAGAACACCATCCCAACCGTGAAGCACGGGGGTGGCAGCATCATGTTGTGGGGGTGCTTTGCTGCAGGAGACCCTGGTGCACATCACAAAATAGACGCCATCATGAGGTAGGAAAATGATGTGGATATATTGAAGCAACATCTCAAGACATCAGTCAGGAGGTTAAAGCTTGGTCACAAATGAGTCTTCCAAATGGACAATGACCTCAAGCATACTTCCAAAGTTGTGGCAAAAAGGCTTAAGGACAACAAAGTCAAGGTATTGGAGTGGCCATCACAAAGCCCTGACCTCAATACTATAGAAATTGTGTGTGCAGAACTGAAAAAGCATGTGCGAGCAATGCCTACAAAACCTGACTCAGTTACACCAGCTTTGTCAGGAGGAATGCGCCAAAATTCCCCCAACTTATTGTGGGAAGCTTGTGGAAGGCTACCCAAAACGTTTGACCCAAGTTAAACCATTTAAAGGCAATGCTACCAAATACTAATTGAGTGTATGTAAACTTCTGACCCATTGGAAATGTGATGAATGGAATTAAAGCTGAAATAAAACATTCTCTCTACTATTATTCTGACATATCACATTCTTCAAATAAAGTGGTGATCCTAACTGACCTAATACAGGGATTTTTTTACTTGGATTAAATGTCAGGAATTGTGAAAATTCTGAGTTTACATGTATTTGGCGCACGTGTATGTATGTAGGTGTATGTAAACGTCCGACTTCAACTGTACATGACAAGAGCATGACTTGATATGCCTGAAGCCTGATGAAGACCTAAAGGTCGAAATGTTGTTGTAAATAAATATCTGGGAGCGTGAGCAGCAGTGCGAGGCATTTTCCTTTCTGTTTTCCATGAGTTTGCCTGCAACTCCAGCACCTGCGGAAAGTACCTGGATGTGTGTATGTTCTTTAGCTTTTGTACAAGATCATGACTTATCAGAGGATATTAGAGCTCAGTTGGTTGAAATGGCCTCAAACAGGCCAGAACCCATCGACATCAATGCATGATTTACGAGAACGTTGGAGTTACACTATGCAGAGCCTTCGGAAAGTACTCAGACCCCTGGACTTTCCCACATTTTGTTACGTTACAGCCCTATTCTAAAATTGATTACAAAATCATGTTTTTATAAAAAAATAATAAACAGAAATATCATATTTACATAATTATTCAGACCCTTTACTCAGTACTTTGTTGAAGCACCTTTGGCAGCGATTGCAGCATTGAGTCTTCTTGGGTACGATGCTTCAAGCTTGGCACACCTGTATTTGGGGAGTTTCTCCCATTCTTCTTTGCAGATACTCAAGCTCTGTTGGATGGGGAGTGTGGCTGCACAGCTTTTTTCATGTCTCTCCAAAGATGTTCGATGTTCAAGTCTGGGCTTTGGCTGAGTCACTCAAGGACATTCAGAGACTGTCCCGAAGCCACTCCTGCGTTGTCTTGGCTGTGTGTTTAGGGTTGTTGTCCTATTGGAAGGTGAACCTTCACCCCAGTCTGAGATCAAGGATCTCTCTGTACTTTGCACCATTCATCTTTCCCTAGATCCTGACTAGTCTCCCAGTCCCTGCCGCTGAAAAAACATCCCCACACCATGATAATGTCACCACCATGCTTCAATGTAGGGTTGGTGCCAGTTTCTTCCAGACGTGACGCTTGGCATTCAGGCCAAAGAGTTGAATCTTGGTATCATCAGACCAAAGAGTTTCTCATGGTCTGGGAGTCCATTAGGTGGCTTTTGGCAAACTCCAAGCGGGCTATCATTTCCCTTTTACTGAGAAGTGGCTTCTGTCTAGCACTCTACCATAAAGGCCTGATTGGTAGAGTGCTGCAGAGATGCTTGTCATTTTGGAAGGTTCTCCCATCTCCACAGAGGAACTCTACAGCTCTGTCAGAGTGACCATCAGGTTCTTGGTCACCCCTCTGACCAAGGCCCTTCTCCCCCGATTGCTCAGTTCGGCCGGGCGGCCAGCTCTAGGAAGAGTCTTGTTGGTACCAAAAATCTCCCATTTAAGAATGATGGAGGCCACTGTGTTCTTGGGGAAATTCCTTCCTGTAGATATTTTTTGGTACCCTTCCCCAGATCTGTACCTCGACACAATCCTGTCTCGGAGCTCTACGGACAATTTCTTCGACCTCATGGCTTTTTTCTCTCTGACATGCACCGTCAACTGTGGGACCTTATATAGACAGGTGTGTGTATTTCCAAATCATGTCCAATCAATTGAATTTACCACAGGTGGACAATCAAGTTGTAGAAACATCAAGGATTTTAATGGAAACAGGATGCACCTGAGCTCATTTTCAAGTCTCCTAGTAAAGGGGCTGAATACTTATGTAAATAAGGAATATTTTTTATACATTGGCAAAATTTCCAAAACCTGTTCTTGCTTGGTCATTATGGGTATTGTGTGTAGATTGCTGAGAATTTGTATTTATTTTATCCATTTTAGAATAAGGCTGTAACGTAAAAAAAATGTGGAAAAAGTCAAGGGGGCTGAATACTTTCCGAAGGCACAGTATACACCCCTTAAAATTTGTGGATTCAGCTATTTCAGGTACACCGGTTATAGACAGGTGTATAAAATCAATCACACAGCCATGCAATCTTGATAGACAAAACATTGGCAGTAGAATGGGCTTACTGAAGAGCTACGACTTTCAACGTGGCACCGTCATATGATGCCATCTTTCCAAAAAGTCAGTTCGTCAAATAACTGCCCTTCTAGAGCTACTCCGGTCAAATTAAGTGTCGTTATTGTGAAGTGGAAATATCTAGGGGTAACAACGGCTCAGCCAAGATGTGGTAGGCCACATAAGCATACAGAATGGGACCGCTGAGTGCTGAAGCGCGTAGAACCTACAAATCGTCTGTCCTTGGTTGCACCACTCACTACCGAGTTCCAAACTGCCTCTGGAAGCAACGTCAGCACAAGAACTGTTCATCGAGAGATTCACAAAATGGGTTTCCATGGCCAATCAGCCGCACACAAGCCTAAATCACCATGTGCAATGCCAAGCGTTGGCTGGAGTGGTGTAAAGGTCGATGCCATTGGACTCTGGAGCAGTGGAAACGAGTTCTCTGGAGTGATGAATCAGGCTTCACCATCTGGCAGTCTGACAGATGAATCTGGGTTTGGCGGATGTCAGGAGAACACTACCTGCCTCAATGCATAGTGGCAACTGTAAAGTTTGGTGGAAGAGGAATAATGGTCTGACGCTGTTTTTCCATGGTTCAGGCTAGGCCCCTTAATTCCAGTGAAGTGAAATCTTAACGTTACAGCATATAATGAATGACATTATAGACGATTCTGTGCTTCCAGCTTTGTGGCAACAGTTTGTGGAAGGCCCTTTCCTGTTTCAGCATGACAATGCGCCATGCACAAAGCGAGGTCCATACATAAATGGTTTGTCAAGATTGGTGTGGAATAACTTGACTGGCCTGAACACAGCCCTGACCTCAACCCCATCGAACACATTTGTGATGAATTGGAAATCCGACTGCGAGCCAGGCCTGATCGCCCAACATCAATGCCTGACCTCACTAACGCTCTTGTGGCTGAATGGAAGCAAGTCCCCACAGCAATGTTCCAACATGTAGTGGAAAGCCTTCCCAGAAGAGTGGAGGTTGTTATAGCAGCAAAAGGGGGACCAACTCCATATTAATGGCCATGATTTTTGGAATGAGATGTTCGATGAGCAGGTGTCCACATACTTTTGGTCATGTAGTGTACATGTGCTTTTCAGTGGCGGCAGGTGGGAGAACCTATAGGAGGATGGGCTATTGGAATGGCATCAAACATATGGAAACCACATGTCCTCCTATAGCTCCTCCCACCAGCCTCCACTGGTGCCTACCCCCAGTTATCCCACTGTCCATACAGAGGTCCCTTAGTTCCAGGAATGCTAACCCATGACTTCTAAGCCAGGGCTGCCCAACACCCTCCTGAAGAGCTTTCAGAGCAGAATTTCACTCCAACCCTGATCTAACACACCTGATTCTACTAATTGGCAGTTCACCAGGACCTTGCTTTGCTTGATCAGGCGTGTCATTTACAACAGGCCTGGAGCAAAACCCTGCATACCCAATAGCAATACCTGCCTTATTCCATCAGACTGAAGAACTAGGCCTAACAGTGTAAAGGGCATAGCACCCCTAATAAAGAGATATGGTGCCATTTCAGACAACCTATTTCCGCATTATATAGGGAAAGGCCATTTCAGGTTTGACCATAGACTTACGCGTATGTCCTTCTCTGGCCAGCTCTGGAGCACGGTGGAGATGTGAGTGAGGTCATGGATGGTGATAAAAAGCCCCCTGGAACAGATCAGAGATCAGATGAGTTATAATGAGTGAGACTAGATGAACTGTTTACAGTACCTTTCACATTGCATATCGATTACCAGCATAAGGAAATGCTGTAATTTTGCTCAGTACGGAGAAAAAAACATTGTCTTTGCATTGTTTCAAATTGTTCTTTGATACCTGAATGGAAGCTTGAAATTAACTTTATCATTCGCAAGGAGATTCCTGCAAAAATATTATTTGAAGTTGCTTTTTGAAGTTTCAATCCAATTTTTCTGCCCTTTTCCCCCCTACTTGTGTTGTAATATCCCAGAGCAGATGCCACCTGGAAAATGGATAGCTGGGCCAGGGACCCCTCTAGTGCTCCTCTGTTCCAGGAAAAGCTAGATAGATATGCTTAGTCTGTGTGCGTGTGTGTACGCCCACAGGGTGGGAGGTCCAGCCCAGAAAGGTTTCAGCCTGGCCCAACAAAGCCATCTGCCCATGATGTGGAGGCACTATCCTCTCCATATGTGCCAGCAACAACAAAAAATATCTATATTGTAAAATCTGCTCATAAACTAAAAACACAGGTCGAAGCTGGAAAGCGAGAAGGAAAATGTGAAGCAGCAAACAGCCCAAAGCCTGTTAAAAAAGAACCAGAACACAAAAAGGGTTGGAAAGAAGAAGAGAGAGACATAAACGTGTCACATAAAAATACCCTGATAACTTTAAAGTTTCAGCTGAGGTTGACCCCAATGTCATCGCTGGATATTAACTTTCCTGCCAGACATCGGCAACTACAGGCAATAACAGGCAATAACAGTACAGGGACAGTACAACAAGTCTAATATTAATGACAAACCTATCACACCCGGTAATGTTTCACCTGTCATTGTGCTAGTCTCCAACCCTCTCCAGGTGTCGCCCATCTTCCCCATTATACCCTGTGTTCTCTGTTTGTCCGTTTGTCCGTTTTGTTTCGTGAAACCTACCAGTATTTGTTCCCCTGCTCCTGTCTCTTCTTGCTCCTGTTTCATAGTCCTTCATGGTTTTGACCCTTCTGCCTGCCCTGACCCTGAGCCTGCCTGCCGTTCTATACCTTGCCCCACCTCACTGAATTATTGACCCCTGCCTGCCCTGACCCTGAGACTGCCTGCCGTTCTGGACCTTTTACATCCTCTCTGGATTACTGACCTCTGCCTGCCTTTGACCTGTTGTTTGCCTGGCCCTGTAATAGAAATAAACTTTTGTTTCTTCGACACTGTCTGCATCTGGGTCATACCCGAAACCTGATAAAACCTGATGACACAATTCTTGTATGAAGGCCCTCTAGATTTGTATTTTATTTTACCTTTATTTAACCAGGTAGGCTAGTTGACAACAAGTTCTCATTTACAACTGCGACCTGGCCAAGATAAAGCATAGCAGTGTGAACAGACAACAACAGAGTTACACATGGAGTAAACAAAACAAGTCAATAACACAGTAGGAAAAAAAGGGGAAAAAAGAGTCTATATACATTGTGTGCAAAAGGCATGAGGAGGTAGGCAAATAATTACAATTTAGCAGATTAACACTGGGTGATAAATGATCAGATGGTCATGTGCAGGTAGAGATACTGGTGTGCAAAAGAGCAGAAAAGTAAATAAATATAAACAATATGGGGATGAGGTAGGTAAATTGGGTGGGCTATTTACCGATGGACTATGTACAGCTGCTGCGATCGGTTAGCTGTGTCAGATAGCAGATGTTTAAAGTTGGTGAGGGAGATAAGTCTCCAACTTCAGCAATTTTTGCAATTCGTTCCAGTCACAGGCAGCAGAGAACTGGAAGGAAAGGCGGCCAAAGAGGTGTTGGCTTTAGGGATGATCAGTGAGATACACCTGCTGGAGCACGTGCTACAGGTGGGTGTTGCCATCGTGACCAGTGAAACTGAGATAAGGAGGAGCTATACCTAGCATGGACTTGTAGATGACCTGGAGCCAGTGGGTTTGGCAACGAATATGCAGCGAGGGCCAGCCGACTAGAGCATATTAGAGCATTGGATTCTGTTGTGAGATTCGGATAGTCATGAATACTCTGATAAAATGATGGGTCACATTTCATCTCCCTGAGAAACTGGAAACCTTCCTACTACATCATATCATTTGGAAATGGAAACCTCTGGAGTTGAATCTTGGGTTAGTTTCTGTGGTGTGTGTGTGTGTGTGTGTGTGTGTGTGTGTGTGTGTGTGTGTGTGTGTGTATGTATGTATGTGTGTGTCTGTGCATGTATACATCTATATGCATGTGTGTACGAGGCTGATAGAGGACCAGTCAATATGAGGGCCACATTACTTGAGCTAAAGGTAGAGAGAGAGAGCTTCTCACACATGGTGACCCACGTCACTCACCGCGGGGCTCTACATATTTGGCCTCCATAGGTAAACACTGTGTCCTCCTGCCACATTTCTGATGAATTTGAGTCGACATTTCCAAAATAAGAAAAGAGAATGAAACACACAATGAGGAAATGAAGAGCAGGAAGTAAGAGATGGAAATTCGATTTTACAGCAAAAGAAAAAGTTTGAAAGGATGAGAGATGGAGAGAGACCGTGAGGGTGAGAAAGAAGGAGAGGGAGAGAGGGTTTGGAAGGAAAACCTCGAGTTGAGACCTGTTAGGGAGGTCAAAGAGGGGACCAAAACAAGAACAAATGGGACATAAAATCAAAAACCTCCACGGTCAGTCACACTCTTTAAAATGTTTAAACTGGACCAGAAATTGCTGCCAGAGGTCAAGCACGTAACGAGAAAGCTAACAATCAGTAACAACTCACAACTCATATGTGTTTGACCCTCAGTGATCAAACACATGCACACAAACACACTCACATCCTGTTTGATGCGCTTCATTGTTGGAACATTTGATTAGTCTGTCTGTGTGGCGTTTAAACAGCTGTGAAGAGCTGGATTTGCTTGCAGTGTGTGTGTGCAGTGTTTTTGTGTGTGTGTGTAACCTGTGAGAGTTGTGTGTGTGAGAAGCCTGTGAGAGCACTGGGTCAGTGGAGTGTGTGAGGCCTGCTGGGTTTGTTTGCCTGCAGCGACCGTGGGGCAGAGAGCAGAGCTGCTGCCAATTCCAGAGCTAAGAGATCCAGGTCAGGGAGAGGAGCATGTTGATGGTGGTGGTAGGGGATGGTCCTCATTGGCTGGACTGACCACATTTACTGGTGTTGGTCAAAATGACTCGTCTGATATGTGATAGACATGGACATGGTTCTTAACACATTATGACCATAGATGTTCCTTATTACAGCATAATAGCTCTATTATTTGTTCAAATATCTCACTTGAATTGTCCCAATCTGTCTCCAGTTTCTTCTATCATTCTTTCTCTCTCCCCTTCTCTTCCGTTCCCCTTCTCTCCCTTTCCCTCTCCATGTCTGTCTATCTCAACTCTCTTCAGTGCTGTCGGGGGGAGACGTTGACCCCATGATCCTGAGATGAGGGAGGAGAGGTGTCCTCAGTGCCTCTGACACCTTTCCCCCGATCCCCTCACAACATCTGTACAGGGCCTCCAGCTCCTTCTCCATCCCTTAGGAACAGTACTGGTGTTATAATAGGACTTCAGTCACATCCCCTAGGCTGAAGAGAAAGGGGAAAGGGGTGAGATATTCCGTGAGAAGGGGGCGAGAGCTGAGCTTTCTCACCAAGAGTCTAATGGCCCCATACTCAGAATCATAGTACCTCTCAGAATCACCTCATCTGGATCTAGGTGTAAAAATAAAAGGTAATCTTGAGTGGAAGGAGACAATACTGTTTAACAATGTATATGAGAGATCAAATGTGTTAAAAATGCACACCTTGAGATTGATACAGAATGAAGTTGGTGAGGAGTGTTTGTGGAGTCTGTCTATAAGAACTTGAGCACTGATAGGTGGATGGTGTCCCAACTGTCCTGTGAGGATCCGAATAGGTCAGACCAGCTTTGCAATAAATAACTTCAACCAGACCCCCTCTCACCCGCAGAGGGGGGGGGACTGGTGGGGTTTGACAGCTCACACCCCGTTGTAAATCAAGGACAGAACACTCAGCATCTCTCTAAATTCACCCAAGGAATGTGCCTTTGTTTTAAGAAGATTTTCCACCAAAACTCTAACACGTTCAAAAGCAAATACTGGAACAATATTTCTAACATAGAACGTGGGGAATATTTCTAACATAGAACGAGGGGAATGGGCTTTGTGTTTTCTTGATTTGCTTACCTATTTAAGCTTGTGAAGCTCGCCCTTGTGTGTGCGGGATTATATTTTGTTCACGTCTTGTATCGGGGGTGTTATTGTGCTCCGGATCGTTGTTACCCTGTGTTTTGGGTTGGTCAGTGTTTTGGCCCTGTGTTTTGGGCATGTCAGTGTTTTGGCCCTGTGTTTTGGGCATGTCAGTGTTTTGGCCCTGTGTTTTGGGCATGTCAGTGTTTTGGCCCTGTGTTTTGGGCATGTCAGTGTTTTGCCCCTGTGTTTTGGGCATGTCAGTGTTTTGCCCCTGTGTTTTGGGCATGTCAGTGTTTTGCCCTGTGTTTTGGGCATGTCAGTGTTTTCGCCCTGTGTTTTGGGCATGTCAGTGTTTTCGCCCTGTGTTTTGGGCATGTCAGTGTTTCCGCCCTGTGTTTTGGGCTGGTCAGTGTTTTCGCCCTGTGTTTTGGGCATGTCAGTGTTTTCGCCCTGTGTTTTGGGCATGTCAGTGTTTTTGCCCTGTGTTTTGGGCATGTCAGTGTTTTTGCCCTGTGTTTTGGGCATGTCAGTGTTTCCGCCCTGTGTTTTGGGCTGGTCAGTGTTTTCGCCCTGTGTTTTGGGCATGTCAGTGTTTTTGCCCTGTGTTTTGGGCATGTCAGTGTTTTCGCCCTGTGTTTGGGTTGGTCAGTGTTTTCGCCCTGTGTTTTGGGCATGACCATTTTTGTGCCTGGATTAAAGTGCATTTCTCCGTGGAACCCTCTGCTCTCTGCACCTGATTCCTACCTTCCCCTCCTAGTCATCCGTGACATGACCGAAAAGAACACTAATATCATATGTCATTAAAAATGTCACTAAGGAAATACTGTACCTTGAAAAGTATACCCAAAAGTATACCCACAATATGTTGTGCATGAAATATGAAAAATGCGTGAGTGTTTTTGTTAAGAGAGGGACATGATTTTAGGAGCCATAAGGGATAATTGTTTTACAAAACTTTGTACAAGTGACAAGTCACGCCCCCGAGTGAGGTCAGAGAGCGTGCCAACCTGACGGAACCGTCCCTTTTGAGCAAACTGTATAAAATAACGGGTCAAGAATTAACATATCAGACCAGAGAGATGTTGAGATGCAGCTCACGTTTAAAGTGGTTTAAACTTTGAATCTCAACATGGCGGTAGAGACGATAGTCACCTCCCGGACAATCACTGGTACGGCTGATTAACGGTCCTAAGTATCTAGGACATTTAAGTGGGACCATTCCATTACTCTGTTCAAATCATCGTATTACGCTACTCTCATCACCCCACTGGGAACCATCGACACGGCTGGCTAGCCTATCTTCAACAAAGCATCTTCCAGAGCGAATGGAAGGAGAATAAACTCTGTGGTTCTGTTCAGGACTTACACGTCAAGTCACCGGATACCGGACGACTGCAGAGGAGAACAACAGTAGAAGGCAGGTGGGGACCTCTTTGGACAATCAGAGCCTTACAAGCGTGCCGCGAAAAAGGCAGTTATCAGATTAATGAAAGTAAAGTCACGACAACGGCATAGTCTTCGATAATAGAAAGGTAAAGTTTTAAGCTAGCCTGTGTAGAACTTTCTTGGAGTAGTGAGTGAGTGAACAAGAGACCAGCTGAAAGGAGGAAGAGAGAGAGCAAAGAAAACAGCACCGGGCTGAAATCGGCAATACCGCTGACCCACAACCCAGCAGAAAACACAACCCAGGGGAGTGTGTGCCAAGAGTGGGACTGCAGCAACAATATGGCCCCAGCAGGAGCTGCTCTCTACACTTGACCCACAACATGGCCAGAGCCCCAGAGAGACACCAACTTCTGACAGACTACCGACCCGTGTCCTCAACAAACACAGAGCGCCAGCCACTCACCCAGAATATATCAGCCCACATAGCATCACCGCTCACCCCATTCAAGACTCTCTCTGCTGCTCGTTAGCCATAACCTCTGAACGGCTAAACTGTCACTAAGCAGTGTGAGCTGTATGTGTGCGTGTGAGCACAGTGAGAATGCAATGGGAGGTGAAACAATGTGTACCAGTTATGTGCGGTTCAACACAACATTTTTTTGTCAAAGTCTAATAAGTCAATCTTAATAGGATATTGAATGCATTCTAAAATGTCACTCAGAGAGACTTCTAAAGTGCTTTTACCAACCAAAAGGCCAAGGCCCAAACAGTGGATTACATAAAACATCTGGGACAGTTTCCCTACCTACAATACCATACATACTAGCATTCATTTAATGTGCATCTGTGATTGGAGTGGACAGAGAGTGGAAAGATATAGGCCTGAAACATGAAGTCACAAATAACACAATATCAAAACCCTCAGATGTTCATTAGTAATTGTCTAATTCACCACATCGCTGTGAGACAATGGTGTAGAAGAACAATGAGGACAATGCAGTGGAGGCAATAACTTTACTCTGCAAAGAAAACAACTGTTTGGACTAGAGATATTTTTCATTTGGGAGAGAGAGGGTGAGGAGGGAGTTTGTGACACAGCAAATATCTCTGGTCTTGACTCTTTCCAAACCCAACATAGAACACTGGAATACCCTTGTGTCACCTTTGGGGGTCATTCGAGAAATCAAGTATTTTGTCTCCTACCAAAACATATCAATCGCGCATTTGCTTCTGTCAATAGACTGAAAAGACAGGAGTGTGGGGTCGAGCGCATGCTGACCATCCAGCTTCTCTGTCATCCCTCTTAAGAATAATGTGTTGGGCAGCTCCTCTAAAGACCACTATATAAATATGAGAGAGAGAGAATTTCTTTGACTGGATGTGGTAAGTGACCGCAAGCTGAAGAATAGGACTGACAGTACAATATTTGAGCCATGAGGTCGCTGGTTTCAGCTTTCTGCTTCTTCCTTCTCCTAGTGGTATTTAAAGACATGTCCCAGAATGTTTTTACGTTTTAATGTTTATACCTCCATCTTTGAGCTGGATGTGACAATTTGTAGTTCATACATGCAGAATTACTGTCTTACCTCAATTAGCCACAAAATCCCTAGTTTGAAAGTGACTGTTTTTCTGGAAGCTGTGCAGCGCCATTTGTCCTACATGTTCCCCCACCTGGCCCAGCCCCCTAGCAATTTGAGTTCAACCAATGAACTTCAGCCCCTCGACATTTGAGTGACAGATGAGGCACATCATGCACACACAGCAGAGAGAGAGAAAGAGATAAAATGACACTAGATGGCTTAATGAACTGGAGATTGAGGCAAGGGTCAAACTGTACTCACTCACAGCAGAAGATGCAATATACACAATATCAATAAAAATGGCTTTTTTCATTCATTGTTTGTTTATCTTGAAACTAAAGTTAAAACAAACTCAAAGAAGGTTTCACATGACATGCAAAAGAATGACATTGCACTAAGGAAGCCGTGATAGCCTATACAGACACACCCGATGCCCAAATTGATGACTTATGTCACACAGCTGAGAGTCGAGTGGAGAAGAATCCATTCGGTTCAGTCAGTTGTCCTGGTGAGCCCTTCCCAGCTAGCTAGCTAGTTTATGCTTGTGGCTAAAAACGTCATCAAGAATTTGAAACTTGTCTGCTGATGTTGGGACTTGGGAGAGTGTTCAGAATCATTCCGTTTTTATCGGAGTAATTGTTATGTTTATAAAAAAAATAATGTAGCCATTAATGCCGTAGTTGTACATTTTCTGTGAAAATCACGTTTTAACCGTAACCCTGGTCTCATATTGCATATTGGTAATGGCTACACTATCTAGCTACATCCCTCTCCTTACTGCCAGTATGGAGAGGGAATTACTGAGGATCAACTGTACTATTTGTACAGGCTTTGATCTTGTCCCATCTTGATTACTGTCTGGTAAAATGGTCAGGTGCAGCAAAGGCAGACCTAGCAAAGTTGCAGCTGTGTTTAAACAAAGCAGCACGCCTTGCCCTTAACTGCACACACAGAACTAACATTAAAAAACATGCATGATAGTCTTTCATGGTTGAGGGTTGAGGTGAAATTGACTACTTATCTTCTAGTCTTTTTAAGAAACATGTTTGTGTTGAAAATGCCTAACCACTTGTATAATCTACAGTGGGTTGTCTTTTAAAAGTTGCAGCATACTGCAGGACAGCATGCGTGGTGCCACAGAATTCTATGGCATGTTATTTAAGTGCCCACCACTGGTACCATTAATGCTAGTTAGTGCTAGTTTGACCATCAGATGACATCTTTGAGAAGCATTTGATAGCCTTCAATAGTGGCTGTACTAGAGAATTTAAAACCTTTTTTGTAAGAACATAGTATATGGGACTGATTTTAAGAAATGTTGCTTAATTCATTTGCTTAATATTATGTTGTTTCTATTCCAAGATAAACTAAAAACCCTCTGGGTTTCCGTTAGAATGGAACGGAAAATACGGCACTGTACAAAGTGATGGTCGGGAGTAGGCTACAGTACTGGGCTATTTAGCTAAACAATTCCTGTGTCGTGCGAGCATGTGGGAGACCGGGGTTCAATGCCCCGACGGGGAGGAAGGAGTAGGCTGTCTTTGTAAATAAGAATTTGTTCCTTAACTGACTTGCCTAGTTAAATAAAAAGGTTACACTAAGAGCATAACATTTCTACACCATAATTGTAGTCTAACCAATACCCAAACAGAGATTGTCAAAATAAAAATGTAATTGATTTATCAAGACCAGTCCCTATACATATCTCAGAGCAGCGGGAACTGGCAATAATTACATATAGAAGATTGAAGGATTCTAAATTTAAACCAAAAGCCACCTCATGAGTCTCCCGGGGGCAGCCGGCATGGGTATCTGTAGCAACTAATTTTGCATTGCGGTGACTTAGACAGCTGTTTCCACTGGGGAGGCCCCATCCAGAAAGTATCAAAATACAGAGAGGTGTTGGTAAAGGTATATTGTCCTGCTAATAGCCCATAATGGGCTATTATAATACTGTACATGGTGTCCAGGTCAGGATAACCAAAAAAAGTATTTATTAAAGACTATCAGAAAGAATGTTTGTACTTATTTATTTTGATCCAAAGCCATGAATGAGTGAGTCACTCAGCTTCATGTAGGTGCCGCTATATGACTGTGCCATCAACTTGATAATATATAACGAGGTTATTTTGTTTTTTTTTAAAAGAAAGTGAGCGATTGTAATCTTAATAAAGGCCTAAATAATATTTGTAAAGGCCAAAACATTTATTTCTGTTTTTATAGGGAGAGAAACGCTAGGCCAATTGTGCGCTCCCAATCATGGTCGGATGTGATACATAATAGTGGATACAGCTGGAGAACTGCAAGGTAATCCCATTGTGCGCCACTCGGGAGCCATGGCCAATATATATTGTCCTGCTAATAACAGGGTTAATAATATATCTGTGAGAATATCCAAGGGTATTTTATATAATTCTAAATTAATAATAATTTTTTCAATCGCTTTGTTTAAAGAAATAGCAGTATTCTGGAGATTATTTTGTTTTCAAATAATGTAAAATGAGCCTAGAAAAAGGCCATCACATGAGGTGAGACATTGAAACTAATTTGTAAATAAAGCCAGTTTGTAATTTAGAATGATGTATTTCTGTTTTTAGAGGGAGAGAAACCAAAAACCTAGTCATCTCACGGGTCTCCCAGTCGAACCAGCATCTGTAACAACACAGCTTGCACTGCTATGCGGTGTCTTAGACCGTTGCACCACTCAGGCGCTGTACAAAGTGATCGGTCGGGAGTGGACTATTCTACTACAGTAAGAGCAAAATAATCCTAACACAATAAAATAAAAACCTTAGTGTAACAACACTTTTAGTAAGTAATATTGAAGTCGTGCACAATTATAGTTTTCTATTTAGGTTTATGTCGTCCATTCAATGTCAGTTAGAGACACAGTAGGACTCAAAAGCATAATCAGTGCTCTAACTCCCCCTTGCGCTGGTCTGGAGCAATGAAGTAGTGACGCAGGGTACTGTACTAAAAAACAAATGACCTCTAAGTACCACAGCATAATCACAAAACTTTTGGTGGAGCAACCACCAAATAAATAATAATAAATAAATAAAACAGAACAGACTTTTGTTTGGTACATAACCCACCAAACATGCCACTATGGATTTCTTCACGGTACCCAAACCAAAAACAGATTTAAAGCGTCCCTCACTTACTGCATGTATAAAATGCTGTCATCATGGAATGCTCTGCCACCAAAGGTCACTGTACACAGGCAAAAAGCAAGTATAGCTTAAAAAACTAAAATATTCTATCACAGTGTATCAAGAATGTAACTGAACTGTATATAACAATAGGAATATATGGATACTGTGTAAATAATATAGATATTTTTTGTCTCTTGGTGTCTTTACTATACAAAGCACAACTCTTGTTTTATTAGGAATTGAATGTAATATATTATGTTGTTCTTGTCTATTACTGTTCTGTACTTTGTTATGTATTTGTATATTTTATGCAGACCCTAGGAAGAGTAGCTGCTGCGTGTCCAGCAGCTAATGGGGATCCTAAGAAACTAAACTGCCGGACAGTAGTGCTCCCCGAGCGAGAGCGAAGGACACTGTACCCCGTGGTTTTGTGTTTCCCGCTTGCAGCGCAAACTCTTCTCATTGAGCAGCAACATTAGACTGTTTTACAGTGACATCCAGATGGCTACTACCAAATGATTTAATGTGTAGGCCGCTATCCTACTCTAAATAAAATCAAGTGGGACAGAACACATTGGCCACGTTAACTACCACCAGCGACATGTGATACAGCTGCCTAGCCTGCCTGATCGGAACCAACTACATAGCGCCTCGATAAAACATCGTTGCAATGGTAATTTGCACCGGCTTGTCGTTACGTTAACTAATTGCATGTCACGGTGACATCCAGAAAGTGACCAATACTACAAGTTATTTATTCCTTTCCCATCAAGATAAACATCACATTCTTTAACAGGTTTTAAATAGCGCCATGCTGCCGTGGGTGCCAGCTATACAGAATAAACTAGCTAGCTGGGAAGGGCTCATCCGGACAAATTACTGCTGCTACGTTTGACCCCCACAGCGAGCTCATTGCGTTGCACATATCAAGTAAAGGGACTTTTAGTGGCCAGTTATCAGAGTGAGTTATGGTGAAGGCCAAAGAGTGAAGAGGAGTCATGTGTAGAGTAGAGGTCAGGTAACAACATTAGGTAGACAGGAAGTTTTAGATAACCCTTAAGGTAGAAATTCCCCCTAAGATGTTTTGTGCAACTGTCTAAAAAGTTAAGGGACCTATTGGGGAAAAGGGAGAAATTAACTGTTTTGTGCAACTGTTGTCTGTAGGGCTCTGGAATAATACACCCCTGTTTCAGTGAGTGAACCAGCGCCAAGCAATTGACAAAATCCATAGCAGCAGCATCTGGAGGAGGAAAAAGAGCCAATAGTAGGCAGGCCGCTGGCACTGCCCGTCAATAACCCAACCAATGCCAGTGCCTGTACTGACGGTCGCTCTGTTTGCCCAGTTTTATAAATAACGAATTAAAACAGAACGGAGCAGCATCAAAGAGACTAAATACTGTATGCAGCAGAGCTCTGGGAGAAAATAGCTCAGTTAAAACTCGAGACGGCCGGGGGAATTTGGAACGGTGACAGAAGAATAAAGCATCAGCTGGTCCCTTTGCCTCCCTCCCAGATCTCCCCCTTTCTCCCTCTCCTGTATGCAGACATGAGAAGCATTCCCGCTGCCTGAACCGCCAGCGACATAGGAAAATTATAACCCATTACCCTTCCTCCCTTCCTCCCTCCCCCTACACCCCCTTCCTCCTGAGTCACTTGTCTTTCTACTGCAGCCCATTGAATATAGGCAAGGCCTCCACCAGCCAGAGCATCTTCCCATATGGAGCCATCCAGGTCTGCAGCCATTGACGCTGTGGTGGATGTCATTGCCAAACACATTGCATGACAACTGCAAACAGGATTTATGCCGCCAAGCAGACATACAGCCAACCTGAATGTGAGATAACACACACACACACACACACAGAGAGAGACTGGTATCCATTCCAGAATGCTCATTGTAAGACTGCATTTCTCTCAGGCCTTGCCTACATTACAACCGGAGGAAAAGTCTCTTCCCAAAGAAAGACATCCTGCTAAATGAATCAGAGCCACAGACCTGCAGAAACTGACAAGCCCTCCGATATCGTTCAGCCATATGCCGCTACACGTTCCATTAATTAGCCCCTTCTGCAGAGATCATTACTTTTCTGGCGCGCAAATAATGGTTTGTGTGGGTTGAAATGTGCCTCCTATTTGTGCCGAAATGTATCAGACATGATATTTGACTCTGCTAACTGTGTGCAATGATCAATTACAATGTGTTTCTGCAAAAGGCTACTTTCTGTTAGCAACAGAGGTCAAGATTGGATCATACCACATGAGAAAAATGCATTAGTCTTTCCACTAAGTTCAAATGGGATCAGATTGTTTTTTCTGGGAAAATAACCTAAAAGTGGCATGGTGGAGATGGGAGACAGGTCAAAACGAATTGTATAGCACCAGTAAATACTGTATGTGAGACTAGGATTTATGGAGTATTATATCCTTACATTTACAGACAAATATGGATGGAATTTTAGTAGATGTATGGGGGCAACACGGGGCAGGCTGCTACAACGATGTCCACTGTGAACCACTTGTATCCCATTCTGATTCCTCATACAATACAGATGAGGACATCATGTAGAACATTCATATGACACGGACAGGCCTGGACTGGGACAAACATATTTTATGACAAACAACCAGACATTTCACGCACAATCCAGATTTTAGCAATAGTATTTTATTCAGATCCCCCATTTTCCTCCCCCAGAAGAAGAACGCTGTAGGCCAAGACTTTGTCTGGCTCTTGGAGATCACGATGACTGTTGGAATCCTGAGGCGACTATGTGAAAAATCTGTCGATTTGCCCTTTAGCATGGCACTTAAACTCTAATTGCGCCTGTAAGTCACTCAGGAGAAGAGTGTCTGCTAAATGCTTAATAAAATGTCAAATGCAAATGTTGGCTTTTTGTTCAAAAACACAATTTGCCAGCATAAGACATGCACACTATTTTTTTTTATGACAATATTTGTATTGGCATTTTCCTTTTCAGCGTTGCTAGTTTTGACCTTTTAAATTATCTTTTGTGTGTAGCAATAGGGGGGTAATAGGATGGCACGCCATAGGATGGAACCCATCTTCAAGAGTTACTTTACTATAGCAGACCTAGAAGGTGATGAATGTGTGCGATTAGTGAACCCAACCCCACTAACACACATGTGGTCTTCAGTGGATTACATTGCAGGAGTATCTCCTAAATGCTGAGATGCTGAGACATAAATCAAAAGGGATGGTTGAAAGACCAAGTCATGGGTCAGGTCAATTACAGTAGATCAAAGGAGTTTAGAAACTAAGGTTGACCATGGTCAGTGTATGGTCAAAGTTACGTTAACAATGTGTGGCATCTGTTGACAAAAACACGGTCATATCCAGTAGGCAACCATGGAGTTGTCGACGTGACGTCATGTGCCATATTTTTCTCTTGATGGTGTTTCCAACATGACATCAACAACATATAAAAATACAGTCCACAGGCAGAGCAAATCTCCCAAGAAATGTGAATTCGCTTAGCAATGAAATGACACGCGTTAAAATGACAGGTTTAAAAGGACTCAGGTTGTCTTTTGGAATTATTTTCAATTAACAGGCATGTCTTCTTAAAAGTTAATTTGGGGAATTTCTTTCCTTCCTGATGCGTTTGAGCCAATCAGTTGTGTTGTGACAAGGTATAACGAAGATAGCCCTATTTGGCAAAAGACCAAGCCCATATTCTGGCAAGAACAGCTAAAATAACCAAAGAGAAACGACAGTCCATCATTACTTTAAGCAGGGTTGGGTAGCTTACTTTCTAAATGTAATCCGTTACAAATTACCTTTTGTAATTTACTTTTGGATTAGCCAAACTCAGTAACGTACTCTGATTACATTCCATTACTTTTAAGAGGTATTAGAAGACAAAAATCTATCTTAACAATTGGACGACATCTATTGCAGGATAATTCCATGTTAAAGTTCACATAGCTGGCCATGTATGGATGTTACATTTTACTTTATGGGTTGTTTATGTGGGCCTCTTCTAAACCATCGCTTTCTACTACATATAATAATGCAACAAAATTCTGTCTTTACATTAAAAACCAAAGTCATTCAGAATTCCAGTCATTCCAATAAATGCAATACCCCTTGATCTTCAAGAATAGGACTTGGAAATATGTATAGATTAGCCTAGTTGTTTTACCTGAGCATGACCCCAAAACTAAGGACTTATTAGCCAGCCCTACTCTGTTGTTTATGATTTTGTTGTCATGGAGGACTGATTGGGCTCATTGATTCAAGTTAAAAAATAAATGCTGTGCTCATGGAATGGCATGCTTTGCCAAGAGTGTGCAAAGCTGTCATCAAGGCAAAAGGTGGCTAATTGAAGAATCTCAAATATAAATTATATTTTGATTTGTTTAACACTTTATTGCTTATGACACGAGTCCATGTGTGTTATTTCATAGTTTGGATGTCTTCACTATTATTCTACAATGTAGAAAACAGTAAAAATGACAAAAAACCCTTGAATGAGTAGGTGTTCTAAAACGTTTGACCGGTAGTGTACTTTGTGTGTGTGTTCGTGTTTGGCAGTTCAAATAAAAAGGGTTGGCAAATACAAATTAGAGGCACTATAAACCTAACTTCTATTTTAATCATGTTTTCCCACAGCTTAAGAGATGGTGGGAACTGAGATCAAACTGCCCACAAACCAAGTTATTGAAACTGACTTTTTTACTAAATAAGAGACACAGGACACACAGGAATGATTGCTGATGATAGTATAATACCAGCCTAAGATGTCCAAAAGAACCAATATGAATGGTCAAGTCATCAGGGAGAGTAAAGTCAGATAAATGTGTCCCTTCTTAGAGGTCAATGTAACTGTGACACCATGGGGAGTAGGGTAAAGTAGATATATGGACTGCCGTTGAGAAGCAAATTTAAAAACATTTAAGTATGGATTTTACAGGCGGTTAGTGAACTAACTCTGGCATCGTTAATCTATTCCCAAACAAATAAATTGGATTTGAATCAGTGTCCAAACACTGCATGTTCTGATCGCCTATATTGCCAAACAACCATACTGCCAGCAAAATTTGTGGTGGTGGAGAAGTACGGTGGCAAGTGATACAGTAAATGCATGTGATCCCCTACACGTCTCTCATTATAAAACTGAGACTGGGAATAGAGGAACTGGCAGGGTTTATAACTAAACATAAAAATACATTTGATGTACAGTAGACTTTTGGTGTGGCTGTGTATGAGCAAGACAATGAGCCTGTGTGTGCTTGGGAGCCAAAATAGTATGTGACTTATCAGTGTTACTAATGTTTACATCTTATGGTTGATTCCTCCCTTTAAATAGAGCGTGTAATAGAAGATAAGGTTCAAGGCATATGTCCATAAGTTCACAAATCACATCAGGGAGTTTCATTTCCAGTTATGACAAATATACAAGAGGTTTTCTAGCAGGGAATGGAACAGAAATTATTTGCCAATCATTATGTTCTGAACAGAACCACTATTTTTCTATTTTTGTTCCCATGTTCCAACCAGCAAAATAAAGTTCTGAACCAGTTCAAACCCCCCAAAAAGTACAGTTTATGATTCCTTTCTGTTCCTTTTTTAATCTGTGAAATCAATTTTTTTTTACATGTAGTTCATTAAATTACATCACCAAATCAGTTTTGATAGAGCAGGCAAGCTATTTGTTTACATGCGTGATGGACAGATACGTGTAGTCTATGGCGCAAGCTGTGACTGAAATTTGCAGGTGGGGAGAGAGGGTTGAGGAGGAGGCTTGAAGCGTGGGCATCTTATGACATGCACTATCTGAATTACATCCACAGAATTATACCTATAGGAGGAGCAGCTTCTATGGAGGAACCTTGAATGTCCTTTGAGCTGTGCAGAGCAGCACCAGAATTAAAAACATGTTCTACCCTTTTGTAGTTAATAAATCCAATGTGAAACGTGATAACTAGGGCAAGTAGCCTATAGTATCCATTCTTTTCCAGCAAATTTAAAGTATCCCTCCCCATCTTCTGAATCAAACCTGTAATGTCAGTACAGTAGCCTAGGCTTCGGAAGGGGGTGGGGCAAACCATAACTGTGAGCTGATGGGGTTTGTCATATCAAAACACAAAAAAGTTTTAGGGGCTCCTTTTAGAATTAGTCTATGCAGCTCTTCAGCCATCAAATAGGAAGTTTTGTGGATCTGAGAATCATCATAATCATCAATGTCATCAGAGTCAAGTGCATCTGTAAGCTGCTGTCTTGACCAGATCTCCCTTAAACTGATAATTATTGGTTAAATAAACGTAACTTTATTTAACTTCCTAGTTAAATAAAAGTAAATTATGCCTCTCTAACATACCTGCCATTCTTGTCACAGAGAACAAGTGCTCCTCTGGGGCATAGCAGTCATTTTCTCTCATATCTGTTGACTTGCCTCAACCACATAATGATTGTCATTCATTAGTTGTCCCCCATGATGTTTGTCACATGCGATATCTCAGACAGCACCGGGCCGATTTTGACGAAACTTGGGTGAATGATGCGTCTTGCCATAGAGATCCTCCATTTAAGGTTGGCCAGATGGTGGCGCTAAAACAAACAATCGAAAATGCTCATTTTGAAAGGTCACGCCCCCTAATCCTGTTTGTCAAAGGTCTCTCAAAGCAATACTTTCCAGACCAGTACCTAAAACATGGGCACTATTGACCAATAAACATTCACATGAGCGTGGTCTCGCACATAAATGCATATATAGAAATCAGTCAAGAATATTCATATTGTAACATAATTTGGTACACATGTTGCAAACACTCAAGACTCAACATATGCAAGAACATTCATATGCTAAATGACTGCGTAAAATATCGATAACACAATGGTTCTGTAATGGCCACACGTTTAGATCTCTTGATCGGTTTGACCCAGAGTGATGAAATTTGGTACACATGCTCAGGAATATGAGTCTAGCTATCTCAGACACCACTGGCCCGATTTACTAAACTTGGGTGAATGACGCGTCTTGCCATAGAGATCCATCATTTACACTGATTGGCCCAAAGGGGGCGCTGCATCATTTGTGTGGGACAACATGTTTACTGTTGCCTTGTCTAACCATGGTACAATCAGACTTGGCCTAACCTTGAAACCATTAAACCCTTGGACATTGGCTGTATGAGATTATTATTTTGTGTATTGGCCAGAAATGCAACATCAGAAGAGAGAACATAGACTAATTCTAAATTGAATACCATATGCCTACTGGACCTACTAAACTCAACTTCTTTGTTTGGGGAAAAAGTGTGCATCTAGAGCTGAAGCCTGAAGTGCCACAGCTGGAAAAACAGTGTCTAAAGTTAACCATGGGGGCTGTAGACTACGTGGCCAGACTGCCATGGAGTGTCAGGTTCAGTAAAGCACACGGCCCAAACAACCAATCCCTCAGCATGGATTTTATTAATCATCACGAAATGGATAGTTTGGGAAAGTAACTCAAAAGCGATGTACTGTAGCTAGGGATATCCATACAACACTACAGTTGTATTGAGATTGAAATGCATTGAATCCTGCTACTGTCGCTTGCAGCAGGCTCATTTGGTGTAACAGCTCTTTATATACAGTAAATTGTGTTGCACATGACATTTCATGCTCCTGATATATAGATGAATTCCTCAGATTGGCAACATAGGTTTTTAGCCCGGCTCGGAGAGAAAGGAGAAAGAGAGACAGAGACTGCAGATGATGCTGGGCCAATAAGATTGGGAGTTGGAACGCGAGTGGGGCTTTTTGTTTGGGGTTTTTCCATACACCCTGGGGGAAACAAAGCTGGATTCAACAAACCGGCAGTGAACCCTTTCCGTGAAGAGAGAAATGCTTTGTGTTAAGCTGTTTCTGCTCGCTTGCAGTGGTCCCGAATCCCTGGTCATACGTGTAACATGCGTGTGGTCGTATGTTTAATCCCACACACACACAGCTGGCCTTTAAAAAGCCACAGAAGAACGGTGCCGGACAGCACTGACTCCCCCAACATCTGCTCTGGCATCACTGCAACACACATGCAAACACACACATATGCATGTACGCATGCATGCACACGAGAGATATAAACACTATATTTTCTTTAATTCTCAATCTTGCTCTAAATCGTATTTTCTCATGCCCTTCCACAGTCTAAATTATTTGGCCAAAAAATAACATCATTAAAAACGTACACACAATAAAGTTAGTGGAAGTAGCCGAGACGTGCCAACACAGGGTATATCATAAAGCACTATTTAACTCTGCAACTTCTCCCTACTTGATGCTTTATGGTTCCACTTCTTTCCTCAAGAAAAGAAGAGGAATTTCTTCATCTCTGCCAGCTCCAGTTAGTATTGTGGAGGGAGGAAGCATTATCTGGGGTGTTGAACTGATTGTGTTTAGGGAGAGGCAGAGTGTGTGGTGTTCAGCTTTGATGAACTGAAGGGTTCTCTTGGACCTAAACGTCACATGCCATTTTCCATATATTTTCTCATGTTACAACACACCTGCTACTAATGTGTACTTCAAATAAAGAGGTACAGTAAATCTGAATCCCCAAAATACAAAAATTACTATTTAGAATTGATATATAGAATGATGACGCTGAACGAACCTAAATCAGTAAATCAATGCATTGTTGAACATTGCCATGTTCAGACCACATTGAGTGTAGAGTTAAAGTGTGCATGAAAATTTAATTATATTATTGAATTGACTGTAAACAGTGAAGCAGTCAATCAACAAATCACTTTAGTTCTCCCCTGTGAAGACAGACAGACAGACAGACAGACAGACAGACAGACAGACAGACAGACAGACAGACAGACAGACAGACAGACAGACAGACAGACAGACAGACAGACAGACAGACAGACAGACAGACAGTGTGAGTCAGATCCTAACTTATCCTCCCCCCGAGGAGAGAGAAATATGGAGGGGGATGGAGATGGCTGGAGCAGAGCGGAGGTGAATGTTCAGCATAGCTCCGTTCCAGGACTGCTAGATAAAGCTTGGCCAGAGGAGGTGAGAGGGGAGTTTCAGTCTGATGACCTCGCTGGATAGGCGAGCCCTGCTTATCCAAACATCTACAAGGTGTCTTCTATTAGGCCAAGTAGCATGGTTTAAACCCACAAGGTCCTATAGTGACTAGGAGTTCTCACATACAATACTGTAAGAGTTCATCCTCCTTTAGCACCAAATCCAGTCATAAGTGCTCCAATACACATACAGCGAGAGAGATGCAGGTTCAAATTGAAAACCTGTAATGAAATAGGAAAGGATATTCCAGTTGACCACAGTGCATGTCTCCTGAATAAACTGAGAGGGACTATGGTTTCAAGTCAGGTAATACCTGCAGCGGGAATTCATTTATTATCACAAAGGTTAGTGTAGTGAAAAAGGAGAGGTAATATTCAAGGTTTATTTTGCTTATTTTGGCTCCAAACTTTTTACCAAGCAGACCCAAAGACAAACTCTAAATTGTTTTACAAGGTCGTCAAAGCCTGAGGTAATTCATCCCAAATGTTTTGCCACGTTCCTCGTGAGGTTAGTGCAATTCCAAACCTTTCCTCTATAATTTCGCCTCCCTCCCCCCATTCCCACTCTCTTTCTATATAATGTCTGATTGTATAATTTACAATGCAACAATTCTGTTTCCTTCATGATGTGTGATGGAACAAAGTTATGGCATGGTCATAAAATAGGTCACATGATTAACTTCTCAAACGCATGCATATAATGATTTATGTAATGTGGCAGTTACTCATTCCAGCTATCAAAGACTTGTCCCAGTCGAATGATCTTGTGGATTAAACATCCAAGAGGGCAATTTTCTACTTAGCTACTTAGACTACATGCTCATCGATTCAAACGACAATCTCCTCTTACACGCTTACACCAGCACTGTGTGTGGGCCTAAATGTTGGATCACAACACTTAAGCCTCTACCCGGGGGGCTGAGGCGCTTCATCAAGCACATGTTTCCCGCACAGTGGCAACTTCATCTCATGTCTGTCATTAAGACAGCATAGCCAATTATACTGTATGTTAATAATGGCCTTTTATATCTCGCCTTTTGGTTTAATCATAAACTCTCCTCGACTACGTAAGTCTAATTATGCTACAGCTTGTCAATCGTTGGCATTATTGTAAAGCTCGCGGCCATTGGACTCTGGTGCATTGGAAACGTGTCCTCTGGAGTGATGAATCACACTTCAAATCAAAATGTATTTGTCACATACACATGGTTAGCAGATGTTAATGCGAGCGTAGCGAAATGCTTGTGCTTCTAGTTCCGACAATGCAGTAATATCCAACGAGTAATCTAACCTACCAATTTCACAACAACTACCTTATACACACACAAGTGTAAAGGAATGAATAATAATATGTACATAAATAAATATACATACATATGAATGGGTGATGGTATAGAACGGAAGTCCATGATCATCTCCTTTGTTTTGTTGACGTTGAGTGTGAGGTTATTTTCCTGACACCACACTCCGAGGGCCCTCACCTCCTCCCTGTAGGCCGTCTCGTCGTTATTGGTAATCAAGCCTACCACTGTAGTGTCGTCTGCTTCACCATCTGGCAGTCCGTCGAACAAATCTGGGTTTGGCGGATGCCAGGAGAACGCGACCTGTCCCAATGCATAGTGTCAACTGTAAAGTTTGGTGGATGAGGAATAATGGTCTGGAGCTGTTTTTCATGGTTCGGGCTAGGCCCCTTAGTTCCAGTGAAGGGAAATCTTAATGTTACAGCATATAATGACATTCTAGACGATTATATGCAGTTTGGGGAAGGCCCTTCTCCATTTCAACATGATATGCCCCTGTGCAAAAAGTGAGATCCATACAGAAATGGTTTGTCGAAATCTGTGTGGAAGAACTTGACTGGCCTGCATAGAGACCTGACCTCAACCATTGAACACATTTAGGATGAATTGGAACGCCGACTGCCAGCCAGGCCTAATAGTCCAATATCAGTGCCCGACCTCACTAATAGTCTTGTGGCTGAATGGAAGCAAGTCTTAGCAGCAATGTTCCAACATCTAGTGGAAAGTTTTTCCAGAAGAGTGGAGGATGCTATAGCAGAAAAGTGGGGACCAACTCCATATTAACGGCCATGATTTTGGAATGAGATGTTCGACGAGCAAATGTATACATACTTTATTTATCTTCAAGGCCTCTCATTTCCAAAAGCTTTGACAGAGTATTGCAGTGGTCCATAGTCATCGACAATCCATAGTCATCGACCTCTACCGCCGAGTCCACTAAGGGGTTTTAACCAAGATAATGAATCTTTATTAACAAGATGGATTGGTTATCAGAGCTCATCTTAGGAGGTTCTTTGTTGGTATTATTTAGTGTCTGTGAAATGAACATTTGTGGTGGTAGTTGTAAGCAATAGTAGTGGCAGTTGTGCTAGCAATAGTGATAATATTAGTTCTTACTTCAGTCACCATTGATCACATATCACACAAACAGCCCCTGCATTTAGTGAGTGAGTGAGTAGCCACAAAGTCATTAGCTTAACTGAATCAGAGACAAAAAACACCCTGTGTATCCTACACTTATGAACTTATAGGTCCCAAAACGTAATGGATCCAGTGATCTCACGGTGTTGTGAATGCGCTCCTTTCGTTATCTTCTCTGCCTGCCATTAGCCCACCCAGAGATCAGTGAATCAGCTCTGTTTTGGACACTTCATAGGACTTGACCTTTGCCTGCTGCAATGGAGCCTAGTATTGACGCGTTTAGTCTGCGTGAAGCGGATTACAGAGAGTAAGCCTGGGTAGGAACAAAAGGACGCCTTTCCCACACAGTGCGCTTTATACCTGAGAGGGAGGCAGTGATTAGAGAGCTAATATCAGTCTGTTCAGCCACTACAGGCACACACACATCCAGGCATAAGCACGCACGTAAACTCACATCAGGAATTCATTACTGATCTATCTAAACGGTGCTACTTTGTGTGTGTAAATCTGCTAGAAGAGTTAGAGAGAGAATCTCAGAGACAGATATGTAGACAAAGACAGTGATAATAGAGACAGCCAAGTTGTCCCTATAAGACCAGTTGACCATAGAAAAGGCGCTCTGAGAGGCTGTGATCTATATACAGTACATGCATGCTCGAGCTCCCCGAATGTGAAGTCCTTGTGAATCTAGGCTGTGAGTTCAACCAATCAGGGGTAGACGTAACATAGTCAATGTAAATCCGGGGACATTCCAATTCGTATGATATGTATGGTATGTATGGTATAGTAGGTATCATCCAATTTGTATGACATGTTCAGATTTACAATTCATATGATATATGTTACGAATTGCAATTCGTAAAATATGTTAAACATTTACAAAATGTATGACATGTAACGAATTCCAATCTGTTGTGGCTAACCTTAGCTAGATGGCTAACGCTAACGTTAGCTAGGTGGTTAACGTTAGCTAGGCTAGGGGTTAGGGTTTAAGGTTAAAGGGTTATGGTTAGGGTTGGGGGAAGGGTTAGCTAACATGCTAAGTAGTTACAAAGTAGCTAAAAACGTTGATAATTAGCTGAAATTGGGAAGACATTTTCAATGTACCAATTCTATGGGACATGGTTTACGAACTGATACACAAAACAATGCCATATTCCAAACTTAGAATTTTTCAATTGAAATTATTACAAATTCTTGCAACCAATAGAATGTTATATATACAGTTGAAGTCTGTTGAAGTTTACATACATTTAGGTTGCAGTCATTAAAACTCAATTTTCAACCACAATTTCTAGTTAACAAACCTTAGTTTCGGCAAGTCGGTTAGGACATCTACTTTGTGCATGATACAAGTACTTTTTCCAACAATTGCTTACAGAGATTATTTCACCAATAATTCGCTGTATAACAATTCCAGTGGGTCAGAAGTTTACATACAATAAGTTGACTGTGCCTTTAAACAGCTTGGAAAATTCCAGAAAATTATGTCCTGGCTTTAGAAGCTTCTGATAGGGTAATTAACATAATTTGAGTCAATTGGAGGTGTACCTGTGGATGTATTTCAAGGCCTACCTTCAAACTCAGTGCCTCTTTGCTTGACATCATGAGAAATCAGCCAAGACCTCCACAAGTTTGGATCATCATTGGGAGCCGTTTCCAAATGCCTGAAGGTATCACTTTCATCTGAACAAGCACGCAAGTATAAACACCATGGGACCACGCAGCCGTCATATCACTCAGAAAGGAGACGCCTTCTGTCTCCTAGAGATTAATGTACTTATGTGCGAAAAGTGCAAATCAATCACAGAACAACAGCAAAGGACATTGTGAAGATGCTGGAGGAAACAGGTACAAAAGTATCTATATCCACAGTAAAACGAGTCCTATATCGACATAACCTGAAAGGCTGATCGCCAAGGAAGAAGCCACTGCTCCAAAACTGCCATAAAAAAAAGCCAGACTGCAGTCTGCAACTGCACATGGGGACAAAGATTGTACTTTTTGGAGAAATGTCCTCTGGTCTGATATAACACAAATAGAACATTTTGGCCACAATGACCATCGTTATGGGGCGGCAGGGTAGCCTAGTGGTTAGAGAGTTGGACTAGGAACCGGAAGGTTGCAAGTTCAAACCCTGAGCTGACAAGGTCTGTCGTTCTGCCCCTGAACAGGCAGTTAACCCACTGTTCCTAGGCCGTCATTGAAAATAAGAATTTGTTCTTAACTGACTTGCCTGGTTAAATAAAGGTAAAATAAAAAAATAAATGTTTGGAGGAAAAAGGGGCAGGCTTGCAAGCCGAAGAACACAATCCCAAACGTGAAGCACAGGTGGCAGCATCATGTGAAAAGTATCTATATGGACAATGACCCCAAGCATACTTCCATACTTGTGGCAAAATGGCTTAAGGACAACAAATTCAAGGTATTGGAGTGGCCATCACAAAGCCCTGACCTCAATCCTATAGAAAATTTGTGGGCAGAACTGAAAAAGCGTGTGCGAGCAAACCTGACTCAGTTACACCAGCTCTGTCAGGAGGAATGCGCCAAAATTCTCCCAACTTATTGTGAGAAGCTTGTGGAAGGAAGGCTACCTGAAATGTTTTACCCAAGTTAAACAATTACAGGTCATGCTACCAAATACTAATTGAGTGTATGTAAACTTCTGACCCACTGGGAATGTGATGAAATAAATAAAAGCTGAAATAAATAATTCTCTCTACTGTTATTCTGATATTTCACATTCTTAAAATACAGTGGTGATCCTAACTGACCTAAAACAGGGAATTTTTACTAGGATTAAATGTCAGGAAATGTGAAAAACTGAGTTGAAATATATTTGGCTAAGGTGTATGTAAACTTCTGACTTCAACTGTATGGGGGATACAACCATCTGCAGATTTAGCTGTGAAGAGACAGAATCATTAGATCATTTGTTTTGGTACTCTCCATATGTAGCTTGTTTTTGGTCGCAGGTTCGGGAATAGCTGAAGAATTGCATAATTTACCTGGAGCTAATGCTGGAATTAGCACTGCTGGGTGATTTGTGACTTGTTTCCGGAAACTAAGCACATGTCGCATGTCACTACTTCACAGAAAAGGCATTTTAAACATAAGCTATAAAAAAAAATAATCAAAATGCATTTTTTTGTCAGAAATGCCTTCTGGAACATGTGAACAATATAATGTCCATGATGTCACTGCGACAACTGCCGATAGACACAATATAAATCAGCCTTTAGGCTTAATCTTTGGGTGTTTAGTACATGGCCTCACATGTGAATCCTTAAAGATATTGGTGGGGTTTTAAGAGGGTGTGAACTCACTTTTCTCAAAAGTGAGTTTACGAGTTTATAAACTTTCAAATCAGAATTACCTTCTCATTGTTCCTCAACTGTAGTGTATGATATATCATTTTCTAGCTCTGAGTCTCTACTTTTATCCAATGTAAAAAAAAAAAAAAACACTATTTCAAATTTTGCTACATAAGACAAAATCGAGCCGGTCGGTCACATTTGATAAGTCATAGTGAATCGATCAATAATATAATAACACTTTTAGCAAAAATGCTTATCTTTCATTTACAATCTGTAGAAACTATGAGAATAGAAAGGTTGAGAACTTTTGTGAAACATCACAGCTCAGTTGAAAAACATGGCAAATAGAAATCAAAACTGTATGGCGTTAAGAGATAGAGGGGAGGGGTTGAGTGGAGCTGAAGGGTGGGACTAAACTAAAGATAATTAATGTCAAATATACTGTGTCCGTGAAATGTATATAGGTTCAGAACTTGCAGCACAGATAGAGGGAAGGGGTTGATGGTAGGTGAAGGATGGGATTAAAAACAAACAAAAGATAACTATTGTAAAATACATTGTGCCCATAAAATGTATATAGTATGTATAAACTGGAAGTAGAGGCCATTAGTTTACACCAATTAGGGGAGGGGTGCTAAGATTAGGGGAAAATAATAAACAAAAATATCTTTACACAAAATAAATATGGGGGGGGATTGGAAATGATGGAATTACATTGATGGAAGCTACAATCTATCTGCAATATTACATCTGATCTACCCCCTATAATAAAACATAAATACAAATAAATAAATAAAAAACATTCCAAACATCACATATCATGCTAATTTGGCTGCCCCAGATGACTATGTTACGTCTAGTCTATGAGACCAAGCGGATGAGTTCTCTATCAGTTTCCGCAATAATGCTTTACAACCCTAGGCTCTCCACAACTCCACCCACCACCTCCACCCCCTTCCCTGGGCTAGTTTAAAAAAAAATAATATTTTACCAGATAAGTTGACGGAGAACACATTCTCATTTACAGAAACGACCTGGGGAATAGTTACAGGGGAGAGGAGGGGGGGATGAATGAGCCAATTGTAAGCTGGGGATGATTAGGTGACCGTGATGGTATGAGGGACAGATTGGGAATTTAGCCAGGACCCTGGGGTTAACACCCTTACGATAATTGTCATGGGCTCTTTAGTGACAGGACACCCGTTTAATGTCCCATCTGAAAGACGGCACCCTACACAGGGGTTATTTTGTTAGACCAGAGGAAAAGGTGCCTTTTACTGGCCCTCCAACACCACTTCCAGCATCTGGTCACCCATCCAGGGACCGACCAGGACCAACCCTGCTTAGCTTCAGAAGCAAGCCATCAGTGGGATGCAGGGGAGAGGCCTGGGTCTGGGACTGGCTGAGGACCAGGTTTGTGGAGTCTACAGAGCCTGCTGCTAACTGACCCACTGTCACGTCTACCAGTCCCAAATTCCCCACCCCCGGCCTCTGCAGCTCGCAGTGCTTCTTGGACAACTGCATTGTGGGTCTGCAGGGAGATATAAGATCACTCCTCCAGCCCAGTATCAGAGGTAGGGGAGCTCGGAGCATGCTAGACATAATTTCCACATACTTGCTCTGGGGAAATTGTGAAAAAAGGGGGTTGTATAACTCTGAGTATGTGGAAGTGTGCGCTTAGGTTTACGAACGCATTTTAAATGTGCCCAAGGTAAGCATTTCAAATAAAACAGCTTTGAATTTAGCATTCGCTACTAATCAAAAGCATCCCTGGTTATGATCAGTTTATTTGGGGTTTTAGACTTTGAGACCCACAAGCAAAAGTTCACTGAGGATATGAGTGAGTGAGTCCCAAATGGCACCCTATTCCCTATATAGTCCATATGGGCCCTGGTAAAAATAAAAAAATAAAAGTAGTGCACTATATAGGGAATAGGGTGCCATTTGGAATGCACAGAGTGTGTCAGTGTGTGACTGACTGACAGAGTGACTGACGAGGAGAGTGAAAGAGTCTATAAAGAGTGTTTATAACTGAGAGGTACTAATCAAGACAATATAACTTCAACATCCTTCTCCCTCTCCATCAGTAGTTGACTACAGAACAATACTCTCGGTGGTGTTTCTTGGACGATGTTAGCTCTAATGTCTAAGACTCAAAACAAACCCAACACCTGACATCTTCACAACACAGTCTAGATATGTTAAAGCCAAGTCAAGCATGATCAGCTCCTTGACGTCTGAATGTGTGTTATATTAATTTGATCTGCATTATGACTCTAATGAGGGAGAGACAGACAAAGATAACTGAGCAGACCGAAGAGGCAAGTCCTGCTTTATGCAATGCCAAGTCCATTCAAGGTGAACTGCACACTGTAACTGCTTATACTGGCCTAAGCTGCCCAAGGACTCGCAGAACCCAACTCGGCACAGACCCTGTCCCAGCCTCTAATTTTGATTGAGAGTTTTTTGCAACAGGCGCCAAGTCCAACATACACAGATGTTTGAAGATTCAAAAGGATTTGTGTTTCATAAGAATGCATCTAAATTATTTGACAATTGGTGGTAAAATCTTAAAACAATGTTAAGGCTGGCCACGAGCAGCAAGTGTGTGTGTGTGTCACAGTATATCCATTAGGCCTATTCAGTGTGTGTGTGTGCATGCATGTGGTGTGTGTTAGTGCTCCCATGTGTGTGTGCATACATCCATGTGTGTGTGTGTTTCTCTCTCACCTGGGTCTCCTGAAGGCAAGGCCATACATCTGGCAGGCCAGGCCCACGGTGGGGGTGTAAACAATAGGCATGAACCTCTCCGTGTCGGACGTCAGCACACGGTAGAACAGCTTCTCATTCCTGTCCTGGAGCCCCATCAGAAACACATATCTGGGAATGGCAGAGGAGGAGGAGGAGGGGGTGAGGGAAAAGGTGAACATCTTTCACACTGATTCCTAAACTGTGCATGTAAAACAGACTTCAGTGGGACTTTATGAAATACAAATCTCAGAGTGTGACAGAGAGAAATAAAAAAGAAGCGTGTGTGAAGAGGAGAGAGAGAGAGAGACATCTGGGGTGACTCAAAGAGATTGCACCATGTAAGAGCAATACCATACTCTGTCGGGCCCCATTTTCCCTTTCCCTCTGGACTTAAGGACCCAATTGAAAATAAATTACCCATAGAAAGTGGGGTGGGGGGGGAATGCCACGCCGACTCCCTCGTTGCCTTGTTGAATACAAGCACTGCTCATCATGTGCTGATAGTAGTATAATAATTGCTGGATAAAGTTACTGTTGCTTACATTACAAATGCTTAGAAAAATACACAGCGCACAGAAACACCCATTAGATATCCTACACAAGCTCCTTGTTATGACCAAACATGGACTGTGGGACCCAAATGAACGACTATCCCACTCCACAGGCTCTCAAGGAATAAGAAAGCTTCCCATAAAATCTGGAGTATAATGTCCCTCTTGTTGGGATGACAGAAAGTATGCATGGTCTTCTCACACATGGTCATTGGATACACGGTGTTAACAATCTCTTTTCAAAAAAGATCAGATCAAGTCACGGCTTACATCATACCACAGGGACCATCCACTAGATTCAGACACGGGATGATTTTCTCTTGAGTGGATGGTCAGGCGGCCGGAACATCATTTACAAATCATTTGAAGACCGCAAATTGACCGCAAGAAGCCCAAACTGATGTAATATTTGGCTAAAACATGATAATTTCAAACCTTGCTTATATTTGTCTATTACGCATGGGAATAGGTGGGAACAGATTTCCAAAATTAAAATCACTTGGAGCTGATTCCCTGGTGTTTTTACAGTATTTTATGTCCAACAATAAAAAATAAATAAAATGTTTGAAAAATTACAATTTGCTCAGGGGGGCCAAATAAAACCACCCACAGGCCAAATTTAGTCACGAACTAGGGACACAGAAAGAGGCCAACTTATTGGTGCCCAACATTGTGTGATTGGTGATGTGAGGCCATGTCAAGACAGTGTCAAGCTAGGGTTGTACCAGTCACATGACACTAGGAAACGGGGTGGCACAAAATGTATATTGTCAGTCAAATTTGGTATTTCAGTCTAGGTGGCCTAGACCCATATGATTATTTTGATTTCACTTATCTAGTTGTCTTTTCCACGAGCGACTACAGCTTGAGCCTGTTGTGGCTCTCTCTCGGCCTGAAAGCATATCAGTCACACAATTTTTTTTTCAGATAAAGTGTTTGGGCTGTGTTAACAAGCGTGTGAAACTCTGCTTAAACTTGGCATGGGAAAATAACTTTTCCCTCTTCCAACCCCTTCTTTCTCCATTCAAATTCATGATTCTTTACAGACACTCTTGACAGTTGGTTTTTATGAGTTTCTTTAAAAACTGCTAGATAGCATATCACATGCATCAGGTTAAAAATCACAAATGGACATTAAGAGTTGACCTCTATGACATTTTGAATATTTGTGAGTCCTTCTCTTTATCTCTCCCACTGTGTCTTTGTGCATAGAAGAGGATTTCCACAATAAATCCATCCTAGGCCGACATCTCTGTTATCATAGACATGCTTGGGCTTAAAAGCCAGTGATGTCCAGAATCCAGCCTGCTTTACCAATGTCCAGACACCAGAATGAAGCCCTGCTTTGGGGAGAAGTAAAAACAGTAAATAGCTGCTGCTTGGAATAGAATGGCATGTATCGTTCTGTGAGCGTTTTGAGCAACGGTCATGCAACAAAACGAAGTGACATGGTCGGGTCCAGTAAATACCACAGAAAGCTTGAGAAAAAAGTAAGGCCCAGACTGCATTGGAAATACTATGGCCAGAGGCATGAGGACAGGCAGGGCGAATACCAGCTCTAATAAAGTGTTCCGATGCCATGAGACAAATTGTCGATGACATTGAAAGGGCATGGGAAAGGGAATAAAACACGCCTAATTGCTGTTTTGGAGGATTGGTGTGGTACAGTATAGCAACCGTCATCATACCACCACGCTGGAAAATCAAGTGGGCTAAAAGTAGTGGTGGAAAAAGTACCCAACTGTCATACGTGAGTAAAAGTAAAGATGCCTTAATAGAAAATGACTCAAGTATAAGTAAAAGTCACCTGGTAAAATTCTACTTGAGGAAAAGCCCAGAAGTATTTTGTTGAAAAAAATAATACTTAAGTATCAAAAGTATAAATAATTTTAAATTCCTTATATTAAGCAAGCCAAATGGCAACATTTTCTTGATTTTTTATTTATTTACGGAAAGCCTTGGGCACAATCCAACATTCAGACATCATTTACAAACGAAGTATGTGTGTTTAGTGAGTTAGCCAGATCAGAGGCAATAGGGATGACCAGGGATGTTCGGTTGATAAGTGCGTAATTTGACTATTTTCTTGTCCTGCTAAGCATTCAAAATGTAAAGAGTACTTTTGGGTGTCAAGGAAAATGTATGGAGTAAAAAGTACAATATTTTCTTTAGGAATGTAGTGAAGTAAAATAAAAGTAGTCAAAAAAATAAATAGTATACTATAGTAAAGTACAGATACCCCAAAAACTACTTTAGTAGTACATTAAAGTATTTTTACTTCAGTACTTTACACCATTGGCTAAAAGGTCTTCCTGGCCACAAATTGACCACAAATCCTGTCTCTCTCTGTCCCATTAACAAACCCAACCAGTCCTCACACTACACATTCACAAGCCACATATGAAGACTGCAGATACCATGGTTATTGAGGCAGACCTGCTGTCCTGCCACTATGGAAATTCATCAAACCTTGGGATTACAATTACTTGACGCCTCGTAGTGCCTGACGGAGAGATGTACTGCTTGCCAGCAAACAAGATTTCAAGATACACTACATGCTAAAAAGTATTTGGACACCCCTTGAAATTAGTGGATTCGGCTATTTCAGCCACACCTGTTGCTGACAGGTGTATAAAATCTAACACACAGCCATGCAATTTCCATAGACAAATATCGGCAGTAGAATGGCCTGTACTGATGAGTGACATTCAGCGTGGCACCAACTCAACAAAAAAAGAAACGTCCTCTCACTGTCAACTGCGTCTATTGTCAGCAAACTTAAAATGTGTAAATATTTGTATGAACATAAGATTCAACTACAGAGACAAACTGAACATGCTCCGCAGGCATGTGACTAACAGAAATGGAAAAATGTGTCCCTGAACAAAGGGGGGGTCAAAATCAAAACAGTCAGTATCTGGTGTGGCCACCAGCTGCATTAAGTACATCTCCTCCTCATGGATGCACCAGATTTGCCAGTTCTTGCTGTGTCATGTTACCCCACTCTTCCACCAAGGCACCTGCAAGTTCCCAGACATTTCTGGTGGGAATGGCCCTAGCCCTCACCCTCCGATCCAACAAGTCCCAGATGTGCTCAATGGGATTGAGATCCGGGCCCTTCGCTGGCCATGGCAGAACACTGACATTCACGCACAGAACAAGCAGCATGGCTGGTGGCATGTTATGCTGGAGGGTCATGTCAGGATGAGCCTGCAGGAGGGTACCACATGAGGGAGGAGGATGTCTTCCCTGTAATGCACAGCGTTGAGATCGCCTGCAATGACAACAAGCTTAGTCCGATGATGTGGTGACACACCGCCCAAGACCATGACGGACCCTCCACCTCCAAATCGATCCTGCTCCAGAGTACAGGCCTCGGTGTAATGCTCATTCCTTCGACGATAAACGCGAATCCGACCATCACCCCTGCTGAGACAAAAATGCGACTTGTCAGTTAAGAGCACTTTTTCCCAGTCCTGTCTGGTCCAGTGACAGTGGGTTTGTGCCCATAGGCAACGTTGTTGCCGGCGATGTCTGGTGAGGACCTGCCTTACAACAGGCCTACAAGCCCTCAGTCCAGCCTCTCTCAGCCTATTGCGGACAGTCTGAGCAGTGATAGAGGGATTGTGTGTTCTGGTTTAACTCGGGCAGTTGTTGTTGCCATCCTGTACATGTCCCGCAGGTGTGATGTTTGGATTTAGCAATCCTGTGCAGGTATGGTTACACGTGGTCTGCCACTGAGGACGATCAGCTGTCCGTCCTGTCTTAGGCATCTCACAGTACGGACATTGCAATTTGTTGCACTGGCCACATCTGCAGTCCTCATGCCTAAGGCATGTTCACGCAGATGAGCAGTGACCCTGGGCATCTTTCTTTTGGTGTTTTTCAGAGTCAGTAGAAAGGCCTCTTTAGTGCCCTAAGTTTTGATAACTGTGACCTTAATTGCCTACCGTCTATAAGCTGTTAGTGTCTTAACAATCATTCCACAGGTACATGTTCGTTAATTGTTTATGGTTCATTGAGCAAGCATGGGAAACAGTGTTTAAACCCTTACAATGAAGATCTGTGAAGTTATTTGGATTTTTACAAATTATCTTTGAAAGACAGGGTCTTTCAATTTTTTTTGCAGAATTCAGGATGCCACCTTTCCAACAAGTCAGTTTGTAAAATGTCTTCCCTGCTAGAGATGTCCCAGTCAACTGTAAGTGCTATTATTGTGAAGTGGAAAAGTCTAGGAGCAACAATGACTCATCCGCAAAGTGGTAGGCCAAACAAGCTCACAGAACACAACCGCAGAGAGCTAGAGCGCGCAGTTTCACCATGCACAATGCCAAGCGTCGGCTAAAATGGTGTATAGCTCACCACCATTGGACTCTGGAGCAGTGGAAATTAGTTCTCTGGAGTGATGAATCACGCTTCACCATCTGGCAGTCCGGTGGACGAATCTGGGTTTGGCGGATGCCAGGAGAACGCTACCTGCCCGAATACATAACACCAATTGTAAAGTTTGGTAAAGGAGGAATCATGGTCTGGGGGCGTTTTTCATGGTTCGGGCTAAGCCCCTGAGTTCCAATGAAGGGAAATCTTAATGCTACATTAATGCTAGCATTCTAGATGGTTCTGTGTTTCCAACTATGTGGCAACAGTTTGGGGAAAGCTCTTTCCAATCTTTTAACATTTATTTTTTATTTATTTAACCTTTATTTAACCTTTATTTAACCAGGTAGGCTAGTTGAGAAGAAGTTCTCATTTGCAACCTGGCCAAGATAAAGCATAGCAATTCGACACATACAGTCAATAATACAGTAGAAAAAAATAAGGAAAAAAAAGTCTATATACAGGGAGTGCAAATGAGGTAAGATAAGTGAGTTAAGGCCATAAATAGGCCATGGTGGCAAAGTAGCTACAATATGGCAATTAAACACTGGCATGGTAGATGTGCAGAAGATGAATGCGCAAGTAGAGATACCGGGGTGCAAAGGAGCAAGATAAATAAATAAATAAATACAGTATGGGGATGAGGTAGATAGATGGGCTGTTTACAGATGGGCTATGTACAGGTGCAGTGATCTGCTCTGACAGCTGGTGCTTAAAGCTAGTGAGGGAGATATAAGTCTCAAGCTTCAGTGATTTTTGCAGTTCGTTCCAGTCATTGGCAGCAGAGAACTGGAAGGAAAGGCAACCATTGAGGAATTGGTTTTGGGGGTGACCAGTGAGATATACCTGCTGGAGCGCGTGCTACGAGTGGGTGCTGCTATGGTGACCAGTGAGCTGAGATAAGGCGGGGCTTTACCTAGCAGAGACTTGTAGATAACCTGTAGGCAGTGGGTTTGGCGACGAGTATGAAGCGAGGGCCAACCAACGAGAGCGTACAGGTCGCAATGGTGGGTAGTGTATGGGGCTTTGGTGATAAAACGGATGGCACTGTGATAGACTGCATCCAATTTATTGAGTAGAGTGTTGGAGGCTATTTTGTAAATGACATCGCCGAAGTCGAGGATCGATAGGATGGTCAGTTTTACGAGGGTATGTTTGGCAGCATGAGTGAAGGATGCTTTGTTGCGATATAAGAAGCCAATTCTAGATATAATTTTGGATTGGAGATGCTTAATGTGAGTCTGGAAGGAGAGTTTACAGTCTAACCAGACACCTAGGTATTTGTAATTGTCTACATATTCAGAATCGTCCAGAGTAGTGATGCTGGACGGGCGGGTAGGTGCGGGCAGTGATCGGTTGAAGAGCATGCATTTAGTTTAATTTGCATTTAAGAGCAGTTGGAGGCCATGGAAGGAGAGTTGTATGGCATTGACTCTCGTCTGGTGGTTAGTTAACAAAGTGTCCAACGAAGGGCCAGAAGTTTACAGAATGGTGTCGTCTGCATAGAGGTGGATCAGAGAATCACCAGCAGCAAGAGCGACATCATTGACGTATACAGAGAAGAGAGTCGGCCCAAGAATTGAACCCTGTGGCACCCCCATAGAGACTGCCAGAGGTCCGGACAGCATACCCTCCGATTTGACACACTGAACTCTATCAGAGAAGTAGTTGGTAAACCAGGCGAGGCAATCATTTGAGAAACCAAGGCTGTCGAGTCTGCCAATAAGAATGTGGTGATTGACAGAGTCGAAAGCCTTGGCCAGGTCGATGAATACGGCTGCACAGTAATGTCTCTTATCGATGGCAGTTATATCATTTAGGACCTTGAGCGTGGCTGAGGTGCACCCATGACCAGCTCTGAAACCAGATTGCATAGCGGAGATTCAGCATGACAATGCCCCCAAGGACAAAGCAAGGTCCATACAGAAAAAATGGTTCGTCGAGATCGGTGTTGAAGGACTCGACTGGCCTGCACAGAGCCCTGACCTCATCCCCATCAAACAGCTTTGGGATGAATTGGAACGCCAACTGCGAGCCAGGCCTAATAGTCCATCATCTGTACCCGACCTCACTAATGCTCTTGTGGCTGAATGGAAGCAAGTCCCCGCAGCAATGTTCCAACATCTAGAGGAAAGTCTTCCCAGAAGAGTAGAGTATATTATAGCAGCAAAGGGGGGACCAACTCCATATTAATGCCCCTGATCTTTGGAATGAGATGTTTGACGAGCAGGTGTCCAAACACATACACTACCATGTCAAATGTAACTTTCAAAATAAAGAAATCATCCCTGTATGATGCATTGTGCATTATATGAAGCTGTGTTTTGTGTCATAGGATGCAAAATGCGTCATATATGGGGATGATTTCTGTATTTTGAAAGTAACAAATCTTGAAATCTTGATTGCTGACAAGCACAACATTTTGGGACTATGTCAACAATGGACTGATGAAAGAAATACCAAAATATAGTTTTTCGGTGGAATTTTCCTTTAAAACAGGAATCAACACAGAGAATATGGTACACCCACCCCCATGATTCAAAATGTTAAAATTCACTCTGCATGACTAACTATGGGCATGTGGTATCAATGACCGAGTTGCCAATGATCAAAAAAATTAGCCTGGGACATAAGCAATACAGCATTACATAATGCTAAACCTTTATGACCCTAATCAGCTGCAGTAGAGACTGAAATCAGCATTTATTTTATGTCTTAAAGAAGACATGTAAAATGCGGTGAAGACGTAAGAGGAGGACAAGGAAGAATGAAGCCATAGAAATTGAGAAAAAAGTAGTAGCGGTTTGTTCAGTAACCAGTAGGGTGCTAGGATGGGTTGAATAAAGAGCTCAGAGGACCAGTCCGTAATCCTTCCCTTAAATCTCAGTCTCTTTGAAGGCTTCCAGGTGTGTGATCTTTCTCTCCCTGCGCGGACAGGCCAAACGAGACAGACGCACACAGGATCTCAGTCTCACCTGTCCAGGTCGTCCCTCTTCATCTCGTAGTTCTTGAGGACCCGGAGGAGCTGAACGTCCTGGCTGAGGAAGCAGGGAGGCAGCAGGCCGTGGATCCCCAGCTGGAGACGTTCCTCCAGGGAGAAGGCCATGCCCTGAAACACACAGAAACGTAGGAGGGACATCTGTTAGACCATCACCATAACACCAGAGCACGGTAGGGGGATCTGTTAGACCAATAAACCACAATCACACCACAGACCACTATTTAAGGCCAATGTGGGCCAGCTTCTGTAGGACTACTGGATGAGAAAGACTGGTTGACATTACTGTATACGGTCCCAACTACTCAACATTATCCTGCTGCTGCTGTATGTCTTGACTATAAACTGTGTACTTGAGTGTATTTTGTATTTTGTCTTTGATTGATAAACTTCACATTACAAACAAGCTTTGTGTAAAAAAAAATGCTATAATAGTAATTCTAAGTGTAAAAGTCTATGGTCTGTGGAATGCTAGGCCTACATTCCAAATAGTTCAAAGTCCAGTTCAAGTCTAAAGTCAGCATTAACTGGAGGAAGAATGGTTTAAACCACAGATCTCATTACCTACTTAAAATGTATCCTCTACAACCCTGCTATCCCCTTTACATTCAACATGACTGGCTGAGACTGCCCTGGTGAAACTTCCTTTGAACTTTTAGCCTAAGTTTGTATAAGCAGGGACATTTCCATCCATCCCTCTTCAGAATCCCTGGAGTGATGACTCAGGCTACTGCGTTACCTGTCCTATCCCAGTGTTTGCTCTGGATGGGGGGGGGGGGGGGGGGGGGGGGGGTTCCCTCAATGAACCCTATTGGCTGATCTGATGTTCTGACTGTCTGCTCACATTCTGCTGTGATGTCCGTCCCCGTGAAGATACACACTGCAGCCATGAGACCGGGCTCTGTCTGACGACCACAACCTTTGACCTTTACCACAACCCTGACCTCCAGACGGGCATCTCGATAAACACACATGTTTAACGTCTGGGTAGTGACCTTGAACACTACTGGATCTGTGAATCAGCTGTTGCCCCTCCTCTCTCACGGAGTCTGGTGGAGGGATAAATAAGGGGATAGGCTCATTGTTATGGCTGAAATAGAATAAATGGAAAGGTATCTGAACAAAAACATGGTTTCCATTCCATTCCAGCCATTACAATGAGCCCAACCTCCGATTTCAAGTGACACCAGTCTCCACTAATCCATAGAAGTGCTGCCACCCGCCCCATAGAGGGATCAGAGTGTGTGTAGCTGTGTGTTTTAGACACTCTGGCTGTATTTTTACATCTATGCATAATAAAATACAAGTCTGCTGAACACATTAGATCCTGTCGCTGCTGGGATGGAATTTAAGTTGTGGTGCAACTTCTGTGTTTTGGAACGCACCCCACGAGGGCTTGGCCGAAATGTACAGCTTTTTCAAGGAATTGGCACTTTTACATCTGGTTGAGGGGTTTGATTACATGGACGCAGAGAGAGTGAAGTAGAAAAGCATACAGTGCAATAAAATGTAGTGTTCTTGACGTTGTAATAACCGTAGGCACAATTTCAAACCTTCGCAGATTTTCTTTAAAAATATATATATATATTATAACATTATTGGGTTCGGTCTCAACTGAACTTGGGGCTAATGAGTCTGGGACAACACAGTTTACAGTGCATGCATACGCAGTGCACAACATCACAGACAGGAAAACAAACACACAAACACACAGATTCCTCTTGGCAGAACATCTGAGGAACAGGATAAGTATTTGCCTGAACACTTCTCAAATCATCAATGTTTTTTTGTAAAATTTCTATCGAGGAGCCTTCACACAGATTCTGTTATAAATACCAGGGGACGTTTGGGCTGAGAGGTTGAGAGCTTGGATGTAATCTATTGTACCTGTGACTTTCAGTGAACCCATGGTCTGATGTCAATGCACTCAATTTCTGTCAGCAGGCCAACAGTGGGTCTAGTCACAGCCCAAAGCCTACACTAGTCATGGATTTCTGGGTGTTCCATACTGCCACATAACAGCACATTATAATACAGTAAAGCCTAAAGTACATCAACCACTTTTGGTCAGATGTAACCACTGTAGCAGTTCCTATTGACATTGACACTTGTCCCTTGTGTTAGAGCTAAAAACACATACAAAAACACACCCTGCACTGAATGCCACTTCATAGATGATTAGGTACAATTCTCGATTGTTCTGCTGTTTAAGAACAATGTTTGTTATTTCAATAAAGTTAATGTTCCCTCTTTGTGCCTGTCCTTTCTCCAGGCTTGACTGAGTATGTACTTAAATGACCTGAGGAGCAGACACTCAATACTGCCAGCTCGGGAATTACTACCTTCCTCATAATCAAAAGATACATTCTATTTTGCTAAGAGCCAGTGGTTGACATCATAAAGGGTGTCTCTTTAGAGGCTTTGGACTGCACTGGCCATTATACAGCTGTTTAAGTGGCTCATACAACTGACCATGAGACATATTGGAGACGAGACTAGAAGCTCTGGAAATGAAGCAAGGTTTTTAAAATACATGAATCGAGCTTCAAATAGTGTGGTGACATTATTATATGAGATCAAGCCTCAGATGTGTGACCGCACATGCCACATGTGTCAAACCAGAGAGGAAGAGGGGATGGAAAGGGATAACTGGGCCAAAAATTCTGTCTTCTTCCAGCAGGTGGCATTTATATTTTTTGCTCCAAGCGTAGAGTTTTTAAAAACGTCCCTTTTTCAGGACCCTGTCTTTCAAAGAGAATTTGTAAAAATCCAAATAACATCACAGATCTTCATTGTAAAGGGCTTAATCACTGTTTCCCATGCTTTTTCAATGAACCATAAACAAGGAATGAACATGCACCTGTGGAACGGATGTTAAGACACTAACAGTTTACAGACGGTAGGCAATTAAGGTCACAGTTATCAAAACAGGACACTAAAGAGGCCTTTCTACTGACTCTGAAAAACACCAAAAGAAAGATGCCCAGGGTCCCTGCTCATCTGCGTTAACATGCCTTAGGAATGCTGCAAAGAGGCATGAGGACTGCAGATGTGGCCAGGGCAACAAATTGCAATGTCCGTACTGCGAGACGCCTAATACAGAGCTATAGGGAGAGAGGACGGACAGATGATTGTCCTCGCAGTGGCAGACCACGTGTAACAACACCTGCACAGGATCGCTAAATACGAACATCACACCTGCGGGACAGGTACGGAATGTCAACAACAACTGCCCGAGTTACATCAGGAACGCACAATCCCTCCATCAGTGCTCAGACTGTACGCAATAAGCTGAGAGAGGCTGGACTGAGGGCTTGTAGGCCTGTTGTAAGGCAGGTCCTCACCAGACATCACCAGCAACAATGGGCATAAACTCACTGTTGTTGGACCAGACAGGACTGGCAAAAAGTGCTCTTCACTGATGAGTCGTGGTTTTGTCTCACCAGGGTGATGGTCGGATTCGCGGTCATCGTCGAAGGGTACGTCATGGTCTGGGGCAATGTGTTACAGCATCATCGGACTGAGCTTGTTGTCATTGCAGGCAATCTCAACGCTGTGCGTTACAAGGAAGACATCCTCCTCCCTCATGTTGTACCCTTTCTGCAGGCTCATCCTGACATGACCCTCCAGCATGACAATGCCACCAGCCTTGCTGCTCGTTCTGTGCGTGATTTCCTGCAAGACATGAATAGCCAGCGAAGAGCCCGGATCTCAATCCCATTGAGCACGTCTGGGACCTGTTGAATCGGAGGGTGAGGGCTAGGGCCATTCCCCCCCAGAAATGTCTGGTAACTTGCAGGTGCCTTGGTGGAAGAGTGGAGAAACCTCTCACAGCAAGAACTGGCAAATCGGGTGCAGTCCATGAGGAGGAGATGCACTGCCGTACTTAATGCAGCTGGTGGCCACACCAGATACTAACTGTTACTTTTGATTTTGACCCCACCCTTTTTTCAGGGACACATAATTCCATTTCTGTTAGTCACGTCTGTGGAACTTGTTCAGTTTATGTCTCAGTTGTTGAGTCTTGCTATGTTCATACAAATATTTACACATGTTAAATTTGCTGAAAATATTGACAGTGCGAGGAAGTTTAGTTTTACTGAGGTCAATGAGAGAGCATCAAATTTGATTAACAAAAATGTAATGGCTTGTTTGCTACATGTGGCTTATTTGATCAAATAGAAGTTTCGTAATGCTTAGGTTGTGTAATGAGTGTAATGATATACAGTTGAAGTTGGAAGTTTAAATACACTTAGGTTGGAGTTATTAAAACTCGTTTTTCAACCACTCCACAAATTTATTGTTAACAAACTATAGTTTTGGCAAGTCAGTTAGGACATCTACTTCACACATGAAAAGTACCTTTTCCAACAATTGTTTACAGACAGATAATTTCACTGTATCACAAATCTAGAGGGTAAGAAGTTTACATACACTAAGTAGACTGTGCCTTTAAATAGCTTGGAAAATTCCAGAAAATGATGTCATGGCTTTAGAAGCTTCTGATAGGCTAACTGACATCAGTTGAGTCAATTGGAGGTGTACCTGTGGATGTATTTCAAGGCCTACCTTCAAACTCAGTGCCTCTTTGCTTGACATCATGGGAAAATCAAAAGAAATCAGCCAAGATCTCAGAAAACAAATTGTAGACCTCCACAAGTCTGGTTCACCCTTGGGAACATTTTCCAAACGCTTGAAGGTACCACGTTCATCTGTACAAGCAATAGCACGCAAGTATAAACACCATGGGACCACACAGCCGTCACACCGCTCAAGAAGGAGACACGTTCTGTCTCCTAGAGATGAACGTACTTTGTTGCATAAAGCGCAAATCAATCCCAGAACAACAGCAAAGGACCTTGTGAAGATGGAGGAAACGGGTACAAAAGTATATATATCCAATGTGAGAAACGAGTCCTATATTGACATTACCTGAAAGGCCTCTCAGCAAGGAAGAAGCCACTGCTCCAAAACCACCATAAAAAAAGCCAGACTACAGTTTGCAACTGCACATGGGAACAAAGATGGTCTGATAAAAGAAAAATACAACTGTTTGGCCATAATGAAGCACGGGGGTGGCAGCATCATGTTGTGGGGGTGCTTTGCTGCAGGAGGGACTGGTGCACTTCACAAAATAGATGGCATCATGAGATAGGAAAAATGATGTGGATATATTGAAGTAACATCTCAAGACAGATCAGTCAGGAAGTTAAAGCTTGGTCACAAATGGGTCTTCCAAATGGACAATGACCCCAAGCATACTTCCAAAGTTGTGGCAAAACGGCTTAAGGACAACAAAGTCAAGGTATTGGAGTGGCCTTCACAAAGCCATGACCTCAATCCTATAGACAATTCGTGTGCAGAACTGAAAAAGCATGTGCGAGCAAGGAGGCCTACAAACCTGACTCAGTTACACCAGCTCTGTCAGGAGGAATGGGCCAAAATTCACCCAACTTCTTGTGGGAAGCTTGTGGAAGGCTACCCGAAACGTTTGACCCAAGTTAAACAATTTAAAGACAATCCTACCAAATACTAATTGTGTGTATGTAAACATCTGACCCACTGGGAATGTGATGAAAGAAATAAAAGCTGAAATAAATCACTCTACCATTATTCTGAAATGTCACATTCCTAAAATAAAGTGGTGATACTAACTGACCTAAGATGGGAATTTTTTACCAGGATTAAGTGTCAGGAATTGTGAAAAACTGCATTTAAATGAATTTGGCTAAGGTGTATGTAAACTTCCAACTTCAACTGTAAGTAGGACACGTTAGGCAGTAGGTACATCCAGCAGGTAGCCTAGTGGTTAGTCGTTGGGCCAGTAACTGAAAGAATGCTAGATCAAATCCCTGAGCTGACAAGGTAAAAATCTGTCATTCTGCCCATGAACAAGGCAGATAGCCTAGGAACAGTGGGTTGTCATTGAAAATAAGAATTTGTTTTTAACTGACTTGCATAGTTAAATAAAGGTTCAAATAAAAAACATCCCGGGCAACTGAGAAAAGAAAACATTGCTTGTTGTTCACGCGCATATCTGCCCTCTCATTAGCTAGAATGCTCCCACATCTTGCCTCCTCTCGGCTGCCATCTATTTTTGAAGACATTTTGTTTCATTCTCAGCGCAGCCACTTGAGTAGCTGGTCAATATAAGTCCATGGTGGACCAAGTGTCTGCGGGTTTTTCGCTCCTCCCTTGTACTTGATTAATGAATTAAGATCACTAAATTAGTAAGGAACTTCCCTCACTTGGTTGTCAAGGTCTTAATTGAAAAGGTAAAAACTAAAACCAGCAGACACTAGGCCCTCCTCGGAATGAGTTTGACACCATAGGCATACGCACACAAGCGCACGCAAACAGCCACACTTGCCCGAACCCGCACACGTACCCACCCATGCACGCACAAACTAGTTCTCTTGAATAATTGTGTGCATTTGGACAAGCATTAAAACAAAACAGTGGCCCACACAGTAGCAGCACTGACACAGTTAGGGGCTTGTCTGTGTCAGAGCTAAATGTCAAGGCATGTCTGAGAGAGTGAGATGACCCATGGACTCAGTCTCATTAAGAATAATTACTCGCACAATTCCGTGGTCGCTCAAAGGCTCCTAGTGTAATATGTGAAATGGAGACCCTCCATGGAACCCAGCCCAAATGAGCAATTAAATTCCCCGACAATGGATCAGGAAGCCTGGGCCGACAGGGCAAGCCACTGAGTAGGGAACTATGGAACCACCTTCCGATTGGGGACATAGATGGCTGGATTGGTGACGTGGAAGGGGGGAGGAGAGAAGGAGCAGGAGGAGAGGGTAGGGGTAGGGCCCTGCTTTTCTGCTTATCCACTGTATGCTTGGATGTCAAGAAATATTATATCGACATGGTCTGCAGCTCCTGGCAGGGTTAACGTGGGAACCGGCAGGTGGATTTGGTGTGTGACTGACTAGCTATATAATCGAGCAGCATCAACCCTTAACTTAGTCCGTAAATAGAACTGACTATCCTCTCAATCAACCACCACAGACCGTGTCAGTCACTACAGCCTGGTGAGGCCCTCCGATAGCTACTGAGGAAAGCCATTCTCCAAAGCGAATCAGATAACAGCTAGAGAGTGATGAGATAAGATGGCGTGAAGGGAAGAGGTGGTGAAGGAGGATTGTGTTCCTAATATGGGTGCCATATTTTAAACTGTTCAACTCACAAACATTTCCACTTGTTTTCCACTTGTTGTTAAGGTGGTGGAGCAGGTATTAGTTTCTTGAGAAACAATGGAACAATGTGTTGTCAAACACCTTTTGCTGTTTCAGTCAGTAACTGGGGTTGAGTTCTGGTAAGCCCAGGCTCCCGAAAGGAAAATATACAATTGGATCATCGTGAGACAAAATAGAAATGGGTTAATAATGATGCTGTTCCCACTTTCCATTAATCATCAATGGAATAGATTCCTTCGTTCTTCGTTGGTGAATGTTTGCACTCACTCAAACACGAAAAAAATATGCATTCTTGACCAAACAGACACACATGCACTACATGACCAAAAGCATGTGAACACCTGGTCGTTGAACATCTTAATCCAAAATCATGGAAATTAATATGGAGTTGGTCCCCCTTTGCTGCTATAACAGCCTCCACTCTTCTGGGAAGGCTTTCCACTAGATGTTGGAACATTTCTGCAGGGACTTGCTTCCATTCAGCCACAAGAGCAATCGTGAGGTCGGGCACTGATGTTAAGCGATTAAGGCCTGGCTCGCAGTTGGCGTTCCAATTCATCCCAAAGGTGTTCAATGGGGTTGAGGTCAGGGCTCTGTGCAGGACAGTCAAGTTCTTCCACACCGATCTCAACAAACCACTTCTGTATGGACCTCGCTTTGTGCACGGGGTATTGTCATGCTGAAACAGGAAAGGGCCTTCCACAAATTGTTGCCACAAAATTGGAAGCACGGAATCATTTAGAATGTCTTGTATGCCTCACAGGTGGCACAGTGGTCTAGGGCACTGCATTGCAGCGCTAGCTGTGCCACCTGAGACTCTGAGTTTGCACTCAGGCTCTGTCGCAGCCGGCCGCGACTGGGAGGTCCGTGGGGCGACGTACAATTGGCCTAGCGTCGCCCGGGTTAGGGAGGGTTTGGCCGGTAGGTACAGTGCCTTGCGAAAGTATTCGGCCCCCTTGAACTTTGCGACCTTTTGCCACATTTCAGGCTTCAAACATAAAGATATAATACTATTTTTTTGTGAAGAATCAACAACAAGTGGGACACAATCATGAAGTGGAACGACATTTATTGGATATTTCAAACTTTTTTAACAAATCAAAAACTGAAAAATTATTCAGCCCCCTTAAGTTAATACTTTGTAGCGCTACCTTTTGCTGCGATTACAGCTGTAAGTCGCTTGGGGTATGTCTCTATCAGTTTTGCACATCGAGAGACTGACATTTTTTCCCATTCCTCCTTGCAAAACAGCTCGAGCTCAGTGAGGTTGGATGGAGAGCATTTGTGAACAGCAGTTTTCAGTTCTTTCCACAGATTCTCGATTGGATTCAGGTCTGGACTTTGACTTGGCCATTCTAACACCTGGATATGTTTATTTTTTAACCATTCCATTGTAGATTTTGCTTTATGTTTTGGATCATTGTCTTGTTGGAACACAAATCTCCGTCCCAGTCTCAGGTCTTTTGCAGACTCCATCAGGTTCCAGAATGGTCCTGTATTTGGCTCCGTCCATCTTCCCATCAATTTTAACCATCTTCCCTGTCCCTGCTGAAGAAAAGCAGGCCCAAACCATGATGCTGCCACCACCATGTTTGACAGTGGGGATGGTGTGTTCAGCTGTGTTGCTTTTACGCCAAACATAACATTTTGCATTGTTGCCAAAAAGTTCAATTTTGGTTTCATCTGACCAGAGCACCTTCTTCCACATGTTTGGTGTGTCTCCCAGGTGGCTTGTGGCAAACTTTAAACGACCCTTTTTATGGATATCTTTAAGAAATGGCTTTCTTCTTGCCACTCTTCCATAAAGGCCAGATTTGTGCAATATACGACTGATTGTTGTCCTATGGACAGAGTCTCCCACCTCAGCTGTAGATCTCTGCAGTTCATCCAGAGTGATCATGGGCCTCTTGGCTGCATCTCTGATCAGTCTTCTCCTTGTATGAGCTGAAAGTTTAGAGGGACGGCCAGGTCTTGGTAGATTTGCAGTGGTCTGATACTCCTTCCATTTCAATATTATCACTTGCACAGTGCTCCTTGGGATGTTTAAAGCTTGGGAAATCTTTTTGTATCCAAATCCGGCTTTAAACTTCTTCACAACAGTATCTCGGACCTGCCTGGTGTGTTCCTTGTTCTTCATGATGCTCTCTGCGCTTTTAACGGACCTCTGAGACTATCACAGTGCAGGTGCATTTATACGGAGACTTGATTACACACAGGTGGATTGTATTTATCATCATTAGTCATTTAGGTCAACATTGGATCATTCAGAGATCCTCACTGAACTTCTGGAGAGAGTTTGCTGCACTGAAAGTAAAGTGGCTGAATAATTTTGCACGCCCAATTTTTCAGTTTTTGATTTGTTAAAGTTTGAACTATCCAATAAATGTCGTTCCACTTCATGATTGTGTCCCACTTGTTGTTGATTCTTCACAAAAAAATACAGTTTTATATCTTTATGTTTGAAGCCTGAAATGTGGCAAAAGGTCGCAAAATTCAAGGGGGCCGAATACTTTCGCAAGGCACTGTAGGTAATGAGTGTTGCAACAGAGGACAGACGATTTCTAGCACTCGGCGCTCCCGTTCTGTGGGCTTGTGTGGCCATCGTAGTTCCTAGATGTTTCCTAGATGTTTCCACTTTACAATAACAGCACATATTCAATCGCTCCCTATCCCAGTCTGCTGTCCCCACATGCTTCAAGACAGCCACCATTGTTCCTGTACCCAAGAAGGCAAAAATGAACTAAATGACTACTGCCCCGTATCACTCACTTCTGTCATCATGAAGTGCTTTGAGAGACTAGTCAAGGATCATATCAGCTCCACCTTACCGGCCACCCATAGATCCACTTGGAGGGCACTCTGAGTGTGGTGTCAGGAAAACCTCTCACTCAACATCAACAAAACAAAAGGAGATGATTGTGGACTTCAGGAAACAGCAGAGGGAGCACCCCCCTATCTACATCGAAGGAACAGCAGTGGAGAAGGTGGAAAGTTTAAAGTTCCTCGGCATACACATCACAGACAAACTGAAATGGCCCAACCCTCTTCAACCTCAGGAGGCTGAAGAAATTTGGCTTCACCCAAAACCCTGACAAACTTTTACAGATGTCCAATCGAGAGCATCCTGTCGGGCTGTATCACAGCCTGGTAAGGCAACTGCACCGCCCTCAACTGCAAGGCTCTCCGGAGGGTGGTGCGGTCTGCACAACGCATCATCGGGGGCAAACTACCTGCCCTCCATGTCACCTACAGCACCCAATGTCACAGGAAGGCTAATAAGATCATCAAGGACCTCAATCTCTCGAGCCACTTCCTGTTCACAACGCTACCATCCAGAAGGCGAGGTCAGTACAGGTGCATCAAAGCTGGGACCGAGAGACTGAAAAATAGCTTCTGTCGCAACGCCATCAGACTGCTAAACAACAAATCACTAACTCAGAGGCTTCTGACTATATTGAGACCCAATCACTGGTCACTTCAATAAAATGGATTGCCAAGAGTGTGCAAAGGTGTCATCAAGGCAAAGGGTGGCTACTTTGAAGAATCCATTACTACATGGTTAACAAACGGATCACTAGTCTCTTTAAACAATTCCACTTTAAACAATGCCACTTTAATCATGTTTACATATCTTACATTACTCATTTCATATGTATTGTATTTTATACCATCTATTGCACCATGCCTATGCCGCTCAGCCATCACTCATCCATATACTCTATTTATATGTACATATTCTCAATCAGCCCTCTAGATTTGTGTATTAGGTAGTCGCTGGAAAATTGTTAGATTACTTGTTGGATATTACGGCACTGTCAGAACTATAAGCACAAGCAAGCATTTCGCTACACTCGCATTAACATCTGCTAACCATGTGCATGTGACCAATAACATGCTGGTTTGCTTCGGAAGCTGGAAGTGGTGTTGGAGGGCCAGTAGGAGGCACTCTTTCCTCTGGTCTAAAAAAAAGAAATATCCCAATGCCCCACGCCAGTGATTGGGGACACTGCCCTGTGTAGGGTGCCGTCTTTCGGATGGGACGTTAAACGGGTGTGCTGACTCTCTGCGGTCATTAAAGATCCCATGGCACTTATCGTAAGAGTAGGGGTGTCAACCCCGGTGTCCTGGCTAAATTCCCAATCTGGCCCTCGAACCATCACGGTCACCTAATAATCCCCAGTTTACAATTGGCTCTATCATCCCCCTCCTCTCCCCTGTAACTATTCCCCAGGTCGTTGCTGCAAATGAGAATGTGTTCTCAGTCAACTTACCTGGTAAAATAACAGATAAATAAATAAATACTAGCTGTGCAGAAATTTGACAAACTGACTTGTTGAAAAGGTGGCATCCTATGCTGGTGCCACGTTGAAAGTTACTGAGCTCTTCAGTAAGGCCATTCTACTGCCAATGTTTGTATATGGAGATTGAATGGCTGTGTGCTCGAATGTATATACACCTGTCAACAAGAGGTGGCTGAAATAGCCACATCCACTAATTTGAAGGAGTGTCCACATACTTTTGCTTTTGTCTTTTTGATTGCTTGCCATAATAGTTTTAAAGTTTGATTGCTGCAAAGCTTTCCTCTTTTGCTTAGAGAGTCGAGGGTTGGGCAGGGTGGACTGGAATGCTTCCACATGTGGCATACCACATCTAAGGTGACCGCACCCTGTGCCAACACGTGTCGCCCGCAGATCCATGTTCCAGGAGCTAGTGGTAACTAAGCAGACCTGTAATCTGCCCATGGGGCAATGCCACCCTCCAGCTCAGGCCACACTGCCACGGCCAAGCCTACCCCAAGAACACACAGTACACAAGGAAACTGGTAATTAGTAGACCAGATGGTGTAAGCATAGAATATAAAAGTATGTTATTTTCAAACTGATAAAAATCCTTCCGTGTATTCCAGAAAGTTCCAGAGTTCAAAAGCAGCGTTGTTTAGGTTATTCATTCTGGAGGGATAGTTTCAGAAGTTTGACTAGCCCTTCTCATACCCCAACCATGTAATCTCACATCTCCCACAAACCAAAATACAGGGAGATGTTCAGGGGCCTGCCTAGTTTAACTTCTTTGGGATAGGGGGCAGCATTTTCACTTTTGGATGAATAGCGTGCCCAGAGTAACCCCTACTCAGTCCCAGATGCTAATATATGCATATTATTAGTATTGTATAGAAAACAATTTGAAGTTTCTAAAACTGTTTGAATGATGTCTGAGTATAACAGAACTCATATGGCAGGCAAAAACCTGAGAAAAAATCCAAACAGGAAGTGGGAAATCTGAGGTTTGTAGTTTTTGAAATCAGCCCCTATCAAATTCACAGTGGGATATGGGTTATGTTGCACTTCCTAAGGCTTCCACTAGATGTCAACCATCTTTAGAACGTTGTTTCAGGCTTCTCCTGTGAAGGGGGGCCAATGGGAGCTGTTTGACTAAGGGGTCTGCCAGCAGCCTCGTTCTCAGTCATTTCACATGGGAAGTATCTCTCGTTCCATTGCTTTTCTATAGACAATGGAATTCTCCAGTTGGAACATTATTGATCATTTATGATAAAAACATCCTAAAGATTGATTCTATACTTAGTTTGACAAGTTTCTTCGACCTGTAATATAACTTTTTGAACTTTTCGTCCGACTGGACCTGAACGTGCTTTTGGATTTGTTAACCAAACACCCTAACAAAAGAAGCTATTTGGACAAATGGTCATAAATTATGGACATTATCAAACAAAACAAACATTTATTGTGGAACTGCGATTCCTGGGAGTGCATTCTGATGAAGATCATCAAAAGGTAAGTGAATATTTATAATGCGATTTATGACTAATGTTGACTGCGCAACATGGCGGATATTTATTTTGGCTGGTTTGGGCTCTGAGCGCAGTACTCAGATTATGCTTTTTCCGTAAAGTCTTTTTGAAATCTGACACAGCGGTTGCATTAACCAGTTGCATCTCTAGGGGCGCTATTTCATTTTTGGATAAAAAACGTTCCCGTTTTAAGCGCGATATTTTGTCACGAAAAGATGCTCGACTATGCATATTCTTGCATAGTTTTGGAAAGAAAACACTATGAAGTTTCAGAATCTGCAAAGATTTTGTCTGTAAGTGCCCCAGAACTCATTCTACAGGCGAAACCAAGATGAAACGTCAAACAGGAAATGAGCAGAATTTCTGAAGCTCTGTTTTCTAATGTCTCCTTATATGGCTGTGAATGCGACAGGAATAAGCTTAGACCTTCTGCTGTTTCCCCAAGATGTCGGCAGCATTGTGACGTATTTGTAGGCATATTATTGGAAGATTGACCATAAGAGACTACATTTTCCAAGTGTCCGCCTGGTGTCCTGCGTCGAAACTGGTGCGCAAAGCCAGGTGCAAGTATTTTTCCATTTGATTGAGAGGAGAAACCATGCTTCCACGAACGATATATCATCGAAGAGATATGTGAAAAACACCTTGAGGATTGATTCTAAACAACGTTTGCCATGTTTTCAGTCGATATTATGGAGTTAATTTGGAAAAAAGTTCGCGTTTTGAGGACTGAATTTTCGGGTTTTTTTGGTAGCCAAATGTGATGTACAAAGCGGAGCTATTTCTAATACACAAATAATCTTTTTGGAAAAACTGAGCATTTGCTATCTAACTGAGAGTCTCCTCATTGAAAACATCCGAAGTTCTTCAAAGGTAAATTATTTTATTTGAAGGCTTTTATGTTTTTGTTGAAATGTTGCGTGCTGGATGCTAACGCTAGTGCTAACGCTAAATGCTACGCTAGCTAGCTACTTTTACACAAATGATTGTTTTCCTATGGTTGAGAAGCGTATTTTGAAAATCTGAGATGACAGTGTTGTTTACAAAAGGCTAAGCTTGAGAGATGGCATATTTATTTCATTTGCGATTTTCATGAATAGTTAACGTTGCGTTATGGTAATGAGCTTGAGTCTGTATTCACGATCCCGGATCCGGGATGGGGAGATCAGAAAGGTTAAGGAGAATTGTATCTAAAATTCCATGCATAACACTTGAATTTTCATCAACATTTATAATGAGCATTTCTGTGAATTCATGTGGCTCTCTGCAATATCACTGCATGTTTTGGAACTACTGAACATAACACGCCTATGTAAAATAAGATTTTTGGATATAAATATGAACTTTACCGAACATGTATTGTGTAACATGAAGTCCTATGAGTGTCATCTGATGCGGATCATCAAAGGTAAGTGATTAATTCTCTCTCTATTTGTGCTTTTTGTGACTCCTCTCTTTGGCTGGAAAAATGGCTGGATTTGTCTGAGTCGGTGACCTAACAATCATTTGTGGAGCTTTCGCTGTAAAGCATTTTTGAAATCAGACACTGTGGCTGGATTAAAGAGAATTGTATCTTTAAAATGGTGCCTAATACTTGTATGTTTGAGAAATTTGATTCATGAGATTTCTGTTGATTTGTATTTGGCGCCCTGCAATTTCATTGGCTGTTGGAGAGGGGTTCCGCTAGTCCTAGACAGGTTAACCTCAAATACACTAAAAGTTTAAAATGTCCAACACTGCAGGAAAGTTCTCCTGCAACAGGGTGATCAAATTAAAATCTTACATCTGTAACACTGCTCATAATTTGTCTCTTCCAACCTGAAGTACAATTTGCCCTCCCGCTGTTGACATTTCCTGAATTCCCCCCTCTTTTCTGTGTGTCCCCTGAGGACTCTGTTTTGGTGGAAGCGAAGCCCCCTCTTCTTGAAGAGAAAAGACCATTGAGCGAGACCTAGGCCAGACACCCCACTCCCCCCAGCATGAGATTACATACAGAAACATAAGCCCTTCATGGAAGACAGATGGATAATGTTTGGCAGAAAAGATTCACTGGCACAAGCATGTGATCAGAGAGGTTTGGAAGGGGGACTGGAGCGCTCTCTGTTCATCCCAGAGAGACGGAGAGCGCTAAGCAGAGCTGACCCCCTGCACCTCCACTGATTCTTTCCCCACTGTAGGGTGTATAGGGCACAAGGGAAGTGCACACAATCGAAAGGACGAAGTGTGGATAAAGACTCATTAACTCTATTTATTGCAATTCCACAGTGTATAGCTCTGGACTCATCAGCCCACAAAGGGCTCTTATTGGCACATCATCGATCAACATGGCCAACTGCTGTATGAAACTGCTGAAGATGATGAAAAGGAACTAAGTGTTGTTGTAGTGTTGAAGCCCTGTGTTCAGCTTTAAGCTGATCTGGCTGGTATTCAGATAGAAATGTCCTCCATAGAGCTGACATGATTCTCTATTCTACATGACAGTGAAGCATTTCTGTTCTACATACAATATTTATATCTGAACACTATGTAACGTTGCAGCCCACTGGAGGTGGCCTTGGAGTTTCTGCTGGGTCTGAAGTAGGCTAAGTCCCAGGGCAGTACTCCGTCTAAAACCCCCCAGCTGACGAAACAGGGAATGAAGGCTATTCCCGTAAAACATAGCCAGCCATCAGCCTAACCACACTATTACTACAACAGGTTCTTCAGACCACACATCAACTGGGTTAAGGTGTTGCATGTGATTGGGGTCCATTGGGTCTTCATTGGTGGACACAGAGAAGGGGTGGATTTGCTTTTCTACTGAAAAGACAAGGAGTCATTGTCTGGAAACCTGCCCATATGGACACCATTATACTGTACTAGAATAAATATGTTTGAGAAATGCAAATGAAGACCATTTGGAAGAGCTGAGACGATTCCAGAACGGCTAATATTGTAAAGTCAGAAAATTGTAAGTTAAAGCATACTCTCATTAGAAGTATGAGTAGTTTGGTTATCTGTAACCTGACTGGGTTTACCACAATCAAACAGCTTGGGTAGAGTCGGACTCACACACCTCATTCCAATATGCTTTCAACAACGTGACACACACATACACAAACTCAGAGAAGAAATCAAGATTGTGCAATGCTACAGAAGCTGTTGTGAAGAATAGTGCTGTTTAGCGCCGACTAAGAGAGGACAAACACACTACAGTACAGTCGTGACCAAAAGTTTTGAGAATGACACAAATATTAATTTCCAAAGTTTGCTGCTTCAGTGTCTTTAGATATTTTTGTCAGATGTTACTATGGAATACTGAAGTATAATTCCAAGCATTTCATAAGTGTCAAAGGCTTTTATTAACAATTACATGAAGTTGATGCAAAAAGTCAATATTTGCAGTGATGACCCTTCATTTTCAAGACCTCTGCAATCTGCCCTGGCCTGCTGTTAATTAACTTCTGGGCCACATCCTGACTGATGGCAGCCCATTCTTGCATAATAAATGCTTGGGGTTTGTCAGAATTTGCGGGTTCTTGTTTGTCCATCCGCTTCTTAAGGATTGACCACATGTTCTCAATGGGATTAAGGTCTGTGGAGTTTCCTTTCCATCGACACAAAATATCTATGTTTTGTTCCCCGAGCCACTTAGTTATCACTTTTGCCTTATGGCAAGGTGCTCCATCATGCTGGAAAATGGTTGGGAGAAGTTGCTCTCAGAGGATAGGTTGGTACCATTCTTTATTCATGGCTGTGTTCTTAGGCAAAATTGTGAGTGAGCCCACTCCCTTGGCTGAGAAGCAACCCCACACATGAATGGTCTCAGGATGCTTTACTGTTGGCATGACACAGGACTGATGGTAGCGCTCACCTTGTCTTCTCCGGACAAGCTTTATTCTGTATGCCCCAAACAATCGGAAAGGGAATTCATTAGAGAAAATGACTTGACCCCAGTCCTCAGCAGTCCAATTCCCGTACCTTTTGCAGAATATCAGTCTGTCCCTGATGTTCTTCCTAGAGAGAAGTGGCTTCTTTGCTGCCCTTCTTGACACCAGGCCATCCTCCAAAATTCTTCGCCTCACTGTGCGTGCAGATGCACTCACAACTGCCTGCTGCAATTCCTGAGCAAGCTCTGTACTGGTGGTGCCCCGATCACGCAGCTGAATCAACTTTAGGAGATGGTCCTGGAGCTTGCTGGACTTTCTTGGGCGCCCTAAAGCTTTCTTCACAACAATTGAACCGCTCTCCTTGATGTTCTTGATGATCCGATGAATGGTTGATTTAGGTGCAATCTTACTGGCAGCAATATCCTTGCCTGTGAAGCCCTTTTTGTGCAAAGCAATGATGACGGCACGTGTTTCCTTGCAGGTAACCATGGTTGACAGAGGAAAAACAATGATTCCAAGCACCACCCTCCTTTTGAAGCTTCCAGTCTGTTATTCAAACTCTATCAGCATGACAGAGTGATCTCCAGCCTTATCCACGTCAACACTCACACCTGTGTTAACGAGAGAATCACTGACATGTCAGCTGGTCCTTTTGTCGCAGGGCTGATATGCAGTGGAAATGTTTTTGGGGGATTCAGTTCATTTGCATGGCAAAGAGGGACTTGCAAGTAATTGCAGTTCATCTGATCACTCTTCATAACATTCTGGAGTATATGCAAATTGCCATCATACAAACTGAGGCAGCAGACTTTGTGAAAATTAATATTTGTGTCATTTTCAAAACTTTTGGCAACGACTGTACATTACTTCCTTAATGTACAGCGGCGTACCACATCATCCTTTTGTTTGATCAATTGTGGCATGTGTGTCTAGACGCTGTGAAAACAGTGGGGCTGGAGCAGGGTTTGGGGAGGGGTCATCCAGTGTGTGTGTGTGTGTGTGTGTGTGTGTGTGTGTGTGTGTGTGTCCAACAGAAGGGGCTCCCAGTTATCAGTGAGTCCAGAGAGAGGTTTTGTTATTCTGCAGCTCAAAGACGAACTGGCACCAGAAGCAATCAGGCAAGCCACTGCTGGCTTACTGCATGAGACAATATGTGCCAAGACTGGACTCAGACATTCACGGTCCACTTGCCTCCCCGGCTTGGCCCGGCCTGACTAGCTCAGCCAGTATGTCTGTTATATAAACCCTCACCACCTCCCTTTCTCACTGTCTCTGGTGCTGCCACGTAGCCAAACAAGCAAGAGAAAGAGAGAGTGAGTAAGCGAGAGAGAGATAGAGAGACAGAGAGAGGGAGCAAAGGAGAGAGAGAGGAGGAGAGAGAGATGGCGAGAAAGACTGGCACTTTGAGGCTTACTGGGTGATCTGAAAGGACACAATGAGTTAGTAGCAGATCTACAATACAGGCCGCTCTCCCTCGTGAATATAACTGTACCTCTTTCTTTCTTTCTCTCTCTCGCTCTCACACGTTTGCATTCACACACACACTTGCATTTTAGACACAGATGCCACACTTACACTCACCATCTCACACACAGGTGTGGAAAATAAGTTGGCTCTGCCTGGAGAGCTCCTCACACTCTCACACACACACACCATCCAATCCATTCCCAGTTCTTCTCAACAACAGCCTCTCCACTGGGGTGTTAATGAGTCTGACGTGTTAGTGTCAGAGTGTAACAATTCCGTAACTACATGCTGGGAGACGGGAAGCAAGTACAGGGTGAGGATTTAATAATAAATAGACATGCAACTAAACAAGAACAGCATCTGAACAAGAGAAACAAAACAACATCAATGCAGACACAGGAATGAAACTGAGGAAGTGACAGATATAGGGGAGGCAATCAGTGACGTGATGGAGTCCAGGTGAGTCCGATGCAGCACTGGTGCGCGTAACGATGGTGACAGGTGTGCGAAATGATGAGCAGCTTGGCAAACTCAGACGCCAGAGAGGGGAAGCGGGAGCAGATGTGACACAGAGACCCCAGGGAGGGAGCAGTGTTAGCTAGTTGGTGCACTGGCCTAGCACCCTGACTGAGCCAAGGCGCACAGGGCTGATCTCTGATGGACAGCATGGGGAGAGACATATGGAGAGAGTGACAGAACTGCACCACAGATTTTTGTACAGGCTGGATCACACGTGTTGAGTGAGAAGCAGAGCATTTCCTGTCCATGCATACGCTGGGGGCATGGACAAAAAGAATGCATGAACAGAGACAGGAGGAAGACAAGGAGCAGAATCACTGGATTACCTGTCAGGTCAAAATTCTGGAAAATTGCATCCCGTCAGTTAGGCTGGGTTCTGTGCAAGAATTAAGGCTACTGGCTACCTGACAGGCTCACTTTCCCATTGAACTAGTCATCTTTCTTCTCGAATCCGTAGAACTTAAAACAGAGGTAAGATAGATATCGATTTTGATACATGACGTAGTATTTTCATATTTTAGTATACACTTTCATATTCATTCGAAATTCAGTTCTTTCTTGAAGTTCTCTCACAAAAACAAGCGTGTCTCTGAAATGTCAACTCAGCACTGAACATAAATGTCAAATCTGCACCGCTATGTCAACAGAGCTCGGTGCTTATTATCAGATGTATTAGGTTATGAAATCCGACTTTTTGGATATAATGTTAATGATATATTAGAGAAAGTCCCCACTGAATGATTCAGAACTTGCGTAATTATATTTATCTTGGTAAAATGTATTTAATAACATAAGTTAAATTTCATCACAAAAGCGGCCTGGAGAAGAAGGCTGACGTTTTACGTGTTCCTATCCAATTGTGTTTTCTTTTCTTTGCATTGTTTGTAACTTATTTTGTACATAATGTTGCTGCTACCGTCTCTTATGACCGAAAATAACTTCTGAACATCAGACCTGTGATTACTCACCACGAACTGGCAGAATCCTTTTTTTCAGTCCGATGAGCCCGACGTGAATGACATACTGCTTTCACGGGAACAGGCCCAGATCCCCATCATTTGTGTGGAGAGAAGGCGGTGAAAAAGAGGCCGAGGGCGTACTGCCTTCTGAGAATTCGTAGGCGATCTAATAAACCTCCACTGCCTTCAATTCTGCTAGCCAACGTGCAGTCTATGGAAAATAAAATTGATGACCTACGCGGAAGATTATGCTACCAATGGGACAATCAAAAATTGTAATATCTAATGCGTCACTGAGTCTTGGCTGAACGATGACATTATTAACATATACAGTGCCTTGCGAAAGTATTCGGCCCCCTTGAACTTTGCGACCTTTTGTATTTTTTTGTGAAGAATCAACAACAAGTGGGACACATTCATGAAGTGGAACAACATTTATTGGATATTTCAAACTTTTTTAACAAATCAAAAACTGAAAAATTGGGCGTGCAAAATTATTCAGCCCCTTTACTTTCAGTGCAGCAAACTCTCTCCAGAAGTTCAGTGAGGATCTCTGAATGATCCAATGTTGACCTAAATGACTAATGATGATAAATACAATCCACCTGTGTGTAATCAAGTCTCCGTATAAATACACCTGCACTGTGATAGTCTCAGAGGTCCGTTAAAAGCGCAGAGAGCATCATGAAGAACAAGGAACACACCAGGCAGGTCCGAGATACTGTTGTGAAGAAGTTTAAAGCCGGATTTGGATACAAAAAGATTTCCCAAGCTTTAAACATCCCAAGGAGCACTGTGCAAGCGATAATATTGAAATGGAAGGAGTATCAGACCACTGCAAATCTACCAAGACCTGGACGTCCCTCTAAACTTTCAGCTCATACAAGGAGAAGACTGATCAGAGATGCAGCCAAGAGGCCCATGATCACTCTGGATGAACTGCAGAGATCTACAGCTGAGGTGGGAGACTCTGTCCATAGGACAACAATCAGTCGTATATTGCACAAATCTGGCCTTTATGGAAGAGTGGCAAGAAAGCCATTTCTTAAAGATATCCATAAAAAGTGTTGTTTAAAGTTTGCCACAAGCCACCTGGGAGACACACCAAACATGTGGAAGAAGGTGCTCTGGTCAGATGAAACCAAAATTGAACTTTTTGGCAACAATGCAAAACGTTATGTTTGGCGTAAAAGCAACACAGCTGAACACACCATCCCCATTGTCAAACATGGTGGTGGCAGCATCATGGTTTGGGCCTGCTTGTCTTCAGCAGGGACAGGGAAGATGGTTAAAATTTATGGTAAGATGGATGGAGCCAAATACAGGACCATTCTGGAAGAAAACCTGATGGAGTCTGCAAAAGACCTGAGACTGGGACAGAGATTTGTGTTCCAACAAGACAATGATCCAAAACATAAAGCAAAATCTACAATGGAATGGTTCAAAAATAAACATATCCAGGTGTTAGAATGGCCAAGTCAAAGTCCAGACCTGAATCCAATCGAGAATCTGTGGAAAGAACTGAAAACTGCTGTTCACAAATGCTCTCCATCCAACCTCACTGAGCTCGAGCTGTTTTGCAAGGAGGAATGGGAATAAATGTCAGTCTCTCGATGTGCAAAACTGATAGAGGCATACCCCAAGCGACTTACAGCTGTAATCGCAGCAAAAGGTAGCGCTACAAAGTATTAACTTAAGGGGGCTGAATAATTTTGCACGCCAAATTTTTCAGTTTTTGATTTGTTAAAAAAGTTTGAAATATCCAATAAATGTTGTTTCACTTCATGATTGTGTCCCACTTGTTGATTCTTCACAAAAAAATACAGTTTTATATCTTTATGTTTGAAGCCTGAAATGTGGCAAAAGGTCGCAAAGTTCAAGGGGGCCGAATACTTTCGCAAGGCATTGTAGCTGGCTGGTTATACGCAAGCATTTCTTGAGAAATGTATTATTCCAGTTTAGGCAAAATTTTGAATTTGGCTACTAGATGGCAGCAGTGTATGTTTAAAGTTTTAGACAGATCCAATAATCCATTGCAATTTTTTTCAAAATATTGTATCAAGTCTGCCCAAATCTGCCTAATTGGTTTATTGATAAATGTTCAAGTTCATAACTGTGCACTCTCCTCAGACAATCACATTTCACTGTAATAGCTACTGTAAATTGGACAGTGCAGTTAGATTAACAAGAATTTAAGCTTTCTGCCCATATCAGATACGTCTATGTCCTGGGAAATGTTCTTGTTACTTACAATCTCATGCTAATCACATTAGCACACGTTAGCTCAACCGTCCCAAGGGGGACACACCGATCCTGTAAAGGTTTTAATAATGGAACTCTAGTCACTTTAAAAAAAATTAAATAATGTTTACATACTGCTTTATCCATCTCATATGTATATACTGTATTCTATTCTACTGTATTTTAGTCAATGCCACTCCGATATTGCTCAATCTAATATTTATATATTTCTGAATTCCATTATTTTACTTTTAGATTTGTGTGTATTGTTGTGAACTGTTAGATACTACTGCACCATTGGAGCTAGGAAATCAAGCATTTTGCTACACCTGCAATAACTAAATATGTGTATGTGACCAATACAATTTGATTTACAGGCATTGATTCCCCTATATGCATTTGGCAGCAGCGCACCGCCACTGCTAAATCGTGGCCCCTACTGATTTTTTTTTCTCCAAGAAAAGCTCTTTAAAATGGTCAAATGTTCTCTCTTGCCCCATGGAAAAAATTGTCTCTGCGGCCTAGAAGAGGGCCTTGGCACTGGCCCCCACCCTCCCGCTAACTTGCCACTGCAAGGGGAAACACTGACATGTTACATATCAGGAAGTAACAGATCATGGTTTGTACAGACATCCGAAATCATCACTGGACCTTTTGTTCCAAAAGTCTTTAGGCCATTCTACACCACATAAATTCTGTGCACAGACGAAGAAATGCTACTGGAATTCACAATGGAAAAGCTCTATCGCTCATTCAGCACATTTAATTAAGTCTGGTCTTGGTCTGTCCCTGAGACTTTTACAACTGTCTGCCTCTGGGATTGTCTCTTTTTCGGACCCAATAACAGCCCATCAATCAAGCATGAACAGGTAGAGACATACATTAAAAATAATGTATGTTTTTCAACCTAGGGTACTACTAGTTCCCCTGGAGATACTTGACCTACAGTGGGGCAAAAAAGTATTTAGTCAGCCACCAATTGTGCAAGTTCTCCCACTTAAAAAGATGAGAGAGGCCTGTAATTTTAATCATAGGTGCACTTCAACTATGACAGACAAAATGAGAGAGAAAAAAAAATGCAGAAAATCACATTGTAGGATTTTTAATGAATTTATTTGCAAATTATGGTGGAAAATAAGCATTTGGTCAATAACAAAAGTTTCTCAATACTTTGTTATATACCCTTTGTTGGCAATGACAGAGGTCAAATGTTTTCTGTAAGTCTTCACAAGGTTTTCACACACTGTTGCTGGTATTTTGGCCCATTCCTCCATGCAGATCTCCTCTAGAGCAGTGATGTTTTGGGGCTGTTGCTGGGCAACACGGACTTTCAACTCCCTCCTAAGATTTTCTATGGGGTTGAGATCTGGAGACTGGCTAGGCCACTCCAGGTCCTTGAAATGCTTCTTACGAAGCCACTCCGTCGCCCGGGCGGTGTGTTTGGGATCATTGTCATGCTGAAAGACCCAGCCACGTTTCATCTTCAATGCCTTTGCTGATGGAAGGAGGTTTTCACTCAAAATCTCACGATACATGGCCCCATTCATTCTTTCCTTTACACGGATCAGTCCTCCTGGTCCCTTTGCAGAAAAACAGCCCCAAAGCATGATGTTTCCACCCCCATGCTTCACAGTAGGTGTGGTGTTCTTTGGATGCAACTCAGCATTCTTTGTCCTCCAAACACGACGAGTTGAGTTTTTACCAAAAAGTTATATTTTGGTTTCATCTGACCATATGACATTCTCCCAATCTTCTTCTGGATCATCCAAATGCTCTCTAACAAACTTCAGACGGGCCTGGACATGTACTGGCTTAAGCAGGGGGACACGTCTGGCAATGCAGGATTTGAGTCCCTGGCGGCGTAGTGTGTTACTGATGGTAGGCTTTGTTACTTTGGTCCCAGCTCTCTGCAGGTCATTCACTAGGTCCCCCCGTGTGGTTCTGGGATTTTTGCTCACCGTTCTTGTGATCATTTTGACCCCACGGGGTGAGATCTTGCGTGGAGCCCCAGATCGTGGGAGATTATCAGTGGTCTTGCATGTCTTCCATTTCCTAATAATTGCTCCCACAGTTGATTTCTTCAAACCAAGCTGCTTACCTATTGCAGATTCAGTATTCCCAGCCTGGTGCAGGTCTACAATTTTGTTTCTGGTGTCCTTTGACAGCTCTTTGGTCTTGGCCATAGTGGAGTTTGGAGTGTGACTGTTTGAGGTTGTGGACAGGTGTCTTTTATACTGATAACAAGTTCAAACAGGTGCCATTAATACAGGTAACGAGTGGAGGACAGAGGAGCCTCTTAAAGAATAAGTTACAGGTCTGTGAGAGCCAGAAATCTTGCTTGTTTGTAGGTGACCAAATACTTATTTTCCACCATAATTTGCAAATAAATTCATTAAAATCCTACAATGTGATTTTCTGGATGTTTTTTTTCTCATTTTGTCTGTCATAGTTGAAGTGTACCTATGATGAAAATGACAGGCCTCTCTCATCTTTTTTAAGTGGGAGAACTTGCACAATTGGTGGCTGACTAAATACTTTTTTGCCCCACTGTATCCACAGGGGGTACTTAAGAAAACTCATAAAGCTATGACCAGTTGCACATGAGGGGGACAGGTACTTTGGGCACAGTTAAATGTGAATGGGAGTTCAGTAACCAAAGATGGTTGAGAACCACTGTTTTAGTGGATAGTATCGCCTTTCCAGCAGCCTTTTCTCCTTGCTTTTATGGTCACTCAGTACAAAGACTTGGATGAATCAAATGACTGGTTAGATTTAGGAACAAGACACGCATGAGAAATGGAAGCATCTGTCCCATGTTTAAAATAGCTAAATCAGGAGATTCCTCTGAAAGTGAGGCCAGGAAACCACATCTGATTACTAAGAGAGACTTCAGGCAGACAGACACTCTGCCAGCACATGTTCACAGCAAACAAACTATATCCGTCTGTGTGTCAGTCATTCAGTCATTATGTTTCCAATTAAACAAATCGAAATGGTGCCAAATACTTCTAAATTAGGCTATAACACCTACATAACATATTAACAATGTTTCAAACATATGCTCTCATAACCTAGGACTAGGCTATGATTAACGTTGATGACAGAATTATCACATTTTGTATGGAGAGCCACACCTCCATACACAAAACAGGAGCCTGAACAGCTTCTACCCCCCAAGCCATAAATCTGCTAAATAGTTAGTTAAATAGCTACCCGGATAATCTGCATTGACCCTTTTTGCACTCACCTTTTTGACTAATCACATACGCTGCTGCTACTGTTTATTATCCATCCTGTTGCCTAGTCACTTTATCCCCATCTATATGTACATATCTACCTCAATTACCGTGTACCCCTGCTCATCGACTTGGTACTGGTACCCCGTGTATATAGCCAAGTTATCATTACTTATTGTGTATTTATTATTACTTTTCTATTATTTCTCTTTTCTTTCTCTCTGCATTGTTGGGAAGGTCCCGTAAGTAAGTATTTCATTGTTAGTCTACACCCGTTGTTTGGGGAGCATGTGACAAATAACATTTTATTTGTAAAAGGCTAGTAAACATTTACAAGGGACCGTAAAATATGTAAGAACTAGTCCTATAGCATAGAGCTAGGCTATTGTAAGAAGCACAAAAGTCAAATGAAGTCCGCTTTCTAGATTATGCAGGTTCTAATTATAACAGAAGACAACATTGACTGTAGTGCCACCTTCATCGTAAGTCGATCCTATAGTTTAAAATGCAGGAAGAAAGGAGTAGTCCTAACACTCAATAGTTTCTCTGAAAGACATGCAGCCAAGGTCTTATAAAGCAGTGCAATGCACATCCCACCCACTTAACCCACTAATGTACACACACACTATTGATGGAAGCTCCTCCTCCTCCACTCATAACTCTACACACTTTTCTAGTTTGGGGTGACAAATAGTGTCAGATTGACCTCTGCCATCTGACACTACGTTGAAAACACAAGTGGCTGCTATGGTTTCCAGTTACCAACACCCCTTGCTGCCCTCACTCCTCCATTCTGACACTTCCCTCCTTTTCAATTTGTCACCCCAAACTAGAAAAGTTTGTGGTCATACACATCCTTAAAGATGTCGGTGCCTGGGCTAATAAAATAATACTTGTAAAGAACGGGAAGGCCAGCACACTGTTTATGCTCCGAATTCACCGCTTTATTGACAGTATTTCGATCTGAAACATGTCTCTCATATATATATATATATATATATATATATAAATAAATAAAAATAAGCGGCTTTATTGGCATGGGAAACATACAGTATGTTTACATTTCCAAAGCAAGTGAAATAGATCATAATTTTTACTTATTTTAATTAACATTAAACATTACACTCTCAGAAGTTCCAAATAATAAAGACATTTCAAATGTCATATGTCTATATACAGTGTTGTACTGATATGCAAATAGTTAAAGTATGTTTGTACTGAATGAGCTAAAGATAAAACAGTACATCACAAAACATCCCTACACCACCACATAGCCACAACACAAAATGTTCAATACCACCATACAACAATATCACAACGTGTGCCTATGCATGTGTCTGCATCTTTGTGTGTCTCTCCTCACAGTCCCGGTTGTTCCATAAGGTGCATTTTTACCTGTTTTTTAAAATCTGATTCTACTGCTTGCATCAGTTACCTGATGTGGAATAGAGTTCCATGTAGTCATGGCTCTATGTAGTACTGTTCACCTCCTATAGTCTGTTCTGGACTTGGGGACTGTGAAGAGACCTCTGGTGGCATGTCTTGTGGGGTATGCATGGGTGTCCAAGCTGTGTGCTAGTATTTTAAACAGATAGCTTAGTACATTTAGCTTGTAGGCAGGCACCTCTTACAAAAACAAGTAATGATGAATTCAATCTCTGTTTCACTTTGAGCCATGAGAGATTGACATGCATGTCATTAAGCCCTCACCGTATTTTTAAGGGCCAGCCGTGCTGCCCTGTTCTGAACCAACTGCAGTTTTCCCAAGTCCCTCTTTGTGGTACCAGACCTCACTACTGAACAGTAGTCTAGGTGCGACAAAACCAGGGCCTGTAGGAGCTGCCTTGTTGATAGTGTTGTTAAGAAGGCAGAGCAGTGTTTAAATTATGGACAGGCTTCTCCCCATCTTAGCTAGTGTTTTGACCATGACAGTTTATAATCCAGGGTTACTCCAAGCAGTTTAGTCACCTCAACTTGCTCGACTTTACGAAATTCAAAAGTACAATTATTGTCTTTCATAATTTGGTCAGATATCCTTGGATGTGTAGTGTAAGTGTTTGTTGCTGGCATGTCATCCCTACGTTTGCTTATCTTGCCAATTAAAAAAATAAAGTAGATGGCAATATCAGTGGGTTTTGTGGTGAATGAGCCATCTGATTCTATGAATTATGGAGCCAAGTTGGCTTCCCCCCCCCCCCAAAATGTAATTTAAGGTGCTCCAAAGCTTTTTACTATCATTCATCTTTGTTACATAGTATAGTTTATTTTATATTTAGCTTAGTCACATGATTTCTTAATTTGCAGTATGTTTGCCAATCAGTTGGGCTGCCAGACTTATTTGCCATACCCTTTGCCTCATCCCTCTCAACCATACAATTTTTCAATTCCTCATCAATCGAAGGGAATTCAACAGTTTTTACAGTAATTGTCTTGAAGGGTGTGTGCTTATTAGTAACTGGAATAAGCAATTTCATGAGTGTCAAGTGCAGCGTCTGGTTGCTCCTCATTACACACCACAGACCAGCAAATATTCTTTACATTATCAACATATGAATCACTACAAAACTTATTGTATGACCTCTTATACACCATATTAGACCCAGCCTTTGGAACTTTGGTTTTCCTAGATATGGCTGCTATATTGTGATCACTACATCCTATAGATTTGGATACTTCTTTCAAGCTAATTTCTGCAGCATTAATAAAGATATGATCAATACATGTTGATGATTTCATTCCTGTGCTTTTTGTAAATACCCCGGTAGGTTGACTGACAACATGAACCAGGTTGCAGGCACTGGTTACAGTTTGACGTTTTTTCTTGAATGAGAGACAGTCAATATTTAAAATCACCCAGAAAATATACTTCTCTATTGATATCACATACGTTATCAAGCATTTCACACATATAATCCAGATACTGGACAGTTCACACTAGGTGGACTATAGCAGCTTCCCACAAGAATGGGCTTTACTTCAACATTAGATCGTCTCTAAGCTTTACAGGAATGTGGTTCTAATTATAAACCGCAACACTGCCCCAGTGTCTTTCCGGTAGATGCTATAACCATGTATTGCTACCACTGTATCAAAGGTATTATCTAAGTGAGTTTCAGAGATCATAAGAACATGAATGTTATCTGTTACAAGCAAGATATTGACTTCATGGACCCTGTTTCTCAGACTGCATCTGTTAATATGGGCTATTTTTAGCACTTCTGAGGGTAGTGAGGTCTGCACAACACTTCACCGAGGGCAAACTACCTGCCCTCCAGGACACCTACACCACCCGATGTCACAGGAAGGCCATAAAGATCATCAAGAACAACAACCACCCGAGCCACTGCCTGTTCACCCCGCTATCATCCAGAAGGCGAGGTCAGTACAGGTGCATCAAAGCTGGGACCGAGAGACTGAAAAACAACTTCAATCTTAAGGCCATCAGACTGTTAATATATATATATATATATATATATCACCAGAAGTGAATTTACTGTTAATCCCAGCCATTTCTCAGTCTGTTACTTCATTCTATTAGTTCATTATAAAAAGTCTAACTTAAACTCAGCAAAAAAAAGAAACGTCCCTTTTTCAGGACCCTGTCTTTTAAAGAGAATTCGTAAAAATCAAAATAACTTCACAGATCGTCATTCTAAAGGGTTTAAACACTGTTTCCCATGCTTGTTCAATGAACCATACACAATTAATGAACATGCACCTGTGGAATGGTCATTAAGACACTAACAGTTTACAGATGGTAGGCAATTAAGGTCACAGTTAGAACACTAAATAGGCCTTTCTACTGACTCTGAAAAACACCAAAAGAAAGATGCCCAGGGTTCCTGCTCATCTGCGTGAACGTGCCTTGGGAATGCTGCAAAGAGGCATGAGGACTGCAGATGTGGCCAGGGAAATACATTGCAATGTTCGTACTGTGACACGCCTAAGACAGCGCTATAGGGAGACAGGAAGGACAGCGGACTGTCCTTGCAGTGGCAGACCACGTGTAACCATACCCGCACAGGATCGGTACATCCGAACAGCATACCTGTGGGACAGGTACAAGATGGCAACAACAACTGCCTGAGTTACACCAGGAACACACAATCCCTCCATCAGTGCCCAGACTGTCCACAATAGGCTGAGAGAGGCTGGACTGGGGGCTTGTAGGCCTGTTGTAAGGCAGGTCCTCACCAGACATCACTGGCAACAACGTCGCCTATGGGCACAAACCCACCATTGCTGGACCAGACAGGACTGGCAAAAAGTGCTTTTCACTGACGAGGTGAAACCCTGGTTTTGTCTCACCAGAGGTGATGGTCGGATTTGCGTTTATTGTCAAAGTAATGAATGTTACACCGAGGCCTGTACTCTGGAGCGGGATCAATTTGGAGGTGGTGGGTCCGTCATGGTCTGGGGCGGTGTGTCACAGCATCATCGGACTAAGCTTGTTGTCAATGCAGGCAATCTCAATGCTGTGCATTATAGGGAAGACATCCTCCTCCCTCATGTGGTACCCTTCCCGCAGGCTCATCCTGACATGACCTTCCAGCATGACCATGCCACCAGCCATACTGCTCGTTGTGTGCTTGATTTCCTGCAAGACAGTAATGTCAGTGTTCTGCCGTGGCCAGCGAAGAGCCCGGATCTCAATCCCATTGAGCACGTCTGGGACCTGTGGGATGAAGGGTAGGGCTAGGGCCATTCCCCCCAGAAATGTCCGGGAACTTGGTGGAAGAGTGGGGTAACATCTCACAGCAAGAACTGGCAAATCTGGTGCAGTCCATGAGGAGGAGATGCACTGCAGTAATTAATGCAACTGGTGGCCACACCAAATACTGACTGTTACTTTTGACTGTCACACACACACACACACACACACACACACACACACTTCCATTTATGTTAGTCACATGTCTGTGGAACTTGTTTAGTTTATAATCGCAGTTGTTGAATCTTGTTATGTTCATACAAATATTTACACATGTTAAGTTTGCTGGAAATGAACGCAGTTGACAGTGAGAGGACATTTCTTTTTTTGCTGAGTTTAGAATAATTTACCAATGTAAGAATGGATATGGAAATTGCCTTTTACATTGTTGAACCAGTTCATTGGTCATTTCCAATTGGGTAATTGTATGGACCTGGTAGGGGCCAAGTGCATATACACATACAGATTTGATTTCTCAAGGGGAGGCTGTGTAGTCTTGCCCTCTACCTGTGTTTGTTCAGATAGGACAGGTTAAGCCTGATACAGAGGCTATTTCTTTAGGGCTGTTGCCCGTGTATATTTTGTAAATCTACTCGTTTGACATATGGCACCTTCACTGTTGGATCAGCAAGACTTGTAAATAGATCTACATTTTGAGAACTTCAAACTGCCTTCCTTCCACTGATCTTCTACTGCTACAACATTTGTAAACACTTGCATACCAAGACATCATTTGGGTCATTAGGTGGAATCATAGGCAGAAAACTTGTTAATATGCCAACTTTGTTTAGAGAGTGGTTGTCATCAGGACCTAAACATGTGTAGCTAGTAATAATAACTTAGCAGGAGAGAGAATAAGGAATAAGTAGGATAAGTGGAGAGAGATAGCATGGAGGCATTTCTACCGAAGCTGAGAAAAGCAAAGGCTAGCATGTGATGATGTGATATAGTACAGTAGTCTATGAGAGGTGTGCTATTGGAAGTAGAGACGAGGACACCAGGGGGCCAGTAGATAGACGCACAAGGTCTTCTGGAAAGGCTTTTTAAGAAACTTTCCCAATTTACATGTCATACCTGACTCATGTCTAAATTAAACAGGCATTTGGCAAATTTGACTTAACACACAATTTTGCTCTCAGGATTAAAGGCCAGCCTTAGTTTAGTTTCGATCACTAAGCTGTCAGTCTTCAACAGCACCATGCTTCAGCCTCCACATTATCCATAACCTCAGTTGACAGTCTGATGAGTACATTTCCCTTCTAAATTGGCTTCATAGTCAGTTGCTTATTGCCATTGTGTTTAAGCCTGCTTGGACGTGGCGTCACCTTGGATGACAGACGTTCTTGAAACTGGATGACAGAGTGACCGTGACCAGTGGTCAGCCCCACAGGACTCAAACAAGATAACATGCAGAGTAAACAACCATCACAGACACGTCCATATGGCATACCACAGCCCAGCACTGTTCCAAAACCACCATTAGTAAGCACAACATTAAAGCCTATTTAGGTTATCTCCACTTCCATTAAGTCATCCTCATCCTGAAATCTGTGCTCCCATTCTCTTTTGACTGAGAGGAGCTTCTAAAAGTCTTCCTTCTGAGCAAATATTTGAACCCACGGGGCTCTGTAAATCAGTGAGGTGTCAACTTGTGAATTTATGGACAGTCTTGCTGTTTAAACAGCCTTGAAAAACGGAGGTGGGCCGGGGTGTGGGATGTAAGACTTAAAATGCAGCCTTCTGCCGTGGTCTTCTCATGCTCTGTGTACGGGGGTCAATAGGGAGCTGCAGTATTGCCGGGCAAGAGTCCAAGTCTCTAAACAAATCAGCAATTCTGTGAAGCCTTGGGCTAAACATTTGCATTCTTCAGGCCAGTCCCTACTCAGCAATCATTAGTCTAGTTCCAAAAACAGCCTGGGCTGACATAGCACGTCTGATGGACAGTATTTATGCAAACAGGCAGCACTGTCAGAAGGCATTAAAACCCCTCTGTCACTCTCACAGCTGTCCTGTAGGTGGCAGTCACTATGCTATTCAACATGTTGTTCCCTTGTGACAGCTAAACCTATCCCACACCCAGAATGCAGCTAAATCCTTTTTAAAGAAGCTGTACATCAAGGGTCATGAGGTCATTTCTGAGCAATATGTCCGTCCATTTTAGTGGACACCTTTTGGCTCAGGAGCACCCCCAGAGGCAATATTTCTGTATAGCCACAAAGTCTAAAGTATGTTACCGAAATGTTTTAAGTTAGGCTACATTTAAGGGAGAAACTTACAAATCTAATAGCTAAAGTATGTTAGCTACTGAATTGCTCTTCTCAGTCTAAATTCCTAATCAATTTGGCTTCTGTTCTGTTCTCAGAAATAAGTAAATCATTGTTGACCTGCTATCGCAGAATAAGAACACAACACTGTGAACTCACTATAGAGTGAGTGAGAGTCCTGTGAAGTCACAGCCTTATTGGCTCCACATATTTTCTGTCATTTTATTATCAAAGTAGGTAGGCTGATTGATTCCAATTCTACAATTGTCAGAACTGAAACACTTTGGCTGTGTTTTTAGGTGGGCTGATTTATTTACAGTTGTACAATCATCAGAATTGAAATACTTTGGCCATGTCTTAAATGACAGCCATCTCTAAGCCGACACCATGCTGGAGTATAGTCTTGAGATAGCCAGTGTGAATGGGATTCCAGTTAGAATAGGATGCATGACATTGGTTTACCATCAATGGACATTGTGTGTTGTTAACATGAAACCTATGAAAGGGAGACACAAATGGTTGTCCCTTGTCCCCACTGCCTTTTATGATATCTTCCATCCACTGCCTTTTATGATATCTTCCATCCACTAAGGCCCACCTACATCACAACCGGTGCTCGGAATTAATCTTCCCAAAAAACACAAAGGCGAAAAAGAATGAAGCATTGGAACTTGCTTCGAGCTATGCAAACACCTTCACCATTACAATGAGCAACGGTTTTAACTCTGCAACCCCATAACATAACTCCATTGCCAGTGGCTCAGGGGGATAGAGTGCTGGTCTTCAACAATCCCATAACTTTCCTTGTGACAGCATTCCATTTCACAGTGATGTTGTGCTTGGACCCGAGCTTGTACTGCTGCTTGTGCAGGACAGATTGTGTTTCTCCACTGTTTCCTAGAAAGTGGATATGGAGGCCCATTGAACAGGTTGACTTTTGGTCATATTCAAAGTCCTTTGGGAATCGTGTCAAATCTGATAAGCCGAAACCAGATCCTCAACCTGTTTATCAGACAATTTCCTCACACAACCTCCTTTATGATACAATAGGCAATCGGTCATTCCAAATTCCAAATCCACTGACTAGCCTCACTGGGATAGGCCTAGGCCTCATCTCAATAGCATTAGGTCTGTTCTTTTGGTTATTCCCTTGGTTCTCCATCTCTAGATCTATATTCATGTCAGGACTTTGTAAGACTTTCCCTTTCAAACAACAAACAAAAGCAGTACTGAGTAAACAAGGGAGTGACAAGAGCAACAGATAGGTGGGGAGGGGAGGACTGTGCCATGCTTCATAGGCAGGCGATGAGTCCATCACTGTCTCTCTCTATGTGTCTGGGACCAGTCTAATGGCTTCTCCATTGTCCAGATCTGAAAAAAACTGTCTTAGACAAAACACAAAGTCTCAACGAACCAGCAGGTTAGGGGATTTAGACGTGTCTGTCCCAGAGAAACAAAACAGGCCAGAATGAACAGGCAGATTGAGATCTTGTGTGTGTGTGTGACAGGGTAAAATCAGGCTGCTTGGCAGGTGCCACTGAGGTTCAGTTATTGAGGGGGCCGATCCACTCCAGGCCATCAGTGGAATGTCTGGCGGCCGGCGATGCGTGGGGTCGCACTGTCACACCTGGAGACACCTGGGATACCTGTGACATCACACACACAGTCCTGGGAGTTCAAGAGTTCTAGTTCCTAGTGAGGGAGATTGACAGGATCATCTGACCTGTGATAGAGCAAGAACAGAGCACTCTTTGTCACATAGCCACTCATCGGTTTAACAGTGTCATGAAAGCTTATTGCCAGCTAACACCCGCCTGCATCTCAAGTTGTCCCTAAAAAATTTTTTTAAAAAAAGGTTTCTGTACTACTCATAATAGAATGGCCTATGTCTTTATAAGACAGTGTACATATTATATACATCGGCGATGGCTACACAGGGCCCCCACATAGAGTTGTGAACTTGTGACAATAACAAGTTTCCCAACATTCCAAAATATTTGGAGAGACATGCTCATTCTGTAGGTGAACAAGTCAGGGCTAGGTCCCACACTCTCACAAGCATCAAATGGCACCTTTTCCCAATTAGGACAGCATTGGGTCATACCTTGGTCCAAGTATTACAGCCCAGACTGAAGAACAATAGGATTCACACAAAACCAGTCCCTCTCAATCACTGGCTGCTCTTCCAACCAACCCATAAAGAGTGCTGGCTAATGATTACTTATATTTGTTAAAGACAGAGGATTATGATAACCCAGCTCCATTCCCAGGGTCAGCCAGTTGGCATTCCAGCACATCCTCGTTGTCCAATCAGATACAGTATTGTTCCACAGAATTTTCACTAAACCATGAACACAGATCTGTTGTCGGATGGGCCATTGCAATGTCAATGTGGACAAAGAGTTACTTGTCTAACAGAACAGGGGTGTTCTTTAATGGGTGTTCAGAACATGGTATTCTTTACTGGAAGCCTCTCATACATAATCCAGGTAGAAGGAATTCCCCAGGGTAGCTGTTTAGGCCCCTTGCATTTTTTTTTTTTTACTAATGACATGCCACTGACTTTGAGTAAAGCCAGAGTGTCTATGTATACGGATGACTCAAAACTATACACATCAGCTACTACAGCAACTGAAATGACTGCAACACTTAACAGAGCTGCAGTTAGTTTCAGAGTGGGTGGCAAAGAATAAGTTAGCCCTAAATATTTCTAAAACTAAAAAAGTATTGTATTTGGTACAAAACATTCATTAAACCCTAAACCTCAACTAAATCTTGTAATAAATCATATGGAAATTGAGCAAGTTGAGATGACTAAACTGCTTGGAGTAATCCTGGATTGTAAACTGTCATGGTCAAAACATATTGATATAATGGTAGCTAAGATGGGGAGAAGTATGTCCATAATAAAGCGCTGCTCTGCCTTTTTAACAACACTATCAAAAAGGAAGGTACTACAGGCCCTAGTTGTCACACCTTGACTAAATCAAATCAAATTTAGTTTGTCACATGTGCCGAATACAACAGGTGTAGTAGACCTTACAGTGAAACGCTTACTTACAAGCCCTTAACCAACAATGCATTAAAAAGTTAAAATTAAAATAAGTGTTAAGTAACAAAAATGTTTTAAAAATAAAGTAACAAAAAAACAGCGGCAGTAAAATAACAAGCGAGGCTATATACAGGGGGTACCGGTACAGAGTCAATGTGCGGGGACAAAAATTGCAATTGGCTCAGAACAAGGTAGCATTGCTGGCCCTTGGATGTACACAGAGAGCTAATATTAATAATATGCATGTCAATCTCTCCTGGCTCAAAGTGGAGGAGAGATTGACTTCATCACTACCTGTATTTAAGAGAGGTAATATCATGTTGAATGCACCGAGCTGTCTGTCTAAACTACTGGCGCACAGCTCAGACACCTATGCATACCCCACAAGACATGTCACAAGAGGTCTCTTCACAGTCCCCAAGTCCAGAACAGACTATGAGAGGCACACAGTTTTGTGTTTTTAAAATTGTATAAACTGTCTTCATTTTGCTGGACCCCAGGAAGAGTATCTGCTAATGGGGATCCATAAATACAAATGTGGAGCCTGTGGTTACAAATGGGGCATCCAATTGCTGTCATGGATCTTCACCACAGTTTGATTTTGGGCTGAAATGTTACATAACACCAGCTATTTAAACCTTAATAAACTGCTTATTACTGCTTAATCAAGGGATCTCTATTTTCTGGAGAGTTGAAAGTTGATGCCAGATTGAACTCTGCACCATTCCACACTATTTTGGTGAAATTGAATACCAATCCATGATGAACAGCTGAAAATCTTCTGTGCATCATAGGGGTCTTCTGAGGAGAGCCATCTTCCTTAACATCCAGAGATGTTAGAGGACTGTCCCAGTTCTAGGTCTTCATTGATGCCACCCTGACCCTCTAATGAGCTAAAGGCTTTAAAGTGTCCATCCATACCGTGACCAAACTCAGCACAGGGTTAGCCTAGTTAGCACACAAAGACCGACTGAGTGGGCATCTGTTGGATCACCTGCGCTCCACTACCTCGTGTTTGAGGTGAAACACAATCCCTGATAGGGCGCTCAGCAAGAGTGTTTCACTCTTTGTTGCTCTTCATGCCAGCGTTTCGTGGCAGTCCAGCAAGCATCAAAGGGCTGTAGTGTGGTCTGGGAGCCTGTGTGGCCTGGGAGATTCACACAGGCTGCTCATTAATACCTGATCAACCCAGAGAGACAGAGGACGTCTGTGGAGTCTGGCCAGCTCTCTCTTCCTCCCCACAGAGATCCCTTTCTTTGCCTCGCTCCCCACTTTAGTTCTTTATTGCGTGGTGTGCACACAGAAAACACACCTATAATATCCTGTTCCACCTTTTCAAAGGGGCGGAGTGAGTGTTGAGCGAGAAAGGAGGGGTACAAGGTGAATGGAGAGTGAGTTGAGGGGGGATGAAAACAAAATGGACTCTTGCAGATGTGAATTGCAACCTCCGTCCCTCAGCATCAATTAGTGTGTTGTCCTTCTCACTGGCTCCTGTTGGAGGCTGAAGTGGATCAGGTGAGGGAGGTAAACGCATATCCCCAGGGTGTGCTGAACCCAGGAGAGGGCAACAATGTCCCACTGCTGGGCCCACAGAAGGCTGCCTGTTGTTGAGAAGCAGAACATGCTTTAGCAGGCATTTCCTACTTTCTCCTCTAATTTCCTCCTGCTGGTTCATGGACAAGGTTGAGAGTGAATGGTTACCCCCGCTGCATAAAAAGCCTTTTTTCTCCTCTGATCAGTCTTACCTGTGCACTTGTGTGTTTAAGTGTGTGCCAACGTCAGTTTCGACTTGACTTATGAGGGTATCACGTAGATCATACCAAAACCAAAGCTGGAGCATTCAAGAAGGCAATCTCAGTGACTTTGCAACTTAGAGCTTATACTTCATTGACTGCTGGCAGTCAAAATTAATTGTTGTTTAGCCCTACTTATAGAAAAAGAAACGTTCTTTAAAAGAATAGCCTATCTCTTGTAAAGGACAATCTCGGTTATTATCAATTGACAAAGAGAGAAACCCATTGTAGCCTTCTTTGCCCCTTCTTTGACTGATGCAAATAGACCTGGTATATTTTTTACTCACACTGACTATTAAGCCTGTACTTTGGTCCTCACAGTCTTTTGGTGTATTAGGCCTAACTTAACGTTTTCCAGGTGAAGCACATTTACTATAGAAGGAGAGTTAAATACATAGGTTGCTGCACTCCATCTCCAATGACTCCTAATTTAAAGCAGTTTGAAAGCAGTTTCTCTTAATTAATCTCATTAAACCCCCAGTCTTCTCCAAAACAAAGCAATAACACATGCTCTAGCTAGCTCATTACGACATGAGACATAGAAGTAACATGAAAACTCAAGACACAGAGAGGGATGAGCATAGAACTAATGGATAGACCAGCCAGGGTCTCTAGGTCTATAACTCATAGCCTAGTTCATGTGACCAAATCCAATATGGCCACCCAAATAAAATATTGTTGTGCTGACACGTGTCTTTGTGGTTTGCACCTAGTGAAGCATGCTTGAGAAGTTGTGCAACTCAAATCAAATATCCTAGCCATTCCTTCTGGAATTTCAACATTCAATGCCACTCCAGAATCAAATTCACTGTGTTTGTCTGACCAATCAACAAATTCACTGTCCAATTGCAATTTCAAATTGCGTTAAAATAGCTAACCCTTCCCCTAACCTCAACCCTTTGAGCTAACCTTAACCCTTTGAGCTAACATTTTTTTTTACTTTACCTTTATTTAACTACGCAAGTCAGTTAAGAACAAATTCTTATTTTCAATGACGGCCTAGGAACAGTGAGTTAACTGCCTGTTCAGGGGCAGAAAGACAGATTTGTACCTTGTCAGCTCGTGGGTTGGACTTGCAACCTTCCGGTTACTAGACCAACGCTCTAACCACTAGGCTACCCTGCCGCCCCTTAACCCTAACCCCAAGCCTAGCTAACGTTAGCCAGCTAGAATTTGTAAGTTTTGCAAATGTGTAATATATAATACAAATTGTAATTCATAACATATCATATGAAATGGGTTATGGACATCCACAAATGAATATATACCATACGAAATGTAACATATAATAAATGGGGTGTCTCGGGTTTACCCACAGAATATTATGAAATGGACAACGGCAATACAACAATAATGGAGAGTTCAACATGCAATTCGTTTTCCTGACTTTAGTACACCACAAATGTCTAATTAAACAGTGTTGTTTTTTATGTTAACAGATGACCCACAATTTGCACTCATCGTGATGACCTGATCAGAACCATGGACAGGGATAGTAAACTGTCACTCTCCCACACGTTGACGAACAACATGTAGCCTCACTAGCTCGTGACCGCAAATCTGTAGGGGAGGCGTGGCTCGTTCGACCAACAAAAACACTAGAAAGCTCCCTCGGTTACCATAATCAAACTCTGACACAATGACTATGGTTTGCAGCCTAGCAAAGCTATTTCGGCTAATTTCGTTAACCGTTGTGGCAGCCTGTGACAAAAACTGGAAGAGTTTTTCGAAGTCTGACAAGCAAGTCGAGGGTGGACATATGCTTCCATAGCTTCATTCCACTCATGCAACTGCCAAGGTTAAACAGCTGACCGACTTTAGTTCTTCCTCTCGCCAAATGAAAATATATTGTTAGCTCGTTAATCTTTAATGCACACGTCTCAATCATCCACAGTGGGCTGGCTGTCATTTAATATTTGAAAAGCTGAACTTGTGTAATGGGTATTTCGCGGGGAGGATGGGCTTTCGCGTCATTTCTTGTATCTAGGAGCTACTAGAAAAAAAACGCAAAGGCGAGAGTGGAACAACTCCATATAAACCGCTTCGAGGGGCATTGTGCTCCTTTAAATCTAAATATAGCCTGCTCTGAAGATGATACTCCTAAACATGTAGGCTAAAGCTAACACTTCGTTTAGAAAATAAACGTACAAAGTAAACACAAAAAGCACTTGTTGTGGTTACCTTGTTCAGGTAGGGGTTACGTGTAACGTCATACCCCCTCTTCTTCGTATAAACAAAGATCTTACTTTGGTCTTCGGGTTTATGCATCTCACTCTCGACTGATTCCCGTTTGACTAAACCGTGTGCCATGTTGCCTCCCTCTTTAAATAGCGAACAGTAACCCTGAACTCTGTTGTGAACACAGGTCAACAAGTGGATGCGCCAGTGAATGCTCTCCCAGTGACAACACAGAACGATGAGCACGAGCGCAACGGATCAGTCTACCTACTGTGAGGAATGAAGTTAGTCTACATTCATTAACAACAATACTATTTTATTGCTAGGATAAGACTCCTTCATACCTTAATGCAAATATTTACTTGTATTTAATACATTTCAAATGCATGTGATACTTTTATGATTAATTCATGTTCTATTCCATCCAGAAAAGAGCTAGGGGCTATGTTATTAGTAATTTAATTTGAGTGAATATTGGCTTTTATCCCTTACAGTAGGAGCACTTACAGTGGGGCAAAAAAGTATTTAGTCAGCCACCAATTGTGCAAGTTCTCCCACTTAAAAAGATGAGAGAGGCCTGTAATTTTCATCATAGGTACACTTCAACTATGACAGACAAAATGAGAAAAACGTTTTCCAGAAAATCAATCTCAACACTTTGTTGGCAACGACAGAGGTCAAACGTTTTCACAAGGTTTTCACACACTGTTGCTGGTATTTTGGCCCATTCCTCCATGCAGATCTCCTCTAGAGCAGTGATGTTTTGGGGCTGTTGCTGGGCAACACGGACTTTCAACTCCCTCCAAAGATTTTCTATGGGGTTGAGATCTGGAGACTGGCTAGGCCACTCCAGGACCTTGAAATGCTTCTTACGAAGCCACTCCTTCATTGCCCGGGCTGTGTGTTTGGGATCATTGTCATGCTGAAAGACCCAGCCACGTTTCATCTTCAATGCCCTTGCTGATGGAAGGAGGTTTTCACTCAAAATCTCACAATACATGGCCCCATTCATTCTTTCCTTTACACGGATCAGTCGTCCTGGTCCCTTTGCAGAAAAACAGCCCCAAAGCATGATGTTTCCACCCCCATGCTTCACAGTAGGTATGGTGTTCTTTGGATGCAACTCAGCATTCTTTGTCCTCCAAACACGACGAGTTGAGTTTTTACCAAAAAGTTATATTTTGGTTTCATCTGACCATATGACATTCTCCCAATCTTCTTCTGGATCATCCAATTGCTCTCTAGCAAACTTCAGACGGGCCTGGATATGTACAGGCTTAAGCAGGGGGACACGTCTGGCACTGCAGGATTTGAGTCCCTGGCGACGTAGTGTGTTACTGATGGTAGGCTTTGTTACTTTGGTCCCAGCTCTCTGCAGGTCATTCACTAGGCCCCCCCGTGTGGTTCTGGGATTTTTGCTCACCGTTCTTGTGATCATTTTGACCCCACGGGGTGAGATCTTGCGTGGAGCCCCAGATCGTGGGAGATTATCAGTGGTCTTGTATGTCTTCCATTTCCTAATAATTGCTCCCACAGTTGATTTCTTCAAACCAAGCTGCTTACCTATTGCAGATTCAGTCTTCCCAGCCTGGTGCAGGTCTACAATTTTGTTTCTGGTGTCCTTTGACAGCTCTTTGGTCTTGGCCATAGTGGAGTTTGAAGTGTGACTGTTTGAGGTTGTGGACAGGTGTCTTTTATACTGATAACAAGTTCAAACAGGTACCATTAATACAGGTAACGAGTGGAGGACAGAGGAGCCTCTTAAAGAAGAAATTACAGGTCTGTGAGAGCCAGAAATCTTGCTTGTCATCTTGTTAGGTGACCAAATACTTATTTTCCACCATAATTTGCAAATAAATTAATTAAAAATCTTACAATGTGATTTTCTGGAAATGTTTTTCTCATTTTGTCTGTCATAGTTGAAGAGTTAAAAAGATGAGAGGCCTGTAATTTTCATCAAAGGTACACTTCAACTATGACAGACAAAACGAGGGGAAAAAAATCCAGAAAATCACATTGTAGGATTTTTTATGAATTTATTTGCAAATTATGGTGGAAAATAAGTGTTATTCTGTTATTGTCCACTAGTTTCCTCCAATTAGGGAGGAGTAATAGGGTTAGGGGAAAATAATGAAGGAAAATATATTTAAAAAATGTATACACTACCGTTCAAAAGTTTGGTCACTTAGAAATGTCCTTGATGTCAAATTGATCAGAAATACAGTGTAGATGTTGTAAATTACTATTGTAGCTGGAAATGGCTGATTTAAAAAAAATTGAATATCTGCATAGGTGAACAGAGGCCCATTATCAGCAACCATCACTCCTGTGTTAGCAAATCCAAGTTTATCATTTTAAAAAGCTAATTGATCATTAGAAAACCCTTTTGCAATTATGTTAGCATAGCTGAAAACTGTTGTTAAAGAAGCAATCACACTGGCCTTCTTTAGACTAGTTGAGTATCTGGAGCATCAGCATTTGTGGGTTCGATTACAGGCTCAAAATGGCCAGAAACAAAGGCCTTTCCTCTGAAACTCGTCAGTCTATTCTTGTTCTTTGAAATGAAGGCTATTTCATGCGAGAAATTGCCAAGAAACTTGGAAAATTTGCTTTTCAAAAACAAGAAAATGTCTAAGTGACCCCAAACGTTTGAACAGTAGTGTTTGTATATATATATCTATATATACACACACTACTGTTCAAACGGAATTGCTGCAAAGAAACCACTACTAAAAGGACGACAATAATAAGAATAGACTTTCTTGAGCCAAGAAACACAAGCAATAGACATTAGATCGGTGGAACTTTGTCCTTTTGACTGGTACTGTATATATATGAATATAAATGTTTGAACAGTAGTGTGTATATATGTATATATACAGTGCCTTGCGAAAGTATTCGGCCCCCTTGAACTTTGCGACCTTTTGCCACATTTCAGGCTTCAAACATAAAGATATAAAACTGTATTTTTTTGTGAAGAATCAACAACAAGTGGGACACAATCATGAAGTGGAACGACATTTATTGGATATTTCAAACTTTTTTAACAAATCAAAAACTGAAAAATTGGGCGTGCAAAATTATTCAGCCCCTTTACTTTCAGTGCAGCAAACTCTCTCCAGAAGTTCAGTGAGGATCTCTGAATGATCCAATGTTGACCTAAATGACTAATGATGATAAATACAATCCACCTGTGTGTAATCAAGTCTCCGTATAAATGCACCTGCACTGTGATAGTCTCAGAGGTCCGTTAAAAGTGCAGAGCATCATCATCATGAAGAACAAAGAACACACCAGGCAGGTCCGAGATACTGTTGTGAAGAAGTTTAAAGCCGGATTTGGATACAAAAAGATTTCCCAAGCTTTAAACATCCCAAGGAGCACTGTGCAAGCGATAATATTGAAATGGAAGACCACTGCAAATCTACCAAGACCTGGACGTCCCTCTAAACTTTCAGCTCATACAAGGAGAAGACTGATCAGAGATGCAGCCAAGAGGCCCATGATCACTCTGGATGAACTGCAGAGATCTACAGCTGAGGTGGGAGACTCTGTCCATAGGACAACAATCAGTCGTAATTGCACAAATCTGGCCTTTATGGAAGAGTGGCAAGAAGAAAGCCATTTCTTAAAGATATCCATAAAAAGTGTCGTTTAAAGTTTGCCACAAGCCACCTGGGAGACACACCAAACATGTGGAAGAAGGTGCTCTGGTCAGATGAAACCAAAATTGAACTTTTTGGCAACAATGCAAAACGTTATGTTTGGCGTAAAAGCAACACAGCTCATCACCCTGAACACACCATCCCCATTGTCAAACATGGTGGTGGCAGCATCATGGTTTGGGCCTGCTTTTCTTCAGCAGGGACAGGGAAGATGGGTAAAATTGATGGGAAGATGGATGGAGCCAAATACAGGACCATTCTGGAAGAAAACCTGATGGAGTCTGCAAAAGACCTGAGACTGGGACAGAGATTTGTCTTCCAACAAGACAATGATCCAAAACATAAAGCAAAATCTACAATGGAATGGTTCAAAAATAAACATATCCAGGTGTTAGAAAGGCCAAGTCAAAGTCCAGACCTGAATCCAATCGAGAATCTGTGGAAAGAACTGAAAACTGCTGTTCACAAATGCTCTCCATCCAACCTCACTGAGCTCGAGCTGTTTTGCAAGGAGGAATGGGAAAAAATTTCAGTCTCTTGATGTGCAAAACTGATCGAGACATACCCCAAGCGACTTACAGCTGTAATCGCAGCAAAAGGTGGCGCTACAAAGTATTAACTTAAGGGGGCTGAATAATTTTGCACGCCCAATTTTTCAGTTTTTAAAAAAGTTTGAAATATCCAATAAATGTCGTTCCACTTCATGATTGTGTCCCACTTGTTGTTGATTCTTCACAAAAAAATACAGTTTTATATCTTTATGTTTGAAGCCTGAAATGTGGCAAAAGGTCACAAAGTTCAAGGTGGCCGAATACTTTCGCAAGGCACTGTATATATACATATATACACACTACTGTTCTAACATTTATATTCATATATATACAGTACCAGTCAAAAGGACAAAGTTCCACCGATCTAATGTCTATTGCTTGTGTTTCTTGGCTCAAGAAAGTCTATTCTTATTATTGTTGTCCTTTTAGTAGTGGTTTCTTTGCAGCAATTCCACCATGAAGGCCTGATTCACGCAGTCTCCTTTGAACATTTGATGTTGAGATGTGTCTGTTACTTGAACTCTGTGAAGCAATTATTTGGGCTTTAATTTCTGAGGCTGGTAAGTCTAATGAACTTATCCTCTGCAGCTGAGGTAACTTTGGGTCTTCCTTTCCTGTCGCGGTCCTCATGAGAGCCAGTTTCGTCATAGCGCTTGATGGTTTTTGCAACTGCACATGACGATACTGTAAAGGTCTTGAAATTGTCCGCATTGACTGACCTTCATGTCTTAAAGTAATGATGACTGTCATTTCTCTTGTTTTTTGATCTGTTCTTGCCATAATATGGACTTTGTCTTTTACCAAATAGGGTTATCTTCTGTTTATCACCCCTGTCTTTTCATAACACAACTGATTGGCTCAAACCCCTTAAGAAGGAAAGAAATTCCATAAGTTAACTTTTAACAAGGCACACCTGTTAATTGAAATGCATTCCAGGTGACTACCTCATGGAGCTGGTTGAGAGAATGCCAAGAGTGTGCAAAGCTGTCATCAAAGCAATGGGTAGCTACTTTGAAGAATCTCAAAATATATTTTTATTTGTTTAACACTTTTTTGGTTACTACATGATTCCATGTGTTATTTCATAGTGTTGTGTACATTATATTCTACAATGTAGAAAATAGTAAAAATAAAGAAAAACCCTTGAATGAGTAGGTGTGTCCACATTTTGAATGGTACTGTATGTACACTTTGAATGCAGTTTAGAGATTTTTTTACCTTGGTTTCTTACCAGGGTTAGGGTTAATTCCAGTTAAAGCCCTGTAAAGACCTGGAGACAATAAGCAAGTACAGGGAGTAAACATTTAATGGAAAATGGATATCAAACAAAACAAGAACAGCGTCTGGACAGGGGAACAAAACAACATTATGACAATAATGCTGACACGGTGAACAAATCTGAGGAACAGACAGATATAGAGGGGGCAATCAACAACGTGCAGGAGTCCAGGTAAGTCCAATGAGCGCTGATGAGTGTAATGTTGGTGACAGGTGTGCGTAATGAAGGGCAGCCTGGCACCCTCGAGCACCAGATAGGGGGAGTGGGAGTATGAAACACTGTTTATTTTCAGCCATATTCCCAGACCTCTTTCCATGGTTAAATGCGGTGGTTCGCGCTTTCAGAAACCACTGTTTCTGGTTAGGGTAGGTTTTAATAGTCACAGTGGGTAAAACATCTCCAATGCACTTCTTTATAAACTCATTCACCGAGTCAGCATATAGATTGATGTTGCTATCGGATGCTGACCGGAACATATGCCAGTCCGCCAGATCAAAACAATCTTGAAGCAAGGATTCCGATTTGTCAGACCAGCGTTGAATGGTTCTAGTCACTGGTACATCCTGTTTGAGTGTCTGCCTATAAGACGGTAGGAGCAAGATGGAGTCGTGGTCAGATTTGCAGAAGGGTCGGGCGGGGGAGGACTTTGTATGCTTTGCGGAAGTTAGAGTAGCAGTGATCGAGTGTATTTCCCCCGTGCGTAGTGCAATCAATATGCCGATATAATTTAGGTAATTTGGAATTTAAATGGAATTAACCCTAACCCTGGTAAGAAACCAAGGTTAAAAAACTAAAAACTGCATTCACAGTGTTATACAGGATTAGGCAATGTGGCACATAGGCTACATGTGGTGTTAATGGCCATTACCCGTTAACTAACTGTGGTGTTGCAGTAGTCTCGGAAACCCACACCTGAAACTGGAACAATGGTAGATCGTAGCAGATCGAGGCAACCCGTCTGTCTAGAGAGACTAGTGTTGCAGGATTAGGGAAGTGGTCAGTTCCACTTTGCACACTGAATCACTCCTGCACCATTTACATATTCCTAAATAATTTCATAGCTTTATCATCTGATTTAATATCATAGCCCTATTCCATACTGTACATCTTTTTATGTTCATAGTGCTTGCCTCTAGAGTAAGTCTTTACTCTCCCTTATTAGTCCAATTAGTTTTACAATCACATTTAACAAGACATCAAGAGAGGTTCAAAATGTGCAAGAATATGAAACCAGATAAGTCCTTTGTGTCAGCACTCATATTGTCTCTGCAATGATGACAGGCTGTCGTCCTTCTGTTTCTACTTGCTTGTGCCTGTTCAACTGTAACATATTGCTGTCCATAAAATTGAGATAAGGAAAGATTATGTGGGCTGTGGATGTGCATGTGAAGCTGTTCTATCTGGACCTTGATCCGTGCTGGTGCATGCTTGTGTGTATGAAGACATGGAGAGACACAGAGACATACTGACAGAGTGAGAGAGAGAAGAGAGAGAGAGGTCAGCTAGAGTAATTGAAGGCCAGCTGAACAACAGTGCGGCAGGCTGGCACTTAACTTTGTGCTGACTCACAGATCAAACAGTCAGGTAGAGTCTGCTGCTGATTCACTGTGACTGACTGCAGGCCTGGCTGGCAGTTTGTCCTCCTTGGCCCTGAGTCAGCGCTACAGAGCTCTGCTGCCTGCCTACTGGAAGAGGAGGGCCGAACACACCCCCATTCACATCGACAGGGTTCCTTGGTGCCCACATCACCAACAAACTATCATGGAGCCAAACACACCGAGAAAGTGAAGAGGGCACGACAATGCCTTTCCCCCCTCAAGAGGCTGAAAAGATTTGTCATTGTCACGACTTCTACCGAAGGTAGTTCCTCTCCCTGTTCGGGCGGCACTCGGCGGTCGGCGTCGCCGGTCTACTAGCCATCACTGATCCCTTTTTCCTTTTCTGTTTGTTTTGTCTTTGGTTCTTTTTCACACCTGGTTTAATTTGTGTTAATTTCTGTGTGTATATACAGTATTTACCCTGTTGCCTGCCTAGGTTTGTGTGGGATTATTCTTTCATTGTGATGTGCTCGGTGAGGTTATGCCATTCTTTGTTTTCACGGATTCATAAGAGTGTTATTGTCAGAACTTTGTTTGTTCCTCCGTGCGTTTGTACGGGTTCTCTGTTGTTGAGGGCGTTGTACTTTTTTGATTGTGCCATACCTGTGTTTGTGGACTTGCCAATTAAAGTACGCTTCTCAAACATCTCTGCTCTCCTGCGCCTGACTCCTTCACCAACCTCCTAAACGCAACATTATCACAGTCATGGGTCCCCAGATCCTCAATAAGTTCTACAGCTGCACCATCGGGAGCATCCTGACCGGTTGCTTCACCGCCTGGTATGGCAACTGCTCGGCCTCCGACCGTAAGGCGCTACAGATGGTAGTGCGCACATCCCAGTACATCACTGGGGCCAAGCTTCCTGCCATCCAGGACCTATATACTAGGCGGTGTCAGAGGAAGGCCCAAACATTTTTCAAAGACTTCGGTCACCCAAGTCATAGACCAAGGCTGCCCAACACTCTTCCTGGAGATCTACCATCCTGTGGGTTTTCAGTCCTATACTGTCAAGAGAATTTTCAATTTTCAGGAACCACCTCCACCGACCAAATCAACATGTTGGTTAGAGAGGGGGGAAGGAGATGATCACTGTGCTGGATATGACCTACAGGAAGTTGTACACATCTGGTGATAAAGCACTGGTGGCAGGGATCTCTTGTTGTGTGTGGTTTGAAGAAAGAGAGATAGAGGGAGCTAAAAAATAGAGGAAGACTAGTTTTAGAGGGGTGGAGCATGTACAGCATAGGTCTTGGGGGCATGGGGCCAGGCAGAGGCTGGGTTGGTGTGTACCGATATAAAAAGAAACAAAAAACAACAACCAAGCTAAGGCCAAAGGTCACCTTTTAAGCATCAATGTGTTATCAGGCTCTCTGACCTTGTGATCTTCGGGTAAATGGATGTTCCTGGTCGAATAACATACTGTACATGACATGGTCACTCACTCTACATTACACTGCACAGGCCTCATACCTGAGTAAATACCCTTGTAAAAGCTAGTACATTCACCTATCAATAACTTTAATTGTTTTTCCTCACTCATTTGTATTTTCCAGGAAAACTAAGTTGAATTGAGAGGTAAATACTGTGTATCTGTCTCGAAACAGGTTCAAGCTTTCCATATAATTACCTGTGAATAATGCTTAACTAATGGCCACAATCCTGGTTTAGATGTATCCACGCCTTAAGCCTTTGTTGACAGATCATTTCCTGCAATAACAAAAAAGTAGTTTAAACTTAAGTTGTCAGGTTTTTGATAACGGTCTGTTTGTCCCATCATGGCGTTATAATGACAGACTCTCTGATTTAAATACACTTGCCATACGTAGCCTGTATTTGAGTGAAAAATATGAACTCCATTCACATACAACAAGTAGCTCTGTTTCTTCTGTGTGATGTGTTTAACCCTTTAGGGCACTACTAACAGGAGAGGGAGGGGAAGGATGAACCGAGACAAGTGAAATTACAGAGGATCAGAATGTCTGCTCAAACAGGATTACCGCACTTCCTCCACACACTGTATCACAACAGCAACATCTGGTCACACTTCCATAGCTGGGGCTGATGCTAAAGGATTTATTCACAGACACGCTTATTATGTATGATTACAGCCAGACTGTCAGGAATGAGGAAACCTACCAGGCCTGGATTTACACCTGCCAATGCAAACGATGCATACAGTAAGAGTTCATAGCATGAAAAAAAAAGACCACCAGAAATGCATGGAATGGCTCGGTTTCAGATCCGCCAGATCCCCTGGTGGAAATTACTTTGGTCCGTTTTAACAGGCTGACATCCACATTGTGAAGTTCACTGGTGTGAGTGAGAAAGGTACAAAGGAGGAGAAATATGAAAACAGCTCTGGTGGTTTGGGGTGTAGGATGAGGGCTGAGTGGGCTGTGGGTGTGTCTGGACCGGGAGTGACTGTTGGAGAGATTTGGATAGGGGAAATATGGCTGTTGGGGTATGGTGTTGAATGTCAAAAGGGCTTCAAAAGTTCAGTGAAAATTCCCAAGGTCAGGGAGTAGGATGAGCAATAGCTATAGACTAACTCTCTCAGGTGTGATAACCAGCTTTAGTCCTCTTTAGTCCCCCCCCCCCCCCCCACCTTTCTCATTGACCACAGCTGTAGGACATATAGTAATGTCAGTTTATGTGTGTCTATTCTGCCTCATATGCCTAGCTCCATGTACTACACCTGTTCAGTATACTGGAATGGGCCCACAGATACGCACATACTACGTAACATAACTTCCTTCTCTTAAAGCCATCCATCCCTAAAAATACCTGAGATCTATAATGTACTTCCAGCAATCTGAACTTTTACCCCAAAATTCTGATTGATGCCAGAATAAGAAACACATTTTTTCCCTCTGGGTGTGTGTATTAAAACCTAATTTTTGTTTGGTTCCAGATCCGAACACACACAACGGTACTTCTGGGTTTGGCAGGTTGAGAGCCTCCCTATGGAGGAAATGGGTGGATGTTTTTGAGAGTGTCCTGTGGGACAGTGCCCTTCCGGATCTGTAGCCATGCAGCTCTTACCACCAGCACTTTGGTTCTGGCTAAGATATCATACAACTGGCCCTGTGTGGCCTATGGGCCCACTTAACACCAACAGCCTCCTATTCAATGGGGCCTTTCACTGATCATGGGAATTAATGACCCAGTGTTTGAGCCCAGGGATATTTGAGGGATGTTGAAACTAAGAATAACAACTATAAGAAATCTTGAAACTGCAGAGTTACTTTTTTGCTTTCTTGCAATGAGTTGGGTTCCAATGTAGGTATAGAGCAAAGAGGAGTCTGATCATATAAAGGCTAGTTTGATTTAAGGTCCGGTTCAACATTTCCACAGAAAAGCATTCCCGAGTCTATGGTTTAATGAACTATTTGAACAGGTTTATCAACTGGTTTCTTTCTTTTAGCAGTTTGTGTGTGTGTGTGTGTGTGTGTGTGTGTGTGTGTGTGTATACGTGTACGTGTACGTGTACGTGCGTGTTTATGTGTGTCTGTGTGTGTGTGTGTGTGTGTGTGTGTGTGTGTGTGTGTGTGTGTGTGTGTGCGTGTGTGCGTGCGTGTTTGCTTCAACAAAAAAAACTTTCTTCTACAGGACAAAGGACATTGATTTACATAGTGGGGTGGTGTTTGTATAACCTTTTTGACCTCAAGGAATAGGTATGTTAATGTATGTGTGTCTGTGTGTGTTTTTGAGTGTGAGTGCATGTGTGAGTGTGTTCATGTACTGTATGTGTGAGTGTGTGTGCACACACTTGTCTGCTTAATTTACTAAAATGTAAATATATATAAATATAAAATGTGTGTGACAGGGCTGCTTGTTATTGAGTTGGATACTCTCACTAAGCGTGTAAATAATGTCCGGGCTTTAGAGAGCAACTATGCACAACTTCTGAGCTCATCAAATAACTTTTTTTTTATTTTGTAGCCCTTTTTTTTACCCCTTTTTTCTCCCCAATGTCATGGTATCCAATTGGTAGTAGTTATAGTCTTGTCTCATCGCTGCAACTCCCGCACAGACTCGGGAGAGGCGAAGGTTGAGAGCCATGCGTCCTCCGAAACACAACCCAACCTAGCCGCACTGCTTCTTGACACAATGCACATGCAACCTGGAAGCCAGCCGCACCAGTGTGTCGGAGGAAACACTGTGCACCTGGCGACCTGGTCAGCGTGCACTGCGCCCGGCCCAACACAGGAGTCACTAGTGCGTGATGAAACAAGGATATCCCTGCTGGCCAAACCCTCCCTAACCTGGACAACGCTGGGCCAATTGTCGCGACCGGCTGCGACAGAGCCTGGGCTCGAACCCAGATGCGATGCAGTGCCTTAGACCACTGCGCCACCCGGGAGGCCCCTCTCATCAAATAACTTAATCCACCGACTCCCCTCTTCTCCCTTCAACTGTCTCGAGAGCTGGCTGGCTGCACTAATCTCTAAAGAAAACACCTCCTCTGTCCAAGTCTTCACTATAAACAAGAGGCCTGTCAGCCTGACTAGATGTCCCACGTCAGCTTGTTTGTCTCAGCGTGTATAAATTGATTCATGGATTGTTGTTTGCACAGTCCTTGAGGGTGTGATAAGGCTTGACTGTAGAATAACAATATATGGAAGTTACAGTATTTGACTAAACTAGTGTGTGTGTGTGTGTGTGTGTGTGTGTGTGTGTGTGTGTGTGTGTGTGTGTGTGTGTGTGTGTGTGTGTGTGTGTGTCTGTGTCTGTGTCTGTGTGTGTGTGTGTACCTTGTTGTGTGTGAACCTTATTGGCTTGCCATGATAAGACATAAGGTTTTGTATATACTGCAAAAATGCTGCATTGGATTTGGGGGGTTTGTGTGTAGCACGCACCGAGATCATGTTGGGTTCGTGTGGCCTCTTTTCACGCTTGAACCGTTCAACTGCACTGTGTATGTTGGCACTGGGACCAGAGAGGATGGGGGAGGACATTTCTTCACTGTAACAGGGCTGATTGCACCAAACCACTTTGATGGCGAGAGCGATTTCAGTGCCTTGCTCAGTAGGACACAGCCAAAGCATGTTCTGTATGCAGTATAATGAGGCTTCTGTGTGAGAAATCATTGAAACAACAAAGTCAGGGCCCTTAAATGGCTCAGCAGCAGAGGACCAAAGACATCCTTTTTCTAGGCCGCCCATTTCTGTGGGCTGAAACTCTTAGCTGCTTTTCCTGTGAAACGTCAGAAGTTATGATTACTGTACACAAGTTACAATCTCAATCAAGGAGGCTTTATACTTTAGACGACCAAAGTTTAGAACAGTGTCTTACTCATGAGCAGGGGAATTTGCTCACCTCTTACTCTTTTTTCTCTCAATGTTGATATTCATTAGGGATGACCTTGGTTGTAGCCAGGTTGCTTCAGGTGGAGATATGGGATGTGGAATGTGCATGCGTGGTGTGAGAGATTCGAGTGATCAATTTACAGTGAGCTCCAAAAAAGTATTGGGACAGTGACATTTTTTGTTGTTGTTTTGGCTCTGTACTCCAGTACTTTGGATTTGAAATGATACAACGACTATGAGGTTAAAGTGCAAACACACAAATATCGTGACCCCCCCCCCCCCCCCCCCCCCCAAAAAAAAATGCTAAACTCCCCTGTTATTGTAATGGCGATAGGTTAGCAGGTCTTGGGGATATGATATTTGTGCGTCTAACTTTGTCACTCATCATTATTCACGATTATCAGTAATCATACTAGCATCCACGTTAATGTAGAAGTGTTTAGAAAACACATTCTATTCTTATTTACTAAAAAAGTGACTCCAAAATGACACAGTACATTATTTACCATTAATTTCCATTGGGCATAAAATAATATGAAACAACCAAAACTAACAGCAAATGCATCCAACAAATGTATTGATTCACACAAGCTTGATGTAATCCTTGTGTGCTATGAGTATGGGACCAAATACTTAACTTTTTAATTGTGAATTTGTCCCAATACTTTTGGTCCCCTAAAATGGGGGGGGATTATGTACACAAAGTGCATAATTACTAAACGGGTTACCCAATATGGATGAAAATACCCTCAAATTAAAGCTGACAGTCTTCACTTTAACCTCAGTCATTGTATCATTTCAAATCCAAAGTGATGGAGTACCGAGCCAAAACAACAAAACATGTGTCACTGTCCCAGTACTTTTGGAGCTCACTGTACATGTGCATGTAAAAGTAGGGGCATACAGCGCATTTGGGAAAGCATTCAGACTCCTTGACTTTTTCCACATTTTGTTACAGGTTTTATCTAAAAGGATTGAATTTTTTTTTCCCTCATCGATCTACACACAATACCCCATAATGACCAAACAAAATCAGGTTTAGAATTTTTTGTTGTTGCATTAAACTGAGATTTTACATAAGTATTCAGACCCTTTACTCAGTACTTTGTTGAAGCACCTTTGGCAGCGATTACAGCCTCAATTCTTCTTGGGTATGATGCTACAAGCTTGGCACACTTGTATTTGAGAAATGTCTCCCATTCTTCTCTGTATCAAGGCACAAGGCGAGACCCAAATGCAGACACAAGAGGCAGATGTTTGGAGTCTTACAATGTTTATTAATCCAAAGGGGAAGGCAAGAGAATGGTTGTGGACAGACAAAAAGGTCAAAACCAGATCAGAGTCCAGGAGGTACAGACTGACAGACAGGCTCGTGGTCAAGGCAGGCAGAAAAGTCAGGCAGGCGGGTACAGAGTCCAGAAACAGGCAAGGGTCAAAACCGGGAGGACTAGAAAAAGGAGAATAGCAAAAAGCAGGAGAAGCAGGAGAATAGGAAAAACGCTGGTTGACTTGGAAACATACAAGACGAACTGGCACAGAGAGACAGGAATCACAGGGATGAATACACTGGAGAAAACAAGCGACACCTGGAGGGGGTGGAGACAATAACGAGGACAGGTGAAACAGATCAGGGTGTGGCACTGAAGATCCTTTCAAGCTCTCAGCATGGATGGGGAGCGTCACTGCACAGCTATTTTCAGGTCTCTCCAGAGATATTCGATCGGGTTCTAGTCCGGGCTCTGGCTGGGCCACATCAGGACATTCAGAGACTTGTCCCGAAGCCACTCCTGCGTTGTCTTGGCTGTGTGCTTAGGGTCGTTGTCCTGTTGGAAGGTGAACCTTCGACCCCACTGAACCTTCGTCCCGAGCGCTCTGTAGCAGGTTTATATCAAGGATCTCTCTGTACTTTGCTCCATTCATCTTTCCCTCGATCCTGACTAGTCTCCCAGTCCCTGCTGCTGAAAAAACATCCCCACAGCATGATGCTGCCACCACCATACTTCACCGCATGAATGGCGCCAGGTTTCCTCCAGATGTGACACTTGGCATTCAGGCCAAAGAAAACAGAAAATCTTGTTTATCATGGTCGGAGTCCTTTAGGTTCCTTTTGGAAAACCTCCCTGACCAAGCCCTTCTCCCCCGATTACTCAGTTTGGCTGGGCGGCTAGCTCTAGAAAGAGTCTTGGTGGTTCCAAACTTCTTCCATTTAAGAATGATGGAGGTCACTGTGGTCTTGGGGACCTTCAATACTGCAGAAATGATTTGGTACCCTTCCCCAGATCAGTGTCTCGACACAATCCTGTCTCGGAGCTCTACTAAAAATTCCTTCGACCTCATTGTTGTTTTTTTCTCTGACATGCGCTGTCAACTGTGGGACCTTTATATAGACTGGCCTTTCCAAATCATGTCCAATCAATTGAATTTACCACAGGTGGACTCCAATCAATTTCGAGTCTCATAATGACCCCTCCTGTCTCAGCCTCCAGTATTTATGCTGCAGTAGTTTATGTGTCGGGGGGCTAGGGTCAGTTTGTTTGTTATATCTGGAGTACTTCTCCTGTCCTATTCGGTGTCCTGTGTGAATCTAAGTGTGCGTTCTCTAATTCTCTCCTTCTCTCTTTCTTTCTCTCTCTCGGAGGACCTGAGCCCTAGGACCATGCCCCAGAACTACCTGACATGATGATGACTCCTTGCTGTCCCCAGTCCACCTGGCCGTGCTGCTGCTCCAGTTTCAACTGTTCTGCCTTATTATTATTCAACCATGCTGGTCATTTATGAACATTTGAACATCTTGGCCATGATCTGTTATAATCTCCACCCGGCACAGCCAGAAGAGGACTGGCCACCCCACATAGCCTGGTTCCTCTCTAGGTTTCTTCCTAGGTTTTGGCCTTTCTAGGGAGTTTTTCCTAGCCACCGTGCTTCTACACCTGCATTGCTTGCTGTTTGGGGTTTTAGGCTGGGTTTCTGTACAGCACTTTGAGATATCAGCTGATGTACGAAGGGCTATATAAAATAAATTTGATTTGATTTGATTCATAATAAAGGGTACTTATTTACTTATGTAAATATGGTATTCAGTTTTTTATTTGTAAGAAATTTGCAAAAATGTCTGAACCTGTTTTTGCTTTGACATTATGGGGTATTGGGTACAGATTGATGAGGAAAATTTTTATTGAATACATTTTATAATAAGGCTGTAATGTAACAAAATGTGGAAAAAGGGAAGGGGTTAGAATACTTTCCGAATGCACTGTACAAACACACAAATTCACAGACACAAACACACCACTGACACTCACACTTGAGTGAATTACAGTAAACTTTATGACTTGTTGAAATATCAGGGGTGGTCTCATTCACCAGCATACTGCCTGCCCTCCAGGACATCTACAGCACCCGATGTCACCGGAAGTCCAAGAAGATCATCAGGGACTTCAGCCTCCTGAGCTACAGCCTGTTCACTTCGCTACCGCTAGCTGGCCTCTGCCCAGTACCCTGCCCTGAACTTTAGTCACTGTCACTAGCCAGCTACCGTCTGGTTACTCAATCAACCCTGAACCTTAGAGACTGCTGCCTATATACATAGACATGGAACACTGGTAACTTTAATAATGGAACTCTGGCCACTTTGATAATGTTTGCATACTGTTTTACCCACTTCATATGTATATACTGTATTCTAGGCAACGCCTATCCTATTCAACTATTGCTGTACATACGAGTATACTATTCTATCCATATACTGTCCCTAATATCCCATCATAAATATATTTATATTTATACTCCGGACTCCGACATTGCTCGTCCTAATATTTATATATTTCTTAATTCCATTATTTTAGGTTTTAGATTTGTGTGTATTGTTGTGTATTGTTAGATATTACTGCACTGTTGGAGCTAGGAACACAAGCATTTCACTACACCCGCAATAACATCTGCTAAATATTTGTATGCGACCAATGACATTTTATTTAATTTGAGGTTTGAAGTGAAGCACAAACAATTATTTATATATACACTAGATCGATGGTTCCCAAACTTTTTATAGTCCCGTACCCCTTCAAACATTCAACCTCCAGTTGCCTACCCCCTCAAGCACCAGGGTCAGCGCACTCTCAAATGTTGTTTCTTGCCATCATTGTACGCCTGCCACACACACACTATACGATACATTTATCAAACATAAGAATGAGTGTGAGTTTTTGTCACAAACCGGCTCGTGGTAAGGCCATAAAAAGACTCCAGCCATCCAAGTCATAGACTGTTCTCTCTGTTACCACACGGCAAGCGGTACCGGAGCGCCAAGTCTAGGTACAAGAGTCTTCTAAACAGCTTCTACCCCCAAGCCATAACACTTCTATGCTGCTGCTACTGTCTGTTATTATCTATGCAGTCACTTTAAGAACTCTACCTACATGTACATATTACCTCAATTACCTCAACAACGGTGCCCCCGTAAATGGACTCTGTACCCCGTTACACACTGTATATAGCTCCGCTATTGTTATTTACTGCTGCTCTTTGATTATTTGTTATTCTTATCTCTTACTTTTCTGTGGGCATTTTCTTAAAGCTGAATTGTTGGTTAAGGGCTTGTTAGCTAGCACCTGTTGTATTCGGCGCATGTGACAAGTAACATTTGATATGAAAGACTATAATAGGGGATGACCTATGCAGCCCCAGTGGTCAACAGTTTCTCAAAAGTTCAAGAGGTGTGGACGGTAATTGGACAGGATCTAATTTCTTCAGCTCTCAGGTCTAGAATGATAATGAACTATTTTTGAATTGCTTTCCAGTGGCTGTGGTTTTTTGCACCATTTAAGGTGCCTCATAGGGTGTTCGGTAGAGAGGTAACATTGAGTTCAAGGTCAGTCCTATGGTCCGTGCGTGCATAAGTTCATAAGCACGTGTGAATCTGTGTTCTGTCAGCCTTCCATCAATATGGCTACAGTTTCTACTGTAAAACTTGGCATACTAAACTTTTACTCAAATATTTACAATTACAGTTTTTTTCTCGATTGCTAAGACACTTTTAATGAAACACACAATGCAAATACTAAGCACATTTTTACAAAACAGCAAACACAACACTCTACAAAAGATGCAAAACAGTTGAGTAAAATTAAAACATTTGGTCACAGCTGATATAAATTACTCTCATGAACGTGAACCTCTTCTACACATGTACAAAACGTATTGTTCAATCAGCAATCAGTCCTTATTCATGCATAAAAGAGGTCACCTCTGAGTTGCTGTTTGTAAGAATGGACCGAGTAAGCGGCCGAGGGCAAGGACAAAGGAGAGGCAGAGGCAGAGGCAGAGGCAGAGGCAGAGGCAGAGGCAGAGGCAGAGGCAGAGGCAGAGGGGCCCATAGAGGAATGAGATAGTTCATCTCTGAGTTCAAATGGAAAAAGGTCAAATAAAGCCTTTGTTTCTGGATTTTCATATTCAGTGAAATTGTTTCTGCATTGGTCATCTTTGGTAAAAAAATCATTTTAGGACAAAAGAGGACAGCCCATGCTGTGATAATATGTTTACTTGCCTTTTATGGTGCATACTATAATTATAGTATCAACAAATGGCACAGACATATAACAGACTGTTAACCATGTTAGGTTTAGGGTCTTAATGCATTTTGTAAATGAAATCATTTTGGCCAACATGTTTCAGTTTGGGGCTGCGGGTTAATTGTTTTGAAAAAGTGAATTCTGTTTGATCTAAGTGGGACCTTTCACCTTTGGGACCTTTGTCCCATAAGTGTGTGCGCGTGTGTGTGTGTATGTGTGTGTCTGTGAGCACTCATGACATACAGTGCCTTGCGAAAGTATTCGGCCCCCTTGAACTTTGCGACCTTTTGCCACATTTCAGGCTTGAAACATAAAGATATAAAACTGTATTTTTTTGTGAAGAATCAACAACAAGTGGGACACAATCATGAAGTGGAACGACATTTATTGGATATTTCAAACTTTTTTAACAAATCAAAAACTGAAAAATTGGGCGTGCAAAATTATTCAGCCCCTTTACTTTCAGTGCAGCAAACTCTCTCCAGAAGTTCAGTGAGGATCTCTGAATGATCCAATGTTGACCTAAATGACTAATGATGATAAATACAATCCACCTGTGTGTAATCAAGTCTCCGTATAAATGCACCTGCACTGTGATAGTCTCAGAGGTCCGTTAAAAGCGCAGAGAGCATCATGAAGAACAAGGAACACACCAGGCAGGTCCGAGATACTGTTGTGAAGAAGTTTAAAGCCGGATTTGGATACAAAAAGATTTCCCAAGCTTTAAACATCCCAAGGAGCACTGTGCAAGCGATAATATTGAAATGGGAGGAGTATCAGACCACTGCAAATCTACCAAGACCTGGCCGTCCCTCTAAACTTTCAGCTCATACAAGGAGAAGACTGATCAGAGATGCAGCCAAGAGGCCCATGATCACTCTGGATGAACTGCGGAGATCTACAGCTAAGGTGGGAGACTCTGTCCATAGGACAACAATCAGTATATTGCACAAATCTGGCCTTTATGGAAGAGTGGCAAGAAGAAAGCCATTTCTTAAAGATATCCATAAAAAGTGTTGTTTAAAGTTTGCCACAAGCCACCTGGGACACACCAAACATGTGGAAGAAGGTGCTCTGGTCAGATGAAACCAAAATTGAACTTTTTGGCAACAATGCAAAACGTTATGTTTGGCGTAAAAGCAACACAGCTGAACACACCATCCCCACTGTCAAACATGGTGGTGGCAGCATCATGGTTTGGGCCTGCTTTTCTTCAGCAGGGACAGGGAAGATGGTTAAAATTGATGGGAAGATGGATGGAGCCAAATACAGGACCATTCTGGAAGAAAACCTGATGGAGTCTGCAAAAGACCTGAGACTGGGACAGAGATTTGTCTTCCAACAAGACAATGATCCAAAACATAAAGCAAAATCTACAATGGAATGGTTCAAAAATAAACAAATCCAAGTGTTAGAGTGGTCAAGTCAAAGTCCAGACCTGAATCCAATCGAGAATCTGTGGAAAGAACTGAAAACTGCTGTTCACAAATGCTCTCCATCCAACCTCACTGAGCTCGAGCTGTTTTGCAAGGAGGAATGGGAAAAAATTTCAGTCTCTCGATGTGCAAAACTGACAGAGACATACCCCAAGCAACTTACAGCTGTAATCGCAGCAATAGGTGGCGCTACAAAGTATTAACTTAAGGGGGCTGAATAATTTTGCACGCCCAATTTTTCAGTTTTTGATTTGTTAAAAAAGTTTGAAATATCCAATAAATGTCGTTCCACTTCATGATTGTGTCCCACTTGTTGTTGATTCTTCACAAACAAATACAGTTTTATATCTTTATGTTTGAAGCCTGAAATGTGGCAAAAGGTCGCAAAGTTCAAGGGGGCCGAATACTTTCGCAAGGCACTGTATGTTCATGTATACAAGTACATAGGTAATCCAAATGAGTGTAACCATACTAAACAGATCAGGTGGATGGAATGGGTCTGCTTTTCAGGCTCTCAGGTTCACTGGTCAGGGCCATAGGTGTCCCTATAGGACTGAATGTGTAACAAGAAGTCTGAATATTACCCCACCCATACACTATAACAACCTAGGACTGTCATGGCAACCATTTCAATGTGAGATAAAGAAACATAGTAACTTTTCTGTTTTCAGTCCAAAGTCCAAGGTCATGAATGTGGTGTGAGAGAGGCTCCAAATGGAAAAAGAGCGAGTGATATTTCTGGTTATGTTTAGGGTCTGCAGGTTGCATAGACAGGCTTTTGTGCCTCGGAACACCCTTGCAGGAAGTCCTCCTTCTGCATTCAGAAGATCCAGGGCGTTCTAGGGAGTTTAGACAGCACAACGTTTAGGTGATATCTGATGGTGTATGTTTTAGACGAAGGAGCCAGTGTCCAGTTTCAACATAATAAATCACTAAGACCTAAGACACTAACATCCAACTGTCCTCTTTCTGTACAGGGGGTATAGAGATGAACTGCAGGGGACATGGAGGCATATTTATTTGTTTTCAGTTTAGAGGTGAAGTACAGGGTACTGATTTACTGCTTTGATTCAAACAATAATATCCTCACCAACTATGACTTCGGTCTATTACATAGGCAGACCACACCAATAAACCATCTCAGTAGGCAGAAATGACCCAGCCTTCGCTGCCACACGCTTTATTTGGCCATTTAGCCACTCTAGACAATTCACACCGAACACAGACTGCCATTGATCAGCAGGGCCTCTAAAGTTGAACCTCTCTCGCTATCGCTTTCTCCATATAACTCTCTCTTCCAGCCTCTCGCTCGCACAATCTTTCTCTCTCGCTCTCTCCCTCTATTGCACTCTGTCTCAACGTTGTCCCCTATCAACCTCTCTCTCTCACACACACACACACACACACACACACACACACACACACACACACACACACACACACACACACACACACACACACACACACACACGGAGGAGGAGGAGGGGCTGACGTGCTCTACAATGTTTGTCAGTGAGTGACAATGTGACTACATGTGGATCAGTTTCCAAGTGACATCATGTTATCCACTCAGTCAGCATGGACTGAATATGTATCGTTGTACCTCCCTTTTCTCTCCATTGAACATATTCTTTCCATTTCTCTTTTCTTGGCTCCTTGGGGCTTTGCCAATCGCCACTGCATTCCCATCTGCCTCTGGCCCTGGCCTGACCTCACAGGTCCATAGACAAAGTGCTGACATGCTTATCTATTCCAACACTCAACTTTGAACACATACTCTCTCAATCTGGAATTAGTTGCTAGCTCATCATCACAATGTCCAAGTACACTATGATACACACATTGAGAAGAAAATTCAGGACATTTATTTCCATCAACACATTTTCTTCCAAAGGCTATTGAACTATTGGTTTATGGAATACTATTGTACGGCTATTGAACTATTGGTTTAGGGAATACTATTGTAAGGCTATTGAACTATTGGTTTAGGGAATACTATTGTAAGGCTATTGAACTATTGGTTAAGGGAATACTATTGTAAGGCTATTGAACTATTGGTTTAGGGAATACTATTGTAAGGCTATTGAACTATTGGTTTAGGGAATACTATTGTAAGACTATTGAACTATTGGTTTAGGGAATACTATTGTAAGGCTATTGAACTATTGGTTAAGGGAATACTATTGTAAGGCTATTGAACTATTGGTTTAGGGAATACTATTGTAAGACTATTGAACTATTGGTTTAGGGAATACTATTGTAAGGCTATTGAACTATTGGTTAAGGGAATACTATTGTAAGGCTATTTAACTGTTGGTTTAGGGAATACTATTGTAAGGCTATTGAACTATACTGGAAATACCGCATTAAGCTAAAACAAATCATGTTGATTAAATGTATAATTGTAAGGCAACCAGATGCAATAGGATTATGAGTTTGCTCAACATTTAGGCATATACAGTTGAAGTCGGACGTTTACATACACCTTTACCAAATACATTTAAACTCCGTTTTTCACAATTCCTGACATTTAATCCTAGTAAAAATGTCCCTGTTTTAGGTCAGTTAGGATCACCGATTTATTTTAAGAATGTGAAATGTCAGAATAATAGTAGAGAGAATGATTTATTTCAGCTTTTATTTCTTTCATCACATTCCCAGTGGGTCAGAAGTTTACATACACTCAATTAGTATTTGGTAGCATTGCCTTTAAATTGTTTAACTTGGGTCAAACGTTTCAGGTAGCCTTCCACAAGCTTCCCACAATAAGTACCCCCTGACAGAACTGGTGAAATTGAGTCAGGTTTGTATGCCTCCTTGCTCGCACACGCTCTTTCAGTTCTGCCCACAAATTTTCTATAGGATTGAGGTCAGGGCTTTGTGATGGCCACTCCAATACCTTCACTTTGTTGTCTTTAAGCCGTTTTGCCACAACTTTGGAAGTATGCTTGAGGTCATTGTCCATTTGGAAGACCCATTTGTGATGAAGCTTTAACTTCCTGACTAATGTCTTGAGATGTTCCTTCAATATATCCAGATCATTTTCCTACCTAATGATGCCATCTATTTTGTGAAGTGTACCAGTCCCTCCTGCAGCAAAGCACCCCCACGACATGATGCTGCCACCCCCGTGCTTCACGGTTAGGATGGTGTTCTTCGACTTGCAATTCTCCCCCTTTTTCCTCCAAACTTAATGATGGTCATTATGGCCAAACAGTTCTAATGTTGTTTCATCAGACCAGAGGACATTTCTTAAAAAAGCACGATCTTTGTCCCCATGTGCAGTTGCAAACTGTAGTCTGGCTTTTTTATGTCGGTTTTGGAGCTGTGGCTTCTTCCTTGCTGAGCGGTCTTTCAGGTTATGTTGATATAGGACTCGTTTTACTGTGGATATAGATATTTTTGTACATGTTTCCTCCAGCATCTTCACAAGGTCCTTTGCTGTTGTTCTGAGATTGATTTGCACTTTTCACACCAAAGTACGTTCATCTCTAGTAGACAGAACGCATCTCCTTCCTGAGCGGTATGACGGCTGCGTGGTCCCAAGGTGTTTATACTTGCGTATTATTGTTTGTACAGATGAACGTGGTACCTTAAGGCGTTTGGAAATTTCTCCCAAGGATGAACTAGACTTGTGGAGGTCTACAGTTATTTTTCTAAGGTCTTGGCTGATTCCTTTTGATTTTCCCATGATATCAAACAAAGAGGCACTGAGTTTGAAGGTAGGCCTTGAAATACATCCACAGGTACACCTCCAATTGACTCAAATTATGTCAATTAGCTTATCAGAAGCTTCTAAAACCATGACATAGTTTTCTGGAATTGTCCAAGCTGTTTAAAGGCACAGTCAACTTTGTGTATGTAAACTTCTGACCCACTGGAATTGTGATACAGTGAATTATAAGTGAACTAATCTGTCTGTAAAAATTATTGGAAAAATGACTTGTGTCATGCACAAAGTAGATGTCCTAACCGACTTGCCAAAACTATAGTTTGTTAACAAGACATTTGTGGAGTGGTTGAAAAATGAGTTTTAATAACTCCAACCTAAGTGTATGTAAACTTCCGACTTCAACTGTAGCTGAACCATCAACATTCTCAAGTTCAATTGTATGTTCACTTTGAATTTGCTTGAGTGAACATACAATTCAACTTGAGAATGTATTCTACCTTATTTGCATATTTCCCAGTGTAAGATTACTCTTTATGACAATACATTACATATATCACAAGGCCTTTCTTTGAGGGTCCAGTTACACCCTAACGCAGTGGTCTGAAACTCCTGGTTTACTGGCCACATCAAGCTTGCAAGTCACATTGTGATGGCTTATAAACTCATCAAAAAAAGAAACGTCCCTTTTTCAGGACCCTGTTGGTCAAAGATAATTCGTAAAAATGCAAATAACTTTACAGATCTTCATTGTAAAGAGTTTAAACACTGTTTCCCATGCTTGTTCAATGAACCACAAACAATTAATGAACATGCACCTGTGGAACGGTCATTAAGACACTAACAGTTTACAGACGGTAGGCAATTAAGGTCACAGTTATGAGAACTTAGAACACTAAAGAGGCCTTTCAGCTAACTCTGAAAAACACCAAAAGAAAGATGCCAGGGTCCCTGCTCATCTGCGTGAACGAGCCTTAGGCATGCTGCAAGGAGGCAGGAGGACTGCAGATGTGGCCAGGGCAATAAATTGCAATGTCCGTACTATGAGATGCCTAAGACAGCGCTACAGGGAGACTCTGCCATACAGCCGATTATCCTCGCAGTGGCAGACCACGAGTAACCATACCTGCACAGGATCGGTACATCCGGACACCACACCTGCGGAACAGGTACAGGATGGCAACAACAACTGCCCGAGTTACACCAGGAATGCACAATCCCTCCATCAGTGCTCAAACTGTCCATAATAGGCTGAGAGAGGCTGGAGGCCTCTGACTGAGGGCTTGTAGGCCTGTTGTAAGTTAGACATCACCAGCAACAACGTTGCCTATGGGCACACCCACCTTCGCTGGACCAGACAGGACTGGCAAAAGTGCTCTTCACTGACTAATCGCGGTTTTGTCTCACCAGGTGTGATGGTCGGATTCGCGTTTATCGTCGAAGGAATGAGCGTTACACTGAGGCTTATACTCAGGAGCGGGAACGATTTGGAGGTGGAGGGTCTGTCATGGTCTGGGGTGGTGTGTTACAGCATAATTGGAATTAGCTAGTTGTCATTGCAGTCGATCTCAACGCTGTGCGTTACAGGGAAGACATCCTCCTCCCTCATGTGGTACAATTCCTGCAGGCTCATCCTGACATGACCCTCCAGCATGACCATGCCACCAGCCATACTGCTCGTTCTGTTTATGATTTCCTGCAAGAGAGGAATGTCAGTGTTCTGCCATGACCAGCGAAGAGCCTGGATCTCAATCCCATTGAGCACGTCTGGAACCTGTTGGATCGGAGGGTGGGGGCTAGGGCCATTCCCCCCAGAAATGTCCGGGAACTTGCAGGTGCCTTGGTGGAAGAGTGGGGTAACATCTCACAGCAAGAATGGGCAAATCTGGTGCAGTCCATGAGGAGGAGATGCACTGCAGTACTTAATGCAGCTGATGGCCACACCAGATACTAACTGTTACTTTTGATTTTGACCCTGTTAAGGGAATTTTTATCAATGATGACTAATTATGTATACATTTCAATCAGGACTGACTAGTCCAAATGCTATTATGTACTGTACATATATGAATTCTCTCTTGCTCCCATTCCCAATTGTATATAATATAGTGAGGAGTTTAGTAACAATGACGGTCTGTTCCTTTGTAGAAATGAATGAACTATCTCCAGATGGCAGGGACGGACTATCTCCAGACTGTCTAGAATGCTGATTTATACTGACTGACCTTGGCTTTAGGCGAGGAGGGAAGGCTCGAGAACTATAGGGCCTCTCTACCGGTGTCATGAAGAGATAGAACATTTAGAAAACGCTGACGTCATTTTCAGTTTATGACCTGTGGAAAAATGTGTATGTAACCAGTACTCTCTTGAATTAAACGCTGATACCTGACTTTTAAGACTGGGTCTCTGTCCATTTCTTATAAAAATATTGGGTCTTACAATCCCATAGAATGCATTGACAGAGTAATTAATTCTGATTGGGAAATAATACAGAGGAATTTAGAATATTTTAACAGACCCCTCCTTTGTTCAGGGATACATTATTCCATTTCTGTTAGTCACATGTCTGTGGAACTTGTTCAGTTTATGTCTCAGTTGTTGAATCTTGTTATGTTCATACAAATATTTACACATGTTAAGTTTGCTGAAAATAAATGAAGTTGACAGTGAGATGACATTTATTTTTTTGCTGAGTTTAGATAATTGAATACGCAATACAACCACACATGGATAATACATTTAAAATCATTGAGGACGACACAGGAAAGTTTGAAAACATATTTCCATTGTGGTCCTATGTAAATAAATGGCTTAAAAAATGTACCAAAAATGTACCAAGTATAGTAGGCCTAGGCTACATACTGTAGTAGACCTAACATACTAGGCATACTTGGGTTACAGATATAATAATAATTACTCAATTTTTTTTACTTAAATTGGGCTTTTCAAAGAATCTCAAAGTGCCTAAAATGTAAAAGAATGAAAAAAAATTTTTTTATTTAACTAGGCAAGTCAGTTATGAACAAATTCTTACTTACAAGGGCGGCCTACCCCGGCCAAACTTGGACTACGCTGGGTCAATTGTGCACCGCCCTATGGGACTCCCAATCACGGCTGGATGTGACACCTCTTGCACTGAGACCACTGCGCCACTAAGGGAGCCCATTTTAAATTATGGAGATTGAATGTCTCAGTCGGCTTCAGGGTGAAGTTGAGACAGTTTGGGCTGGAAAGGTAGTAGAGGTTCAGTGGAGGTTCAGTGGATGGGGCATCGATGGGACAGCCGAGGAGAAACAAAGACAGTCTAAAACTAGACAGGACCGGAGCTCTTCAACAATGCACCACACCTGCTTCTCTGAATGGTCAGTCACTTCATTTGAGCCCCTCCTCGGGTACTCGTCCTCTATAGCCAATATTATATCACCCACCTGGGTGATGCCATGGCTGCTGAAAAGTGCATGAAAAGCCACCACATCGTGTCAGTGGTTAGGAGCATTCCCTGAACAGTCTCTGAACTTCCTCTGCTACCTCTGGACACAGCATGCAGTCCTTTGTGTTATACACATTAAATAACAAACCGCATTATTTGAATCTATCAGATTCTAGAGCAGTGACTTATGTAGCATTATATTCTACTGTTATTAGCAGGCTGCCATTGCATAGTTTCTGCAACTTTCCAGCCCTATCCAGCTTGCTCTCACATGCTCAGTAGCCATGCCTCCAGGTAGCATCTAGCCCTTCATCATGACTCTTAGTTCCATTACATTATACATAAGAGTAATTGGACGAAGGCGTTTTCTGTAGGGGGAGAATTGTTAGGATCCTGACGCTCGGTCTGAACATTAACATGCATCGCTTGCAGTACAGTTTTGGACGCATAAGAACCCTATATTTTATATCAGCGTGAAGTCATTTTCAAAAAACAAAACGTTAAATTGATACACAACTTGATAGGGTTTGTGTTACCACACGGCAATATCTCTGTTACATCGCTTGTTACCGGAAAACCGACTGAAGACAAGAGGCAACCCTGTGCTAATTAACTATCTAACATGCTCTGAACACCTGTGTGTAAGCATAACTCAGGAAGTGTAGCGGAAGTGTAGTTTTGTCAGATGGAGGCACCCATAGCCTTGTGGATGTGTGCAAAACTGCCACAGTAAGTGTATCTTTTTTCTTCTTTCTCGCTGATGAAAAGATAAGGGACATACGTTTTGAAAGCTGTATCACAAGCGATGATTATTAACGTTTCTAAACATTAAAACATAGTGTCGAGTTTGTATTTCACAAGGCAGTCGTGGGCAAAGGTTTGTGACTTTGTGAAAATCTGTATTTTTTTGGAGCTAACTTGCATGCCACTTATTCCATGTGTTTTCTTCCTTCACAGACTCCATATTTGGTCATATGATTCATTTTGTGTATTGTTTCCTGGAAACAAAGGGTGGCTGAACTAACACTTTGGCTCAGCTTACCCCACTCTCCCCTACAGTGTTCTCTTCCAAACATTAATTTGTAATTCCACTCAACAATGTTTTTATACATTCAGATTACTGTGAGCAAAGTTTGTTGTGTGAACAAATGTTCACACTTTAGCTCAATTTCTTGTCCTTCTTGAAGTCCACCCAACTCACAGAATAACGCTGATTAAGCAATTGGTTAAGTTGGCTTTTTTTTTTTTTACAGTACATGGTCAGTCAATTCTGGCAGAGGAGGCTGGTGGGAGGAGCTAGAGGAGGACGGCTCATTGTAGTGACTGGAAGGGAATTAATGGAATGGAGTCAAACGTGGTTTCCATATGTTTGATGTTTCCATTTATTCCATTCCAGTCTTTACAATGAGCCTATCTTCACATAGCTCCTCCAACCAGCCTCCTCTGATTAGTGTGGGTAGTTCCCTTTATCTTTACACGTGATGCATGTGTGGACAGGCAGATCCAAGTGAAGCACATCCTCCCTATAAAACTGGAAATGAGCACCGATTAATTTGCTCGACATCCCGTTGGACAGTTAGCTTCACTATTCTAGGCATGTTTTCCTGAATAGTGCTCTCTGTCACCGCATGGGTGCATACAGGGCAGATACCCCCTGCCAGTGTGTTTATCACTTCATCGAGCACAGAGACAAGTGCAGCAGATGTGTGAGTTCAGACGGGCGACAATGAAAACAGTCTGCGAGGGCCATTCTGGGCTCCCTGGAACTAATTCCAGTCCCCGGTCGAATGAAAGCTCCATTGAATAAAGTGTACAAAATGACACTGAAATGTAATACGTATTTCATAGGGCGCAACAGCATCTCATGAGCGCACCGTCCCATTGACGACCACATAGGACTGTTGCGTTGCATAGACTGACAAATACTCATTCATTCAATCATTCCAGCCTTTTTAGCTGAACCGGCTGGTCACTCCCATGTAGGCCTATGTAAACAGATTTGTCGCAAGTGAAAAAATATTTTTCAGACCTTTCTTCCCTCCTCCCTCTCTCAGCATCAAGCGCAGCCCGCACGGAGGGCTCTGGCTGCTGTGACTTTCTCTCAGCCTCTTTGGTGCAAATGCGATGAGGAGAAGGGGACTTTCGTCCACTGATAAGAAGACGTCTTAGATGCTATAGCAGTTTCTTTCTGGAAATAAAAAACTGATTTGCGGAATTGTCATATCAATCAATCGAATGAAAGCAGGTATGGAGATCCAGAGCCTTTTGTTTATTTTGTTGATGGAACCTCTTGGACAATGGGTCTCTCACTTCATTCTTTTCATAATAGGGTTTTTGATCTATTTTCTTGATTTCTGGTGGTCTGGTTTGGTAATGGTGATATTGCAAAATTATATATTGATGGGAATTTTCATTTTATTCTATTCATTGCAAGTCTAATATTGTTTTGGATGACGATTTGTATCTGTTTGTCATTCGTTAAAGTATTTTTTTTACTATCTAATTAGTCATTGAGACAACAATATGGACGGAATACATGACAGTTTGTTTATTACATGAACATGTGTTAGGTTAATTAATTCACTTATTTTATTTTATTCTTGTTTCGATTTTAGGCTACAATCGTATATATATATTTTTCCCATAGAGTTCTTAAAAATAAAATATTTATATATAGTAACGTAAAACAATTATTTATAACGCACATCATTTATTTAACCTTGAGATTAGAAACCTATTTTGCGAGGTTATTATGGATTTTTATATTATTCGACAACTCATGGCTTTATTGAAAACCAATAGTTGATCTCATTGTATAGGTTGTGTGAGTCTAAAGTTATTAGCAAAAACATATTTGCATTACAATTACTGAAGTTAGTGCTACTTTAGGACCCAGAGGACACCCTTGCTTGCAATGATTTTTATTGTATCGACATTTTTCCACTTTGATTTTAGATTATATTTTCCCATAAAAATCCGAATTATGAACAAAAAAAATGAAATTAGCGCGCGAGAGAGATTGCATTCTAGCACCATCTTTTGGTGGCCGTGCGCGGGATTCTTTCGACCAAGCGCTGGAGTGGAAAATGGTGTATGGGATGGAGTTTTAGAGATTATACTGTAATGGAAAATCACTCAGTTAAATGCAGGCCTTCTTTAACAGTAAAATTATACTGGCACCGTATCAGTTTCCACTCTATCCTCAGTAATTTCACTTTTCTGTTGAATTTGTCTTATTTCTTGGTCTGGGAAAACGTGTCTTGTTGGCCAGAAACCCGGGTCAAATTCTTGACATCCCATTTCTAATGCATTGAGTCATTCTAATGTCATGTTTTACGTTCTACTTTGTTTTATTACGGGATAAGGTTGGTTTGAAGATGTATGGTGTTGTGTACATGGCTATCCCATCCACAGTTGACCGATTTGATTTGTAGACAAAAACTGAGGCCAATAAATCAGAATACTCAGGTGTCAAGACCTACCATTGACATAACTGCATTAAGATGACATAACATGGCATTATACATGCTATTCTGGGATAGGTCATGTGTGACCTTTGCCCTTACAGTAGTCATACCACTTGTCTGAAACAGGCAGGGCATATGGTTTGCTACATGAGGTGGAAGAAGGATAACTCCCCTGTGAGAGGTGTGGTTGGATAATGCCAAACTGGCCTGGTCCCCTGTAACCTATGGTTGGTGATGCAACAGCACATCCTTTGATGGGATTATTTCTTCATCCGTCCACCGTGCAACACCTGGCGGCTTTTCACTTTCACACTGCCTAGCATCTGATTGAATGGGAATGCAAGGAAGACACCTGGCCACCAACGCTCGCCCCTTCCTCACAGGCTCGGCCTCCAGTTGGAAGGTCAGATGTTAGCCAGTATGCCAAAGGCTATTAAGGCTCTTCAAACATGCTGGATGAATGTGGGGTGGGGCGGCAGAGTAGCCTAGTGGTTAGAGTGTTGGACTAGATAACCGAAAGGTTGCAAGTTCAAATCCCCAAGCTGACAAGGTACAAATCTGTTGTTCTGCCCCTGAACAATAAAGTTAACTTATTGTTCCTAGGACATCATTGAAAATAAGAATTTGTTCTTAACTGACTTACCTAGTTAAATAAAGGTAAACTTCATTTTTTTACTCCAATCAGTTAGTTTTTTTCTCACTTCACCTCTATCCCACCCCAACATTGTTTGAAATGGTTGTTGGATTTGTACTACTGCACTACTTCACTACAGCACTACTGCTTAGGCCCCTTTATGAAATGCACGGTAGCTCAAATGACTTCCCCTGTTCTATTCTTTGTATAGAATTGCGGTTGAGCTACGTCTACGCAACTGCTGACAAAGGGCTATTTCTCTGCTCAGTTGTGAAGTGATGGTCTGTTGAATGAATAAAATTCCCTGAATTAAAATTTCCTCCACAGCTATCAGCCCAGTTTGGCCACAGTCTAACTCTCATCTTGTGTGATGTCATGTTGGCCTACGTCTTCAAACTGTGGGTGGAATGAAGCAGAGAGCAGCATAGACTCAGAGAAAAACCAGATATGGTCATTACTGACAGCTAAAAGCTAACCATGTGGCTAAGCTCCAAGCCACCCTCTCAGTACAGTCAGAGCCCCCGGGATGGTCCTCTCCTCCTCCTCTCTTCCTCACTGGCCACAGCCTCCACTCAGCCTCAGGCTCTCAAATCTCCTCTCAAACACACAGCTTCTATGTTAACTCAATGAAATGCTATGATTTCTTGAGAGACCGTTGGTTATTCTGTTGGTTATATTTTAATCGTTTCCATATTAAGATGCTGCTAACCCTTCTTTTTGTTGATATGAGCATTTTAAAGATGGTTGTGTCCGTGAAAAAAAAAACTGTGCTAGTAAACAAGGAGTGCTCTTGTGTCTTTTGTTAGCCACAGACACAGCCCACTTTTTTGACAGCTTTTTTTCTCAGTGCTCTGAATTTGGCAACTGTGAGACTTTCATTTTCTGGGTTACATTGCCCTCCTGTGGATGTGGCACGCTGGTGCTGGATGTATTTTGGGGAAGGGGGGGATTTGAAGTCATTTATCTTTGTCTGATTATGTTTCTATTCAGAGTTAGACTTATAAAAAATACCCTCCAAATGAAATTCCATCCCATCCCAGCTGAAAAGTTTGACCAACAACAGATGGATGCTTCAAACTGTAAATTGCCAACAGGGGTTTCTGTAACAACCACATGAAAATGTGTTTTAGTAGAACGTTTTCACTAACCCACAGATTTGGTTGCCTATACTGCTTGTGTTTGTATGTTGTGGGAGTAGAGTAGCAAGCAAATGTTGGTCTCTTTCCGTCTATTCTATTCAATAGAGACATATGAAGCCATTTAAAAAGCCCTTCATGCATGTTGACAAAGCATTGACAGCGCACTGTATTTGCACCACAGCATTCTCTACCATCGCTTATAATGTGTCTTTCTCTCCTCTCCCCTCCAGAGCCAGGCCCATCTGTGCAATGGTCCCCGTACCCCTGTGTCTCCTGCTCTCAGTGACGTTGCTGGCCGTGGTGGTGGCTGTGGAAGCCCATGAGGCCACAGGAGGAGATGATGAGTATACCTGGCCGCAGTGGAAGGTGCCACTGGTAAGGAACAGGAGGACGGTGGCCCTTAGCAGCCCCGGCTTCACAGCCAAACCTCAGGGAAAGCTGAATGGAACCTGTGGGATTGAGTGCCAGCGTCGCCTCCCCGACCCCTCTCTGGCTGACCTGGAGGAGTTCCTGTCCTATGAGACGGTGTACGAGAACGGAACGCGCACCCTGACCTCTGTGTCTGTGCAGGGCCTCAACGAGGTCAACGCTTGGCCTGCTGGGAACTCCTCCTCTTCCTCCAAGTCACGCCGCAGACGGGAGGTCTATGGCACAGACACCCGCTTCAGTATCGCTGACAAGCAGTTCTCCACTAAGTACCCCTTCTCCACCTCCGTCAAGATCTCCACGGGCTGCTCTGGTGTCCTGTTATCCCCCAAACATGTCCTAACGTCCGCCCACTGCATCCACGACAGACAGGACTACGTGAGCGGAGCACAGAAGCTACGTGTGGGCGTCCTCAAGGAGAAATCCCGGCGTGGGAAAGGAGGGAAGGGGAAGAGAGGACGGGGTAAAGGCAAGAGGAGGAAAGAAGAAGACAAGGAAGAAGAAGAGAAAGAAGAGAAAGATGGAGGGAATGAGAGGAAAGGAAGGAAAGGGAAAGACAGAAAGAGCCGCAGTCGTCGCAGCGCAGAGGTCGAGAAGCCATCCTTCCGGTGGACCAGAGTGAAGCAGACCCAGGTCCCTAAAGGCTGGTTCAAAGGCGGGGCATCGGACGGTGTGGCGGCTGACTACGACTATGCCGTGCTGGAGCTGAAGAAGGCCCAGAAGGTCAAGCACATGGACCTGGGCGTCATCCCTTCGGTCAAGAATCTGCCCGCTGGCAGAATCCACTTCTCAGGCTTTGACGACGACCGGCCCGGCAACTTGGTGTACCGCTTCTGCTCGGTGTCGGAGGAGTCCAAAGACCTGCTGTATCAGTACTGTGATGCCAAGCCCGGCTCCAGCGGCTCCGGGGTCTACATCCGCCTCAAAGAGCCCGGCAAGAAGAAATGGAAGAGGAAGATCATCGGGGTGTTCTCTGGCCATCAGTGGGTGGATGTCAACGGCAATGGGGCACAGCAGGATTACAATGTGGCGGTGAGGATTACGCCCCTCAAGTATGCCCAGATCTGTTACTGGGTCCATGGGGACTCCAGCGAGTGCCGGGACGCCTGAGGGACACACAACATGCCACAACACCCCTCCACCCTCCTCCCTCCATCACCAACGAACCAGGGACCTACCCGACTGCCTCTCCTCTGTCTTCTTCTATATTACCTCCTGTGCTTCCCACTGGCAACTGGCACAGATTGCCTCATCACAGCATTCATCACACACAAGCGGCCATACAGACTCACTGTTGTTGATTACAGGAACTCGTCAACAGATCAAAGAGAACTATGGCTGTTCTGCCTTGTCTAATTTATTTAATTATTAAAAAGCAAAATTTCTAGAAATGTATGAATATCATGATTATATATTGACAGGTCCTACTAGGTCTGTGTTTATGCTAATGGGAATATTTTGACAGAGTTTTAGGTTTGACCAATTTTGATAAAATGTTGTATATTCAGCTGTTTCAGGGGAGCGATGCTTGTTATTTCATATATTCCAGGCAGGTTAATGAACGCGGAGACGTTAACATTTTCAAATGTGTTCCCTTTTCTAGCAAAAGGAACAAGTTTGCATTGGCTTTGGTGAACGACCCAGAAAAAAGCTACATTTTTTTCGGAGAAATTAACATTTGAGTTTATTAAAGAGGTTATAACTGTCTTTTTTCCTAAATATTTTCTAAATCAACATACTGGTGTTTAAAAGAGTGTATATCTAGCTCTTTGAGTTTTCTGTAATGTCCCTTTTTGTAAAACTACCTTTTCTTATAAGAGTATGTTTCTATGACTAAATAGTGAAAGGTTCCAGAGGGATCCTGGATAAAACATGATTGTTTTCAGTCCTTACCGTTCGTTCTTTTTTTACTCTAGCAGTGCATTCAAATGTGGTTTCATTGCCATGCACATAAAAATGATGGTGCTTATTCAGAGACTTGGTGCTAATTTAATTCATATGAAATTGTACACTTTGGGGAGACCTATCGGAATATATTTTTGATAGCCTAGTACTGTAACTATGTATTTAATATGAGGCTACACAGTGGGTTTGATGTAACAGCGCCTTCAGATTAAAAACGTTATTTCAATATTCAGTTTCCCATTAGATTCATGTCATTTGAAGGGTAGTGGTGATGCCATAACAAATGCCATAACGTTATTTGATGAAAACAATCATCATTCTAAAGGGGTCATGTTGATGAATCTGGTTTATTATGTGCCACAATTTATACGAGTTTGCCATTGATGACAAAATACATTAAATGAATAACATTTCACCATGATTGAAAAAACAACAATTAAACCAAGATTACAACTTGTATGTGTGTTTTCATTTTCCCGTGAGGAGAAGTGATGTATGTATGTATCTATGACACATCTATGCCTGTAGCCAGGGTCATGATCATTAGGCAACAAATGGAAGAAAACAGACTGAAACATGGAGGGACTACTTGGACCTGTCCAATAAGAAACAGTCATTTACATTTTAAAATGTTTTCAGTTGTGCGCCCTAACGAACACAACCCAAGAAAGGCCTTACAATGTCATGACAATTAGTGCACCAGATTAAAAATGCAATGTGTCCATGATCTGGTCTATCAACATGAGAAAAGGATTGGCGATCATTAATGGGCGATTCTTTCCATCATTGAGTTTATTGCATCTCAAAGGGCTTACATGCACTGGGGAGGGGCATAGTAAATAATAATAATAAGATATTTAAAAAAAAATGTAACTCAATAATGAAAAAAAGCATGTTTTCCCATTTTTCAATCCATATTTTTTCCCACAACAATTGTCGAAACAGTCTTGCAATGACACAACAAATGATCTGTTATATCTGGGGCTGTACAGCACAGGACTGGTTTCACTGGTTCTAAACAGCTGCCTAGATATACATGGAAGCCACACTGTTCAACAGTGTCCTCTTTTGACTGGGTATACACAGGCTCTCCTCTCCGCCCATGCTACCATGTACAATATTACTGATTCATTAACAATGGGGGAGGAAACGGAACAGAAATATGTAACAAATTCTGGGGTGGGGGAATAGGGAGACAAGGATGTATGTTTCTTCTCAAATACAAAAATAACACTACATATCCAGTACCTAACCGTGGTCTAGTTATAGTAATAATGATAATAATAAAGTATGAGCAATTATGAAAATCAAACAACAGACCACTGATGAGGAGGACAGTGATAGGTCCATAGGGAGAGTGCCGCTGATACCAGGAAGTAGACTAACTGTACACAACTTGTTTTAGTGGTTTAACAAAAGACTGTTGTCCTCTGTATTGAGATATGAGGTACTGGCAACATCTGGCTCCTGATATACACTCTTTGACCTTTATCTTGAATAGGATTAGGAAAACACATTTTCTCTGTAAATAAGCGATAAGATACGATCTGTTGGTAAAAAATATCCGACAATGTTTTATAGCAGATTCGCAAACAATGTCAACAGAGAGAGAAAATACAAATAAAGCTGGACACGATGCGCAAAATCTAAAAAATAAATAAATAGAAAAATAAGCGCTGACAAAAAAACTAATAAATATAATTTTAAAAAATCATTGGATGGTCATTTAGGATTCAGGAGCCCGTACATGTTGCTTATTCATATTAATCATATACTCATATCATATTTGTTTCTAAATACGTTCAAAAGATGACGGGAAATAAGATAATGGTCACATGACTTCTTACAATTTGATATCAGATTCACATCAATATGCTCTTCCACAGACATACAGAGTAGACAGAATCCTTAAAGATGCGTAATGTATATACAACAACAAAGAAGAACTTCTGCAAACGACACATTGCACGTTTCATCCAAAAATGACAGGGCTGCTTTGCTTACCCTTCTTATCCAATCAGGGTGAGGCAGGGTGGAACCCCCTCCTCTCTTGAGTGATCAGAAGGCCAGTGCAGGGCCGAAGGTGGAGTTGAGGGCATCAAACAAACACGCATCCATCATTCAACTCAACACGCCAACACTACTGGAAAAAATGATCTAAATACATACAGCACATACGCCTTCAGCTTCCGCTCGGGTTTCTGGCTTGCTTTGATAGACATTTTTTTTTAAATATGTTTTGTGTGGTTTTGTTTAGACAAAAGGTTACATCTAGTTAAGCACACACTTGTTTTTTCCTCACTTAAGGTGTCACTTTCACAGTTTGTGCTACAACATTACACAGGGGGCTGGGATGGGGTGGAGGAAGGGGGTCTCCTATGGGTGAGTAGCTGAGGAGGGTCTCTGGTGTCCCAGGTTGTAGAGAACGCCGAAATAAGACAGGCGGCCAGAGGGCCCAGCTCCAGAAAAACAAGAGCTGGAAGACAATAAGGAGAAAAACATACCCTAAGTTTGACCACTGACACATGGCTAGCATTAGCCTGGTCCCAGATCTCTTTGTGCTTTATAACCAACTCCTATAGTCATTGGCATGACAAGGATCATAAGTTGTCAAAACCACACACATAGATCTGAGACCAGGCAAGACAAGCATTACACCAAGATGACAGAGGAAAGTGCTGAACACACACCTGGGCTGGGGGATTTACATTAAGTCCTTGAGGTTGAGGTCTGCCAGTGGGTCCTTGGGCTTTTTGCTCTGGGTGGCAGCAGGTCCTGAAGACAGCTGGAAAACAGAAAAACGAATTGAGTACCACTTCAAAAACATTGCCTTTAAAAATATATTTATTTTGCTCATATAAGTCTCATAGCTTTCCTAATAGCAAGCCTGTGTTTACTTTGTAGAAAAGTCTTATGATGATGTTTCACACTTTGATTTTGGCCATCAGGAGACCACATGAAAACATGAATGTTGACATGCATCATTTTATGGGACTGTATCAAAAGTGGACTAATGAAGAACATATGAGTATATTTCCCCCTTAAATATGTTTACTACTGAAGGAGTAACAGGTGATTCTGTATACTTATGTGCACTCTACTGTGTACTGTATGTGTTTGAGGGTGTGGAAAAAATGTATCTGAGAATGAATGTGAGTGTGTATCTGTGTGCGTGCGTGTGTGTGTGCATGCATGTGTGTTACCAGTGCCCCTGGTGCTGCAGCTCCTGGCAGGGGTGGTCTCATGGGTTGACCCATCATTGGCTGTCCCATCATCATGGGAGGCATCATGGGAACTCCAGATCCAGCTGCTGAGGCCTGGACAGAGATGGAAGGGGTTAATGGAATTGACCAATAACGACGTCCTGTCTTGAATAAGAACACTGAGCTCATTTATACGTTTAGCTGTCCATGTTGGTTTCTGGGCATCCAGTCCAGTATCTCACCATGCTAAAGCCAGGATGTGCTCCCATGGGCGGAGGGATGGCTCCAGGGGCACCAGGGGCTCCAGGGGCGGGGCCACCCTAGAAACACGAAGTCAAGACATAAACAGTTCACAGCTCTATGACATAGAACATAATTTCCATTCCTGAACAATCCTTTTCCAATTTACAATCCTTTTCCAATATACAAAAATGCTACACTCTCCAGGCTCTACAGAGTGTGGTGAAGACTGCCCAGTCCATCACTGGAGACTGACTCTCTTCACAGCTGCACCTAAGAGACTTTCACTCACTCACCCACCCTTACACAAACACCTCGCACGTACGTACGCACGCACACATACACCTCATACGCACGCACACACACGCACACTCGCACAAACCCATGTACCATTGCCGCTACTATTTATCTAAGCTGCTCAACCATATCACTACTCACTCTAGCACATTTTATAGTCTACACTGTATATTCTTATTGTGTATATTTCCAAACATTACTATTTTTATAACTTTTTTTTGTATAAATGTGTATTGTACTGTTGAGGAGAGCTTGCAAGTAAGCATTTCACTGTACAATTTACAACCTGTATCCTGTGCACACGACCAATAAACGTTGATTTGATTTCAATAACAAATGTCCCAATAGCGGTTCTTTGCTAATATTGGGAGGCTTCTGGAGGCTTTTACCATCATAGGTCCAGGAGCGCCCCAGCTGGGAGGGGCTACCTGGGGGGTCCAGTTAGATCCTCCTGTCAGCTTCTTCTCATTCCACTGATGGTCCCTATATGAGACACACATGACACCAAAGTTGTCATCAGCTAGCTGGAAGGTTTGGGAATACACACCAGATACCGCATGACTTTGATTGTTATTTAGGAAGCACACAAAGAAAAGGAGAACACGCACACGCACACACAAGCACGAACACAAAGAAACTCCATACGTACTTTTTCTGAATCCCCAGATCTGCAAGAGAAGAAAACGTTATTTCAAAACTCATTATTAAACGGACAAAAAAACAGTAATCAGAACCGTCAAGACTGTCCAGGTGTGATCAATACATGCCTCCAACCAGGTTTGCCAGGGAGGAGTCCAAGTCGCCCCCGATGGATGGCCGTTTAATAGCTGTGGCGCCTGTCATGGCAACCCCGACCGCGGGTGTAAACTTGGTACTGACCCCACCACTGCCAGTGCTGCCCACACTACCCCCAGTGGACTGGGGTGTTATGGCTGGCATCAGTATGTCCCCTAATCCGCCAAACACTTAGAGGGAAAGGGTAGAAATAAGGTTGAGTAAGATGTTAGTGACATGCAGCATGGATGAAAACCTATATAATCCCTAATCTTCACAAAGAGGAGCAGATGTGAAATCATCACCATACAATTCATCACCACAACAATAGCCATTCAGTGCAGTGCAATGCATGTACCGAGCAGGGCAGAAACAATATACACCTAATCTCGGTTTGGTACCTTTTATGTCTACGTAGTCTGTCCACGAGAGATCAATATATACCCACTGTAAGGCCTTCACTACCACAGAATCTGAACATTCAAGTCTATAACTGTGTTTCAATGTGGTTTTAGACCACCACAGTGCCAGCAGCGCAGCTTCAAAGAGCACTATGTTGAATTGAGGGTAGAATCTGGCAAATGTTACAAATGGGAGTAATACATATGTGAGACAAACATATTGAAACATGCAAAAAGGGAATATTTTTTTAAAATGGGGAACGTCTCAAAACAGCACATACTGCAAAGTACTAGCGGGAGAAAGTCTTGTGAACTCACCAATTACGCAGTAGCAGCAAGCAATGACCCAGCAGTGACAGAGAGAGAGAGGGGGGGGGGCAGAAAGAGACAAGGGCAGAGTGGGCAAGAGGAGGGGATTGAAGCGGTGGACAAAGAAAGGATGTGAGGAGAGAAATGTGGAAAGGCAGTATGTGACAGGGAGAGAGAACACAGAGAACGCGAGGACGGAGGGAGGTAGAGGGAGACCAACATATAGGGAAAGAAGGAGTTGAAATAGGATGGGGAGCACAGTAGTAAGCATTGGCATGTGCGCATGTGAGACAAGAGAGAGTGAGAGTGAGAGTGAGAGAGAGAGGCACTGTTAAGGAATTAATCCGTCAGCAGTGGTGACCGTTGAGCCCTCAGCGTTACATAATAAGGACAGCGGCGGTGGAGCGTGGCAGCATCAGTCATGCATGCAGAACACACACACTTCCCTCAGGATATATTCATGGAGCAGACTGTGTCCCCTACCTGATGCATCAAAGCCACCAGAGGGTGCTGCTGAGGCCGGCACTGTGTCTGCAGCTGCTGGTGTGGCGGGCATTAGTGGGGGTAGGGAGCCGAGGGTGTCGAAGCCACACTCCAGCAAGTCATTCTGGGCTGAGACAGGAGCCAGCGTAGGGGCGAGGGCCGGGGCCAAAGCGGGGGCCAAAGGAGCAGGGGCTGCCGTGGGAGCCAGGCTAGGAGACATCAGTCCTGGAAGTGGGGAACCATTTGAATGAGTATTATATACGGTGATAATGATTTTCGTTTCCATTGATTACAATTCCATTGATTTAAGTTACATTGTGTCATGGTATTCAATATTAACATACTGTACATGCAGTATGAATCACAAACGGCAGATGGACATCTTAGAGCAGCCCAACCCTTCTCCTGGAGAACCACAGTCCTGCAAGCTTTTACTACAACCCTAATCCAGCTCACTTTATTTGACTAATTAGCTGCTCACCGGGACATTGATTATGGTGTGTTACAACTGGGTTAAAGCTAAAGTGTGTGTGTGTGCATACCACCCAACAGATCCTCTCCTGGTCCCCCGGGGGCAGCGGGCGTAGCGTCCAACAGAGCAGGACAACTGAATGTGTCTATAGAGTGACAGCCAGCCAGCCATCGGGAACGCAGCATGAGGGTAAAGAACAGTTAGTTAGCCATGAGCCAGGAAGGGGGGAGGATACAAACAGGCAGTGAGACAAGTCTCACTGTACAGTAAACCAGGGTTGGGTAGGTTACTTTCTAAATGTAATCTGTTTCTAGTTACCTGTCCAAAATTGTAATGAGTAACGCAATTTTTGGATTACCCAAACTCAGTATGTAATCTGATTACATTCCGTTACTTTTAGATTACTTTCCCCTTAAGAGGCATTACATAGCTGGCCATATATGGATGTTACGTTTTACTTTATGGTTTGGTTATGTGGGCTTCTTCTTACCCATTGCGTTCTACTACATATAATAATACAATTAAATTATATCTTTACATTAAAAACCAAAGTCTATCAGAATTCCAGTCATTCCACTAAATGTTATACCCCTTGATCTTCAAGAATAGGACTTAGAAATATGGAAGTATAGATTAATTGTTTTATCAGAGCATAACCTCAAAACTAAGGACTTATTAGCCAGCCCTATTCTCTTCTTTATGATTTGGTTGTCATGGAGGACTGATTGGGTTCATTGATTCGAGTTAAATATAAATGCTGCCCTCATGGAATAGCATGCTTTGCCAAGAATGTAAAAAACTGTCATCAAGGCAAAGGGTGACTCCTTCTTTTTGGTTACTACATGATTCCTTATGTGTTATTTCATAGTTTTGATGTCTTCATTATTATTCTACAGTGTAGAGAATAGTACAAATAAAGAAAAACCCTTGAATGAGTAGGTGTGTCCAAACTCTTGACTGGTACTGTTTATATAATTTATAAATCAAAAAATAGATGTAGAAACTACAGATCGCCCCTTTAAGTCTATTCAAAAGTGTGTGAGTTTGAGCATGTGTCCATTAGGTCTATGGATTTTTTTTAAAAATCAGCCTGAATTAGATTGAGCTATAAAAGCCCCACTTTTATTCAATGAAGATTCAATGAAGATCGCATTTTTCACTGAATGTCCACTGGTTTCAAACACAATGGTTGATAGGCAATTTAAACTTCTTGAATTCTACCGTTATTGGGTTCAAATACACATTTAGATTTAGGAACAGCCATCCACAACAACCACAATCCGTAACGCGCAAATAGCTAAATGAGAGAGCAGCAGTGTGATTCACAACGTTATGTAGACATCAATAATAAGTGAAATCCGTATCCCCGTAGACTACACCACTACTGTCACCCTTACCTCCAAGCGTTGATTCAAATTGGATAATCTTTGGATGCCGACAGCAGTCGTACCACTGGAAGACAGCTTGGACTGTAGCCTACAAAAACCTATTCCTGCTCTTTTCCCGCGATCCATCAAACACATTTTCTGTCATCACAGGGTTCTCTGACTTGTGGTCAGACTCAGGTGGAACAAATTTACATTTGAGCCTTTTTTTCAATGCTGATTTGAATGTCATTGAGAAAACAGAGAAGTGTCAAATATATTTTTTTCCGCAAACATCCTTTCTGAATTTAAAAGTCATCCTCGAAGTAATCATTACGTTTTTCAAAAGTATTGGTAATCTGATTACAATATTTTAGCTGGTAATGTAACGGATTACAGTTACCATTTTTTGTAATCCCTTACATTTAACGGATTACGTGTAATCCGTTACTCCCCAACCCTGCAGTAAGGCGCGCAAGCACACACACCTCTAAGTACCATGCAATTGCAAGAGGGTAGAATTTCCGTCCCAACCTGTGTATGAACTCAAAACACTCTGCACATCAAAACATCGCAACTCAAGAAGCCATAATACCACTGACCCAGAAAATCCAAAGGTGTTTCTTGGTGCGGGCGACAGTATTTGTAGGTTTCAGGGCGGGTGACGTCTCTACACGATGGCTGCTACTAACGCATTCACAGCTAACTAACAAGCAATGATACCACTGAACCATTGGCTACATACTTCAAAAGCAGTTGCAGAAGAAAACTTCTGGGATATACTGCTACACCAAACAAATGACACTACCTCTCTCCTAGATCAAGACTTATCAGGGGTCTATTACCCTGGCTACGAAGATACTTACACGTGAACAGCTCTCCACATACAAATATCCTTCACACCCAATAGCTATATTTAACAATGGAGAAATGGCAATAAAAAAAATCACTGTAAACAAAGTACACAAGAGGAATAGATGAACAGAGTATGGAAAAGGTCAGAGGTTACTCAGCATGAGTCAAATCAACCCATGAAGGTGTACAGGAAGTGGTGGATTTCGTGGTACAGTACGCACCCAGCAGATCAATGACAGGTGCAGGTGCAGAGGGCTCAGGTTTGGGAGGAGAGACCGTTGCAGGGGCAGGAGCTGGAGCTGGTGCAGGAGCTGGAGCTGGTGCCGGGGCTTGAGCTGGAGTTGGAGCCACTGCTGGTGCTGGAGCCATAGCAGAGAATGCATCTACAGAATGAGAGAGGAGAGTATTGCACCACAATTTGAAAAAACTGCATTATATAGAGTAGCAGTCAAAAGTATGGACACACCTACTCATTCAAGGGTTTTTCTTTATTTTTACTATTTTCTACATTGTAGAATAATAGTGAAGACATCAAAACTAGGAAGTAACACATATGGAATCATGATGGACTGTCGTTTCGCTTTGCTTATTTGAGCTATTATTGAAATAATATGGACTTTTGATTATAGATTTTGTTGTCACGGAGGACTGAATGGGCTCATTGATTTGAGTTGAAAAATAAATGCTGTGCTCATGGAATGGCATGCTTTGCCAAGAGTGTGCAAAGCTGTCATCAAGGCAAAGGCTGGCTACTTTGAAGAATCTTAAATATAATATATATATATAAATATATATAACACTTTTTTGGTTACTACATGATTCCATATGTGTTATTTAATAGTTGAATGTCTTCACTATTATTCTACAATGTTGAAAATAGTAAAAATTCAAATTAAAACTTGAATGAGTAGGTGTGTCCATACTTTCGAGTGGTACTATATATACAGTTGAAGTTGGAAGTTTACATACACTTAGGTTGGAGTCATTAAAACTTGTTTTTCAACCGCTCCACAAATGTCTTATTAACAAACTATAGTTTTGGCAAGTCAGTTAGGACATCTACTTTGTGCTTGACACAAGTAATTTTTCCAACAATTGTTTACAGACAGATTATTTCACTTATAATTCACTGTATCACAATTCCAGTGGGCCAGAAGTTTACATACACTAAGTTGACTGTGCCTTTAAACAGATTGGAAATTCCAAAAAATGATGTCCTGGCTTTAGAAGCTTCTGATAGGCTAATTGACATCATTTGAATCAATTGGAGGTGGACCTGTGGATGTATTTCAAGGCCTACCTTCAAACTCAGTAACTCTTTGCTTGACATCATGGGAAAATCAAAAGAAATCAGCCAAGACCCCAGAAAAATAATTGTAGACGTCCACAAGTCTGGTTCATCCTTGGGAGCAATTTTCAAACGCCTGAAGGTACCACGTTCATCTGTACAAACAATAGTAGGCAAGTATAAACACCATGGGACCACGCAGCCGTCATACCGCTCAGGAAGGAGACGCGTTCTGTCTCCTAGAGATGAACGTACTTTGGTGTGAAAAGTGCAAATCAATCCCAGAACAACAGCAAAGGACCTTGTGAAGATGCTGGAGGAAACAGGTACAAAAGTATCGATATCCATAGCAAAACGAGTCCTATATCGACATAACCTGAAAGGCTGCTCAGCAAAGAAGAAGCCACAGCTCCAAAACCGCCATAAAAAAGCCAGACTACGGTTTGCAACTGCACATGGGGACAAAGATTGTACTTTTTGAAGAAATGTCCTCTGGTCTGATGAAACAACATTAGAACTGTTTGGCCATACTGACCATCATTAAGTTTGGAGGAAAAAGGGGGAGGATTGCAAGCTGAAGAACACCATCCTAACCGTGAAGCACAGGGGTGGCAGCATCATGTTGTGGGGGTGCTTTGCTGCAGGAGGGAATGGTGCACTTCACAAAATATATGGCATCATGAGGTAGGAAAATGATCTGGATATATTGAAGGAACATCTCAAGACATCAGTCAGGAAGTTAAATCTTGGTCGCAAATGGGTCTTCCAAATGGACAATGACCCCAAGCAAACTTCCAAAGTTGTGGCAAAATGGCTTAAGGACAACAAAGTCAAGGTATTGGAGTGGCCATCACAAAGACCTGACCTCGTCTTATAGAAAATGTGTGGGCAGAACTGAAAAAGCTTGTGCGAGCAAGGAGGCATACAAACCTGACTCAGTTACACCAGCTCTGTCTGGAGGAATGGGCCAAAATTCACCCAACTTATTGTGGGAAGCTTGTGGAAGGCTACCTGAAACGTTTGACCCGAGTTAAACAATTTAAAGGCAATGCTACCAAATTCTAATTGAGTGTATGTAAACTTCTGACCCACTGGGAATGTGATGAAAGAAAGAAAAGCTGAAATAAATCATTCTCTCTACTATTATTCTGACATTTCACATTTTTTAAATAAAGTGGTGATCCTAACTGAACTAAGACAGGCGATTTTTACTAGGATTAAATGTCAGGAATAGTTAAAAACTGAGATTAAATGTTTTTGGATAAAATGTATGTAAACGTCCAACTTCAACTGTATCATCTACAGTAAATATGTTTATGCATCCTTACTACGCATACTTGTTTGGTTTGTGCTGTTTACACTGTACATAATGGTATGTGGATTTGTGTAAATTCTTTGTCTATATATTCTGTCTGTATATTCTGTTTATTGTGGCAGCACCATTTTACCATGTCAAATTCCTGGTACATGTAAATGTACTTGGCAATTTTATTTATTCTGTTTCATCTGATCACAAAAAAGACAAAGTTCTGGTCACTTCCTGAAGAGATACATTGATTGACAGGCTGACAGGGAAGTGCTTGTACTTCAGAAAATAACTTGTACCACTGTATGCTGTAGTCATGCAGGCAGAGTTGGAGATACAGGAAGTAGACCCATAGGTGATCATGAATTGAGGTCAGCTAAGAGTGAGCAGATAATGTAACTCACCAGTCACACCAGACAAGAGGTCTTCATCAGCATTGGCCTCGGGAGGCAAAGGAGAGGGCCCGCGAGAGATAGTAGGGAGATCTTCCAGGGAAACACCCGAGGAAGAAGGTAGAGGAAGTAGGAAGAGTGAAGTAGAAGAGCACAGAGGAGCATTAGCATAACAGAGAGAGTGAAAGCAGTGGTAGGAGTTATTGTTATTAAGCCAGTGGGTCCAGGGTTGGGATCAATTCGAAGTCAGTCAATACAGGAAGTAAAATGAAATTACGATTTAATTGAAAATACATTTTATTACTTCTCAATAAACAGAAAAGAAGAAGCTACTTGTTTCAAACAATTGACCAATTTTGAATGTTAAATTCAAATCACTTCCTGAATTGACTGAGTACAAATTCAAATTGACCCAACCCTGGATTGGGTGCATGCACAAGTCGCATACCACTATGGGGACAAACCAAGACGTGTGGTAAAACAGATGGCTGAGGAGGAAGGACAGAAGAGAGGAAGAAGAGGTTCCAAAAAAAGAAAGCAATCCACATCCTGTACCTGCCCCAAATAGGTCTACGCTAGGAGTAACAGCAGCATCATCTTTTTCTGCGGTAGGGCTTTTCTCAGGAATAGAATCAAACATAGAATCTATAAACAAGGACACACAGTTATATTCAGTTTACAATCTATACAGCATGAGTTAAGAGGGAAAGGGAGAAAAGCAACAACAAAAAAAAAAAATTAAATGACATTAAAGTAGCGTAACACTTTGTAAGTTGTTACAAAGTGTTACTGATTACTCTTTATTTAAAAAATAATTGCAAACTATTTATTGTAAACAAAGGAAAATATGAAATAAAATCAGGTGAAAGATAAAAAATGAAGATTGGCTCAAATGAAGGGTGTTGATATCTACAACCTTGGTCAGAAGTTGGAGGTGAAGAAAGCAAAGGTTGTCATGCAGGCACACTGCAGTTAGAGTGACCATAACAACTAGGTCGAGTTCAGTAAGGCACACATTATCAAACACTTTTTCAGCGGAAAATGAAAGTGTGTTTTTTTTATTTAACACGATCAGGTAATACCTCCGCGTTTCACTCCTTTTCAAATCATTTTCTCCCTCCTCATCACAACTCTGCTCACTCCCCTCTAGCTTTGACTGACTATAATAGTTCATGATAGAGGTTGGGTTGAAATCACAACATGTTGAAACACCCCTATGAATGCAACCAGTTGACAGGCCAATATCTGGTGCTGACAGGTTACTTAATCAATGCCTCTGGAAGCCAATACAACAAAGATTTACTGACAACTGAAAAGGTTTGTTTTGTAAAAGCCTGCAAGTATAATGCTTCAAAACCTGTTATAAGCATGTCTGAGGCTTTATAATGTGTAATAATAAGCCCTATGTCAAGCTGACTGCTCATTATGAAATGAAGACATTATGAGGGGCTCATAGTCATACATGCTCATGACATCTTACATCGTAAAGTGGTGCAGTTAGTTTCAATAGTTGTAGTATACCATTAGAAGGCATCCAGTTTTGAGATCTGTGTATTTACTCCTAGTCTGCACAGGAATGATGCAGAGAACAACCATCATTTGATAGATCCTTATAATGTGCCCATCATCATATCCATTTCTTTTCTCATTTGCAGGGGTGGTCAAAATGTGTGATTCACTCAATGCCTGTGACTTAAATCAAACGAATCAAACAAATAATAACAGACCAAAAAAACATAGCCATAATTCCAAAAATGTAGGGAAGTTACTGTGTCATCGTCATTATCATCACCATCATCATCATTGTCATAGTGCAGAGCAATGCAGTGTGCAAAGTAGAATGTGCACTTTACCACCAAAGAGGTCTAGAGTGGGGACGGCAGGGGCGGGGGCGGCTGCAGACTCAGTGGTGGTAGTGGAGGGAGCGGGGGCGGCAGCAGGGGGCTCGATGGGGGCGACGATGATCGGCACTGCGCTAGAGGTGGGGCTGGCTGCTTCTGGGGCAGCCAGCGTGTTATCGAACTTCATAGCAAAGAGGTCCATCTCTGGAGCCAAGTTCGCACTCCCCTCCGATGGAGCGAAGGGGTCTTCAGGAGGGGGGAGGAAGGAGGATGGGGGTTAGGGGGTTTAAGGGATATAACCAGAAAAGGAAAAGGATTGGAAGGATTGGAAGAGAGTAGGGGGAGTTGAGAGTTTGTTAAAACAACAAACACTGTAAAATACATATCATTGTGAGTCTAGAGGAGCTTCCATAATGAGGGTTAGTGGGAAGTAAAGAAAAGACACCATTAACTTTATACTACAGCCCCAGGTTAGAAAACTCACTGTCTCGCACTCAGACTCATTAAAGGGAATGGGCTACAGCTGGATTTGGTAAATACTGTAGTTACATAGACAGGCCACAGAGGACGATGTCTAGTGGTTATATTAGAACTAGTACATACACATGGAAGCAGAATCACACCAAAACAAACACAATTAATACAATTTTGTCATGAACCTGCTTCCACACTGATAAGCTCTGTGTACATAGAATCCAAATACATGATAAAGGCACAGAATAAAGTTAATGTAGAAAAATGTGCATAATTCAACATAAAACTGTCCTACTATTCGTTGCCATAAGCCCAAAGCTCCCTACACACACGGTAATGGAGCCGTGTGAATTACACACACTGTACTTTTGGACTTCTACAGTCACAGTGGTCGATTAATACTTACACATTCAGGCCAAAGAGAGAAACAAAACAGGGTAAATAAAGATGGTCAGTTAGTATGATTAGTAAGTGGCATCATTTATATGAAATATAAACAATTGTAGGATTTGGGCGAAAATTATACAACTGTGTTTTACTCGAGTATTCATCACCAGGTGAATATTACGAGCTGAGAGAAGCAGGAGGACTGTTCTGAAGCAGGGCTGAGTGGCGGAGGGGTAGAGAGGGAGGCTGAGGCTTGAGCCCCCAATAGTGGGGTTAGGGTCAGGACGGTAGGCCCCAATGCAATGTTTCAGATGATTTACTACTGTCCCATATGGTAGCGGAAGCAGCTTGGAGTTACCCAAGCTTCAGGATCTCACACACACACACACACACACACACACTCTTGCACAAACACACACACGTGTGTTGGAAGAGTGCACACACACACACACACACACACACACACACACACACACACACACACACACACACACACACACACACACACACACACACACACACACACACACACACACACACACGTGTGTTGGAAGAGTGCACACACACACACACACACACACACACTGAGCAGTGTTATCACCCACCAGATCCGGCACATGCATCAGCAGCAGGCGCCCTGCTGGGCGGGCCGTCACCTGGGGAGGGTGCAAACGCATCTGGGGTACCGGACATGAGAGGAGGGGACAGTGGACACAGACCACAATGCAACACCCAGAGAAAAACAGGGGGAGGCAGGAGAAACAGAGATGAGGAGGTAAATAACGAGCAGGAGAATAGAGAGAATGAGAGAAACAGAAAGATGAGCGATCAGCATTAGAAGAAAACAGAGAATACAAGATGTATTGCTGAAATTGCTGATCTTATTAGTATCATATGAATGGGGCCTGTACTTTCCCGGCTGCATAAAGCTGCATTCAGTGTGCACAATGTTTGTACACGCTGGGAAAGTGAAGAGATAACATGATGCTATCATAAGCTTGTGCTGTGTGACAGGAAATGCCATGCTCAGCGATGGGCAAAGCAACATCTCTCTTTGACAGAGGCTGTTCTCCATGGAAAAGAGGGCCATAATTTGTAATACCATTTTTATAGGGGATTTAATTCTGTATATCTACTATTAGATATGTGAGCGAAAAGAGGAGATATGCCGAGCATGGGCTACAATTTATACTGTTCTCCATACAGTGCAGAGCAAAAACTTCCTCACCTGCTTGCTGTCTTAGATAAATAATTGATTGATTGATGTAGTGCCCAAATAATGAATAATCTGTCAAGCTAATCATTATTTAGCGAGGGAACATTTGGAAATTAGTGTCCTTATTAGATGTCAATAACTAGAATTTTTCACAAATACAGAATTTCATGAACAGAGTATTTTTGTTAAGGTGTATGTAGAGTGTATACTGAAACTCGTAAATGTGAGAGTGTGAAAACCAGGTGGTGTAACTACATGTGAGCATGTCAGAGATTTCTCCAAACAAGCAGACAGCTGCTGTGTAGTCTGCCATGATGATTCCTCCCATGAGGCTGACCCCCACTGACCTCCGAACAGATCCATGTCTGAGGCGGTAGTGGCGGGCACGGGCAGCACCACCACAGGGACCACAGAGGGCGCGGCGGGGCCATCCGTATGGGCCACTGTGGGCGTGGAAGCTGGACCAGCTGCAGCATCAGCAGCAGCAACAGCGGCTGGCTCAGAGGTGCTAGTGGGATCAGGGGGGGTATCTAAACCTACAACCCCCCCATCCATCCCCACCCAAGCCCATCCACAAGCACGACAGGATAGAGGAACAGGGGAATATAACAGGGAGAGATAAGTAGAGAGATTGTGTTGAGAAAAAGACGATAAGTGTAAGATACAGTGCCTTGCGAAAGTATTGGGCCCCCTTGTACTTTGCGACCTTTTGCCACATTTCAGGCTTCAAACATAAAGATATAAAACTGTATTTTTTTGTGAAGAATCAACAACAAGTGGGACACAATCATGAAGTGGAACGACATTTATTGGATATTTCAAACTTTTTTAACAAATCAAAAACTGAAAAATTGGGCGTGCAAAATTATTCAGCCCCCTTAAGTTAATACTTTGTAGCGCCACCTTTTGCTGCGATTACAGCTGTAAGTCGCTTGGGGTATGTCTCTATCAGTTTTGCACATCGAGAGACTGACATTTTTTCCCATTCCTCCTTGCAAAACAGCTCGAGCTCAGTGAGGTTGGATGGAGAGCATTTGTGAACAGCAGTTTTCAGTTCTTTCCACAGATTCTCGATTGGATTCAGGTCTGGACTTTGACTTGGCCATTCTAACACCTGGATATGTTTATTTTTGAACCATTCCATTGTAGATTTTGCTTTATGTTTTGTATCATTGTCTTGTTGGAAGACAAATCTCCGTCCCAGTCTCAGGTCTTTTGCAGACTCCATCAGGTTTTCTTCCAGAATGGTCCTGTATTTGGCTCCATCCATCTTCCAATCAATTTTAACCATCTTCCCTGTCCCTGCTGAAGAAAAGCAGGCCCAAACCATGATGCTGCCACCACCATGTTTGACAGTGGGGATGGTGTGTTCAGCTGTGTTGCTTTTACGCCAAACAAAACGTTTTGCATTGTTGCCAAAAAGTTCAATTTTGGTTTCATCTGACCAGAGCACCTTCTTCCACATGTTTGGTGTGTCTCCCAGGTGGCTTGTGGCAAACTTTAAACAACACTTTTTATGGATATCTTTAAGAAATGGCTTTCTTCTTGCCACTCTTCCATAAAGGCCAGATTTGTGCAATATATGACTGATTGTTGTCCTATGGACAGAGTCTCTCACCTCAGCTGTAGATCTCTGCAGTTCATCCAGAGTGATCATGGGCCTCTTGGCTGCATCTCTGATCAGTCTTCTCCTTGTATGAGCTGAAAGTTTAGAGGGACGGCCAGGTCTTGGTAGATTTGCAGTGGTCTGATACTCCTTCCATTTCAATATTATCGCTTGCACAGTGCTCCTTGGGATGTTTAAAGCTTGGGAAATCTTTTTGTATCCAAATCCGGCTTTAAACTTCTTCACAACAGTATCTCGGACCTGCCTGGTGTGTTCCTTGTTCTTCATGATGCTCTCTGCGCTTTTAACGGACCTCTGAGACTATCACAGTGCAGGTGCATTTATACGGAGACTTGATTACACACAGGTGGATTGTATTTATCATCATTAGTCATTTAGGTCAACATTGGATCATTCAGAGATCCTCACTGAACTTCTGGAGAGAGTTTGATGCACTGAAAGTAAAGGGGCTGAATAATTTTGCACGCCCAATTTTTCAGTTTTTGATTTGTTAAAAAAGTTTGAAATATCCAATAAATGTCGTTCCACTTCATGATTGTGTCCCACTTGTTGTTGATTCTTCACAAAAAAATACATTTATATCTTTATGTTTGAAGCCTGAAATGTGGCAAAAGGTCGCAAAGTTCAAGGGGGCCGAATGCTTTCGCAAGGCACTGTATGTCAAAGAGAACATTGGTAATAGAGAAGTGTTTGGAGAGGAGTGTGTTACACCTTGAGAGGCATTGTTAGAGATCACAGAGCAAGAATACGAAGAAGGCTGCTACCTATATATGCTGAACCTCTCAGATCCTAGGTCTACAGCTGGAGTCATGCACTGAAAGCCCAGTGAGCCACAGGTACAATGGTCACGTTCCAGGCCGACTACATTGCAGTACATCATTGCATCAACTTATGGTTGTGTCAAACGTCATTGACTGCGCAGTCGGTATCAGATTGCTAAATCGTATGATATGGTTAGCTGATGATGTGGTTAGTTGATATGTTAAACACCTATCCAGATGTTGTGAGATCTAGTAGGCGTCGGCAATGCAGTCAGCCTGGAATGTGGCTAAAGCCTCCAGATAGATGTTAATCATAACTTCAGGTGTAAATCCTAGCAGTTCTCATGCTCTGCGGTGGATGGGAGCTGTGTAAAGAATGTAAAGAACAGTATGTTCCTCAGTACTCACCGCCACCAAGCAGATCTGTACAAGACAATGGGAGAGAGAGCGAGGGAGCGAGCGAGAGCGAGAGAGAGAGAGAGAGAGAGAGAGAGAGAGAGAGAGAGAGAGAGAGAGAGAGCAAAGAGGAGACGTGAGTGAGGGATTAAATACAGAGAATATAAACAGAAATGCCAATCAGGGTCAATAACTTACTACCATACCACGTGAACACTGTACTTCTGATTTTCCAACTGCCTTCTTTAAAAAACAAACACTCCAAGGAAAAAGTGTTATATGAGTAAGAGGCCCTTAAAGCGATTTCAATCTGCAGAGGGGCCAGGTTTGAATATTTGCTAATATTAGTCCTTCCCTTGAGTAAGGGTGGAGAGGAGGATGTAGGTAGAAAGCATGAAAGAGAGCAGGGTGAAATTCATTAGGCACCAAACGGAAGAAAACTAACTTAAACAGGGAGGGAAGTCCTGGGCCTGCAATGAGAAACGCTCAAGTACATGTACATATATATATATATATATAAAGGCAGCCATAAAGGATGCAAACCAGATATTACATGTATTAAAGGACTTACCTCCCCATGACGAGATAGAGGCTGCTGCTCCACCTGCTGATGGGGAGGCTGACAATGGATCCAAGTCTAGCAGAGCACTGCAGATAGAGTGCGAGAAAGAGAGGGGGAGATAGAAAGAGAGTATTAGAGAGAGAGAGTGAGGAAGAGACAAGAGACAAAATGAAGATGAAGGGAGAGGCGAAGGAGAGACAGGAAGAAGGAAAAACAGAACAACAAAAAGGTTGAATGCAAACTGGAGATTGGAGACTGTAGATTGTACAACATAGCACATTGTTAAAGCTAGAGTGGCACCTGAAGTGGCACTTGAAGTGGCCAATCTAAGAGCCCACAGCAGATGAGCACCTACTTGTTGGAGCCCTTGAAGGTGGGTGCCGCCGTGGGTCTGGCAGGTGGTCCAGGGCGGGCAGGAGCAACAGGAGCAGCAGCAGCTGCAGGGGCCGCTTGAGCTTTTGTAGGCGTGGCGGCTGCGGCCGGGGAGCCATTTGCTTCACACTCCTGTCAGATGGAGGGTTAGCCTCGTTAGTCAGTTACCATGGCGATGCACCACAGTTACAGAGACAGAATGAACACACTTCAAATGATTGTCAAATTGTCGGCAGTTGTCAAAACGATTTGTTGAGGTGCAGAGACAGAGTAAAATAAGGGGTAGCTGACTCACCTTGGTTGGTGACCTGCAAAATGATACAATAAGAACGAGTTAAAGCCATCATAGCATCACCAGATGATATGCATGGTGAAGCACAAGGGCTGTTATTGAGCTGTGTCAAAGTGACAGCTAAATCAGCGCTGTTGTTTGGGTGGCAGAGAGCAGGCATTTCCAGGCAACTCCAATGTGAAAACATACACTCTTAGAAAGAAATAGCTATCTAGAACCAATAACGGTTCTTTGGCTGTCCCCATCGGAGAACCCTTTGAAGAACCCTTTTTGCTTCCAGGTAGAACCCTTTTGGATCCAGGTAGAAGCCTTTTGGGTTCCATGTTGAACCCTTATCACAGAGTGTTCTACATGGAACCCAAAAAGAGTTCTAACTGGAACCAAAAAGGGTTCTCCTATGGGGACAGCCGAAGTACCCTTATGGAAGCCTTTTTTCTAAGAGTGTCCTGCATCTGTAGAGTTTAGATTTGCAACACTGAATAAAATCAAATTAAGTCACTTCCTTGCACAAAGCTTTTCATTCTTATTTTCCAGACATAACAAACCCATGTTTTGCAATGACATGCATCAAAAGGGTTGAGGAGTAGAGTGGATCCCAATAACATGACAATGAAGTTAATATGAACAATGAAGAGCTAAGAAACCAGATTCACGTCATATTAAAAAAACTATGCAAAGTGAATCTTGGGTAAGTCCCGAGTCAGCTGTCAAAATTCATATTAATATTGAGAGAGAGGCAAAGCTCAGGAGAGACACTGAAAAATCACAAATATGCCAAATTCACATCATTTCTATAGAATCCCATTTGAACTTCACAACACTGAAAAACATGACTTTAAACTGGAGGTTCAAATGTCAATTCTATAGAATCCTCATGTGAATGTCACGAAACAATTGGGGATTTTTTTTTTTTTTACAGTTTCATTCACTTCAATACAAGACAACAGCAAATAATGACCCGGCCCTCCACGTCAACTCATTCTGTAGGAGATCCAGCAGAATACTCACACATCGTCTCTGTGAACATCCTCTCTGTAACACACATTGAAATTCACTGGCATTTGCTAAGACTTCATCTGCTAAGTTTCTTTCCATACATCCGATCTGATGATGCAACCCCACCCACCACACACACAAATACTATCTTGTATCGTTGTCCTACTAAGGTCCTGTCGAGAACACACGACAGACAGTCTGGTGATGACAGCTTCAGTCCAATCACTGCCCATAAAAATCACACAATCTAGAGGGCATACACTGGAGGTCCTAATGATGTTAATTGAGAGAGGCGGCGCATAATTAAAGCCTATGGGACATCAGGGTCAAGCACAGTTCTAATTTGGGTTCACTGGATGGTCACAGACTATTTTCACACACTGACGGAGGCTCTTCAGCCGAAGTGTTGGTAAAATAAATCCACAGCAAGAGGAGGCAGAAGGTTTCAATTTCAGGCATTTAACAGATGCACTCATCCAGAGCTACTTACAGGAGCAATTGGGGTTAATATTTCTCACCTAGTCGGCTCAGGGATTTGAACCAGAGACCTTTCGGTTACTGGCTCAATGCTCTTAACCGCTCTTAACCGTTAGGCTACCTGCCACCCCCAGTATGACTTTCTGTTTCACCTTTAGGGTGTGTGTTCTTTATTTATTTACTTTTTAAAACCCAACGTATGTGCGTGCATGCATATGTAATGTACTGAGATTGCTGAATTCTCAAATGTGAAGTAAATAGGAAGTAAAGTAGTCCCACTCCCAAGTAGCCCTGGTGGTTGGTGGAGAGTGTGGTTGGTACTTACGGCTTCTTCCCCTCCAGAGTGTTCAGGTGAGTCTCCAGGGACTGCAGGAGACTCTCAGGGGCCTGGTGAACGGGAAGAGATGGGCAACATATTACTACAGGCGCCACAGGGCTATAGTATACCGTACAGTACATGGATCAGACACATAGGTTATGAGCAGGGGTCTCCAACTTTGAACCAAGAGAGCTACTGGCGGTGCCGGCTTTTATTCCAGTCCAGTAGGCTTAGATTGGAAAATACCATAATTAGTTGATTATTTGTACTACTGGTGTGATGGTGCTGGGCTGGAACAAAAGCCTGCACACCCAGTAACTTTCCAGGTCTCTGGAGGACCCTGGGGAAATGTTCAACGGTAAAACATGAAGACACAAGGGAACATTTATGTCAGGGCACACAGAGTATCAGGGGAGCTCTTGACAGGTGATGACACTTGACTTGATAAAGGGTCTGGAGGGAAACATAGAGGGATGAGAAGAAGAGCCAGAGGTCTGACACAAAGAATGCTCACATTGGGCCCAACAGGGGACAGAGAATGGTCACATTGGGCCCAACAGGGGACAGAGAATGTTCACATTGGGCCCAACAGGGGACAGAGAATGGTCACATTGGGCCCAACAGGGGACAGAGAATGGTCACATTGGGGCTAACAGGGAATAAAGAGAATGGTCACATTGGGGCTAATAGGGAATAAAAAGAATGGTCACATTGGGGCTAACAGGGAATAAAGAAAATGGTCACATTGGGGCTAACAGGGAATAAAGAGAATGGTCACATTGGGGCTAACAGGGAACAAAGAGAATGGTCACATTGGGGCTAACAGGGAATAAAGAGAATGGTCACACCAGGGCTAACAGGGAACACAGAGAATGGTCACATTGGGGCTAACAGGGTACACACAAAGAATTATCACATTGGGGCTATCAGGGGATATACAAAGAATTATCACATTGGAGCTAACAGGGTACACTGGGTCTAACAGTGGACACAGAATTATCACATCGGGACTAACGGGACATATAGAATGATCACATTGGGGCAATGGGGCAATTCCAATTCCTACAATAGGAAATGCTAATTGTGTGCCACTTCAAAATGTCTTTCACAAAGCAGTTCAGTCCATTCATAACTTAAATGTAGTAAACTAGCCATGAGTATGTTAAAGAACAACGCTTCCATCAATGCAGTTATACTGCATTCTCAAACTTACAGACAGACTGTAAACACATCATAGCAAAACATGCTGCACAGCCACAGATGGCAGTACACCTGATAGGCTAAGCAGTTAGCATCTAGCAAGCCACGTGTACGCTGTCACAGCTAATTGGGCCAGCCAAATCTCACACACTTCCCTCTTAAATCACTATTATTTTCCTGCCCATTTACCTTGGTCTACTTCCTCTGATAACCCAATAAATGTCTTGGTATTCTAGGTAATTGTGCCTGAAATGTAAAGAGGCCTCGGAGGCCTTTTCAATATGAAAGAGGAATGGCCCATTTCAGAACTAAGTACCAGTAGTAGTGTGTCTACTCTGACCTCTCTGTTTTTATTAGGTCACACCGTAGCAAAACAACGAAAAACCAGCGTGTCTTATCAGACACATTCAGATAACACCTCCCAATTTAACTTAGTTTTGGACAGTTTTCTTCCATTTCGTGCCTATTGAAAACAACCCAGGTGTGTGATTGACTAACACAGAGCTTCCAGAGGGAGGAGTGACAGTTCCATCACTTCCAGAGGCGAATTGGGCCATGTACGGACCCACAGGGGTCCTTGTATTAAACAGGTGTCTCAAGCTGTTCAGGGAACATTTAGGTACATTTAGGGAGGGTCTGCTCTACACTGTTGGCAGTGATATCGCTGTAATGACTTTCTAAGCATCTTCACTGAGCAATCAAAGGAAAATAACGACTATATGAATTGGAACAGTTTTCTCCTAGAATCTCCTAGATTCTGTTCAGCCTACAGTACGCGTATAATGTGCATGTATATATGTCATGAATGCATTATGACGATGGCCGTAATGTAGATCGTTACTCAGCATTTGCCTCTGCCAAACGATGCACTCCAAAGAGGGGTTAAGAGATCTGATGATTAGACGCTAATACAATCTATTTAGATGCTATTACAGACAATGCACAGCCACAAACATAGTAGACGGGTGCAAATATGTTATTTCCTTGCTTCACGCCGTTCCAATGCTTTTGTATTCCCTACAGCACTGTGGGATCATCAAGATCCACCTGGAATTGACATATCGGTCTATCTGTCATAGATAAGAGGCTGCTGTTTCCTTACAACAGAGAATATAGCAAGTAAAACACTGGAATGGTAGATTTGCAATGGAAGAATGTGCAAAGTAGAAATACAAATAATGGGGTGCAAAGGAGCAAAATAAATAAATTAAATACAGTAGGGAAAGAGGTAGTTGTTTGGGCTAAATTATAGGTGGGCTATGTACAGGTGCAGTAATCTGTGAGCTGCTCTGACAATTGGTGCTTAAAGCTAGTGAGGGAGATAAGTGTTTCCAGTTTCAGAGATTTTTGTAGTTCGTTCCAGTCATTGGCAGCAGAGAACTGGAAGGAGAGGCGGCCAAAGAAAGAATTGGTTTTGGGGGTGACTAGAGAGATATACCTGCTGGAGCGCATTCTACAGGTGGGAGATGCTATGGTGACCAGCGAGCTGAGATAAAGGGGGACTTTACCTAGCAGGGTCTTGTAGATGACATGGAGCCAGTGGGTTTGGCGACGAGTATGAAGCGAGGGCCAGCCAACGAGAGCGTACAGGTCGCAATGGTGGGTAGTATATGGGGCTTTGGTGACAAAACGGATTGCACTGTGATAGACTGCATCCAATTTGTTGAGTAGGGTATTGGAGGCTATTTTGTAAATGAAATCGCCAAAGTCGAGGATTGGTAGAATGGTCAGTTTTACAAGGGTATGTTTGGCAGCATGAGTGAAGGATGCTTTGTTGCGAAATAGGAAGCCAATTCTAGATTTAACTTTGGATTGGAGATGTTTGATATGGGTCTGGAAGGAGAGTTTACAGTCTAACCAGACACCTAAGTATTTGTAGTTGTCCACGTATTCTAAGTCAGAGCCGTCCAGAGTAGTGATGTTGGACAAGCGGGCAGGTGCAGGTAGCGATCGGTTGAAGAGCATGCATTTAGTTTTACTTGTATTTAAGAGCAATTGGAGGCCACGGAAGGAGAGTTGTATGGCATTGAAGCTTGCCTGGAGGGTTGTTAACACAGTGTCCAAAGAAGGGCCAGAAGTATACAGAATGGTGTCGTCTGCGTAGAGGTGGATCAGAGACTCACCAGCAGCAAGAGCGACCTCATTGATGTATACAGAGAAGAGAGTCGGTCCAAGAATTGAACCCTGTGGCACCCCCATAGAGACTGCCAGAGGTCCGGACAGCAGACCCTCCGATTTGACACACTGAACTCTATCAGAGAAGTAGTTGGTGAACCAGGCGAGGCAATCATTTGAGAAACCAAGGCTGTCGAGTCTGCCGATGAGGATGTGGTGATTGACAGAGTCGAAAGCCTTGGCCAGATCAATGAATACGGCTGCACAGTAATGTTTCTTATCGATGGCGGTTAAGATATCGTTTAGGACCTTGAGCGTGTCTGAGGTGCACCCATGACCAGCTCTGAAACCAGATTGCATAGCAGAGAAGGTATGGTGAGATTTGAAATGGTCGGTAATCTGTTTGTTGACTTGGCTTTCGAAGACCTTAGAAAGGCATGGTAGGATAGATATAGGTCTGTAGCAGTTTGGGTCAAGAGTGTCCCCCCCCTTGAAGAGGGGGATGACCGCAGCTGCTTTCCAATCTTTGGGAATCTCAGACGACACGAAAGAGAGGATGAACAGGCTAGTAATAGGGGTGGCAACAATTTCGGCAGATTATTTTAGAAAGAAAGGGTCCAGATTGTCTAGCCCGGCTGATTTGTAGGGGTCCAGATTTTGCAGCTCTTTCAGAACATCGGCTGAATGGATTTGGGAGAAGGAGAAATGGGGAAGGCTTGGGCGAGTTGCTGTGGGGGGTGCAGTGCTGTTGACCGGGGTAGGAGTAGCCAGGTGGAAAGCATGGCCAGCCGTAGAAAAATGCTTATTGAAATTCTCAATTATGGTGGATTTATCAGTGGTGACAGTGTTTCCTATCTTCAGTGCAGTGGGCAGCTGGGAGGAGGTGTTCTTATTCTCCATGGACTTTACAGTGTCCCAGAACTTTTTTGAGTTAGTGTTACAGGAAGCAAATTTCTGCTTGAAAAAGCTAGCCTTGGCTTTTCTAACTGCCTGTGTATAATGGTTTCTAGCTTCCTAATGGTTAATGGTTTCTAGCTTCCGTTTGATGCTAATGCAGAACGCCATAGGATGTTTTTGTGTTGGTTAAGGGCAGTCAGGTCTGGGGAGAACCAAGGGCTATATCTGTTCCTGGTTCTAAATTTCTTGAATGGGGCATGTTTATTTAAGATGGTTAGGAAGGCATTTAAAAAAAATATCCAGGCATCCTCTACTGACGGGATGAGATCAATATCCTTCCAGGATACCCCGGCCAGGTCGATTAGAAAGGCCTGCTCGCTGAAGTGTTTCAGGGAGCGTTTGACAGTGATGAGTGGAGGTCGTTTGACCGCTGACCCATTACTGATGCAGACAATGAGGCAGTGATTGCTGAGATCTTGGTTGAAGACAGCAGAGTTGTATTTAGAGGGCAAGTTGGTTAGGATGATATCTATGAGGGTGCCCGTGTTTAAGGCTTTGGGGAGGTACCTGGTAGGTTCATTGATCATTTGTGTGAGATTGAGGGCATCAAGTTTAGATTGTAGGATGGCTGGGGTGTTAAGCATGTTCCAGTTTAGGTCGCCTAGCAGCACGAGCTCTGAAGATAGATGGGGGGCAATCAGTTCACATATGGTGTCCAGAGCACAGCTGGGGGCAGAGGGTGGTCTATAGCAGGCGGCAACGGTGAGAGACTTGTTTTTAGAGAGGTGGATTTTTAAAAAAAGAAGTTCAAATTGTTTGGGTACAGACCTGGATAGTAGGACAGAACTCTGCAGGCTATCTTTGCAGTAGATTGCAACACCGCAGTTCTATCTTGTCTGAAAATGTTGTAGTTTGGGATTAAAATGTCAGAATTTTTGGTGGTCTTCCTAAGCCAGGATTCAGACACAGCTAGAACATCCGGGTTGGCAGAGTGTGCTAAAGCAGTGAATAGAACAAACTTAGGGAGGAGGCTTCTAATGTTAACATGCATGAAACCAAGGCTATTACGGTTACAGAAGTCGTCAAAAGAGAGCGCCTGGGGAATAGGAGTAGAGCTAGGCACTGCAGGGCCTGGATCCACCTCTACATCGGCAGAGGAACAGAGGAGGAGTAGAATAAGGGTACGGCTAAAAGCAATAAGAATTGGTCGTCTAGAACGTCTGGAACAGAGAGTAAAAGGAGGTTTCTGGGGGCGATAAAATAGCATCAAGGTATAATGTACAGACAAAGGTATGGTAGGATGTGAATACAGAGGAGGTAAACCTAGGTATTGAGTGATGAAGAGAGAGATATTGTCTCTAGAACCATCATTGAAACCAGGAGATGTCATTGCATGTGTGGGTGGTGGAACTAATAGGTTGGATAAGGTATAGTGAGCAGGACTAGAGGCTCTACAGTGAAATAAGCCAATAAACACTAACCAGAACAGCAATGGACAAGGCATATTGACATTAAGGAGAGGCATGATTAGTCGAGTGATCAAAAGGGTCCAGTGAGTAGAGAGGTTGGTTGGGGGTCACGGCGATTTAGACAGCTAGCCAGGCCATCGGTAGCAAGCTAGCATAGGATGGAGGTCTGTTATTAGCCACCTCTTGCGTTCCGTCAGTAGATTAGTGGGGTTCCGTGTGGTAGAGGGGATTAATCCAAATCACACAACAAAAAAACAAAAAAAATAGATATAGTTATAGAGGCCCAAGAAGAAAAAAAAAATAATAATAATAAAAATAAATAAATAAATTGTCTGATTGTCTATTCAGATAGCAGCCGATAAGACAGCTAACGGTTAGCGGGTCGCAGATGGGCGTACAGGTAACGTCGCGACGGAGGAGCCAGCCGGATAACTCCTTCGGGTAGATAACGTCGGCAGTCCAGTTGTGAAGGCCCGGTGGGGCTCCGCGTAGGCAGTAAAACGGGTCCGGATAGGTGATTGTAGCCCAGAAGTGATTGATGGAACACTTCAGCTGGCTAGCTCCGGAATAATTGATGTTTGCTCCGGAATCGACGAAAGCCGATAGTCACACGGATAGCAGCTAGCTAGCTGTGAGATCCAGGTATGAATGTCCAGAGTTAGCGGTTGAAATCCAGGGACATGGAGAGAAAAATTGGTCCGGTATGTTCCGTTCCGAGCCGCGCTGCGCCGTACAAAACTGGCGATAGATTTTCGAGCTAAAGGATAGCTGATGACCACAATCCGTGGTTAGCTGAATACTAATGATTAGCCAGTAAAGAAGCTAACTAGCTTCTGATTAGCTTCTGAATTAGCTTCTGGCTAGCTTCTGGCTAGCTCCTGGCTAGCTTCTGGCTAGCTCCTGGCTAGCTTCTGGCTAGTTTCTGGCTAGCTTCTTGGAGGATTACAGATTTGAGGTAAATAATACTTTTTCTATAAATATAAATTGGTGAGGCGGGTTGCATGAGAGTGTTTTGAAGATGAGTTTATGGAAAATTAAAAAACATATATAAAAAGGTATGTGAAAAAAGTAGTAAATATATATATATACGGGACACGACAAAACGAGGACAAAAGACGTCTGAACTGCTATGCCATCTTGGAATAAAATTATATGAGATGAGTAATGCCAGATATGTAAATATTATTAAAGTGACAAGCGTTCCATTCCTTAAAGTGGCCAGTGATTCCTAGTCTATGCCTATAGGCAGCAGCCTCTAATGTGCTAGTGATGGCTGTTTAACAGTCGGATGTCCTTGAGATAGAAGCTGTTTTTCAGTCTCTCGGTCCCAGCTTTGACGCACCTGTACTGACCGCGCCTTCTGGATGATAGCAGGGTGAACAGGCAGTGGCTTGGGTTCTTGATGATATTTTTGGCCTTCCTGTGACATCAGGTGCTGTAGGTGTCCTGGAGGGTGTGTAGTTTGCCCCCGGTAATGCATTGGGCAGACTGAACTACCCTCTGGAGAGCCTTGCGGTTGCGGGAGGTGCAGTTGCCGCACCAGGCGGTGATACAGCCCGACAGAATGCTTTAAATTGTGCATCTGTAAAAATGTGTGAGGGTTTTAGGTGTCAAGCCAAATTTCTTTAGCCGCCTGAGATTGAAGATGCTCTGTTGCGCCTTCATCACCACACTGTCTGTTTGGGTGGTCCATTTTAGCTTGTCAGTGATGTGTACCCCAAGGAACTTTTAAGCTTTCCACCTTCTCCACTGCAGTCCTGTTGATGTAGATAGGGGGGTGCACCCTCTGCTGTTGCCTGACGTCTACGATCATCTCCTTTGTTTTGTTGACATTGAGTGAGAGGTTGTTTTCCAGCCACCACACTCCCAGAGCCCTCACCTCCTCCCCATAGGCTGTCTCGTCATCACTGGTAATCAAGCCTACTACTGTTGTGTCGTCTGCAAACTTGATGATTGAGTTGGAGGTGTGCTTGGGCACGCAGTCATGGGTGAACAGGGAGTACAGGAGGGGGCTGAGCATGCACCCTTGTGGGGACCCAGTGTTGAGGATCAGCAGAGTGGAGGCGATGTTACCTATCTTCACCACCTGGGGGCGGCTCGTCAGGAAGTCCAGGACCCAGTTGCATGGGGCGGGGTTCAGACCGAGGGCCTCGAGCTTAATGATAAGCTTGGAGGGTACTATGGTGATGAATGCTGAGCTATAGTCAATAAACAGTATTATTCCATAGGTATTCCTCTTATCCAGATGGGATAGGGCAGTGTGCAGAGTGATGGCGATTGCATCATCTGTGGATCTATTGGGGCGGTAAGCAAATTGAAGTGGGTCTACGGTGGCAGGTAAGGTAGAGGTGATATGGTCCTTGACTAGTCTCTCAAAGCACTTCATGATGACAGAGGTGAGTGCTACGGGGCGATAGTCATTAAGTTCAGTTACCTTTGCCTTCTTGGGTACAGGAACAATGGTGGCCATCTTGAAGCATGTGGGCACAGATAGGGAGATAGGGAGAGATTGAATATGCCCGTAAACACACCAGTCAGCTGGTCTGTGCACGCTCTGAGAACACAGCTAGGGATGCCGTCTGGGCCTTCAGCCTTGCGAGGGTTAACACGTTTAAACGCTTTACTCACGTCGGCCATGGAGAAGGAGAGCCCACAGTCCTTGGTAGTGGGCCACGGCGGTGGTACTGTGTTATCCTCAAAGCGTGTGAAGAATGTGTTTAGCCTGTCCGGAAGCAAGACGTCGCTCGTTGAATTTTGAATTTATATTCTGACATATTACCAGTCGTCTTTCCATGGTTTCCATGGTTTCAGTTTCACGTGAATGCTACCATCTATCCATGGTTTCTCGTTAGGGTAAGTTTTAATAGTCACAGTAGGTACTACATCTCCTATACACTTCCTTATGAACTCAGTCACCGTGTCCGTGTATGCATCTAGATTATTTTCGCAAACTACCTGGAACATATCCCAGTCCACATTATCAAAAGGCATGGGTTCCAATTAGTCAGACCAGCGTTGAATAGTACGAAGCATGGGCACTTCCTGTTTGAGTTTCTGCCTATAGGACGGGAGGAGCAAGATAGAGTCGTGGTCAGATTTGCCAAAAGGGCAGCGGGGGTGGGCCTTGTAAGCTTTCCGGAAGTTTGAATAGCAATGGTCGAGAGTCTTAGTAGCACGAGCAGGACAGTCAATATGTTGATAGAACTTCGGCAGCCTACTCCTCAGATTTGCTTTGTTAAAATCCCCAGCTACAATAAATGCAGCCTCAGGATATGTGGCTTCCAGTTTGCCTAAAGTCCAGTGAAGTTTTTTGAGGGCTGTCGAGATTTCGGCTTGAAGTGGGATGTAAACGGCCGTGGCGATGGCGGAGTAGAATTCCCTTGGGAGATATAAGGTATTCTAGGTCGGGTGAACAAAATGACTTGAGTTCCTGTATGTTTCTAGAATTACACCATGAGTCGTTAATCATGAAACAAACCCCTCCGCCCTTCTGCTTTCAGGAGAGATATTTATTTCTGTCTGCGCGATGTACTGAGAATCCTGCTGGCTTTACCGACTCTGACTGAGTATCCCGAGAGAGCCATGCTTCCGTGAAACAAAGTATGTTACAGGCCCTGACGTCTCTCTGGAAAGAAATCCTTGCTCTAAGCTCATCAACTTTGCTATCCAAAGACCGAAAATTATCGAGTAATATACTCAAAAGCGGAGGGTGGTGTGCGAGCCTCCTATGTCGAACCAGCAGGCCGCCTCGAGTGCCTCTCTTCCGCCGGTGATGTTTTGGGTCGGCCTCCGGAATAAGTTCAATTGCACGGGGAAAAGTGAACAAAAGATCTGCTCCAGGGAAGTCATATTCCTTGTCGTAATGCTGGTAGTTCTGGTGAGGTACTGCCGGTCTAATATCCAATAGTTGTTCCCGGCTGTATGTCATGACACAAAACATTTCCTGTGCTAATAATGTAAAAAATAGTACATAAAAAAACAAAATACTGCAAACATTTCTAAGAGCTAGTCGCGATGCTGCCATCTCCGTCGGCGCCATCTTCTCCTTAATTGAGGGATTTATACTGCCCATGGGATTTCAGATACCATCTCAGGTAATTTTGACATTATGGAAACTCTATAGTGACATTCTGGTGAATTACGATACAATTGTTGAGCTAAAACCAATGTTAGCTCAGATCTTAGCTATCAGCGAAATAGCTAAGTATTGCGACTTCTCCAATCTGTTTCCTCAATCACATCAACCTAGACTCATAGGTAGACGTAACATAGTAAATGTAAATCCGGGACACTCCAATTAGTATGATATGTTACGTTTCATATGGTATGTATGGATGTCTGTCATCCATTTCATATATGATATGTTACAAATTACAATTTGTATATGTTACGAATTTAAATGTGTAGAATATGTTACGAATTGCAATTCGTACAATATGTCACAAATTTGCAAAATGGATGATATGTTACGAACTCCAATTAGTTGTGGTTAATGTTAGCTAGGTGGCTAGTGGCTAATGCTAACTTTAGCTAGGTTACTAATGTTAGTTAGGCTAGAAGTTAGGGGTTAGGGTTAAAAGTTATGTTAAAGTGGAAGGGTTAGCTAACATGCTATGTAGTTGCAAAGTAGCTCAAACGTAGTAATTAGTTGCAAAGTTGCTAATTAGCTAACATTATAAAGTTGTCCGTGATGAGATTCAAATGCGCAACCTTTGGGTTGCTACACATTCACATTATACATCCACCCATCCATCCATCCACCCACCCACCCACCCGACCGACGTACCCGACCGACCAACCACTACCCCATGCTACCCCAGGTTAAAGAAAACCATAACACTGAGATGCAATGCTGGTACAATGTAAGTACAATGTGAATACAATGTTAGTAGATTAGGCGAAAGTATATCATCCCAGTGAAAATTTGGGAAATTAGGCTTAAAAGGTCAAACAGGACTTACCTGAGTGAGCTCCGGGATATCATTTTTGTCAATTCCTATGGTCTGTAAAAAAAGATGTCGACATTTCAGCTGAGCCTCCATATACCACGCTTGTCTTACTGGCTGTGGATTGAACTGTTCAACAGTAAAGTGTATTGTTGGGTTTGTCTTTTACCTCAGCAATTTTGAAGACCTCAGAAACCCTGGTCATCCGTGTCAAGAATCTCTTGTAGATCTCCAGCCCGTCTTTGCACTGTCCTCTCTTCATCTGGAAAAATTTCTCTGTGAGGAAAAAGGGGGATGAACATGTTTATTGTTACACAAGAACCATTGAGACATTACTATTACATCAAATGAACAGGACCACATCTATTTCCATGTCTTGAATCAAATTAAACCTGTAATATTCATCAAATATAAAAATACATGATTATTGTCCCCGGAAGTAGAAGAAAACGGTCGAGCCTTGCCTAATACATTGATGATCCCGTCATTGTAGCAGGCATATAACTTGATCAGGTCTTTGAACATCAGGAGGAAGCACGCGTTGATCACCCCATTGGTCAATTCATTGGGATGGACCTATAGATAAACAAGGTGAGATTAGATCACACTGAGGATGGGAGATTTTAGTTAATTAATATGCGGATAAAGTACCCAATTGTCAAACTTGAGTAAAAGCAAAGAAACCTTAATAGGAAATGACTCTAGTAAAAGTGAAAGTCCCCCAGTAAAAAAATATTTGAGTAAAAGTTTTAAAGTATTTGGTTTTAAATATACCATTGTCTTGTTTTTTAAATTTATGGATAGCCAGGACTACACTCCAACATCATTTAAAAACTAAGCATGTGTGTTTAATGAGTCTGCCAGATCAGAGACAATAGGGATGAGCAGGGATGTTCTCCTGATAAGTGCATGAATTTTACCTTTTTCCTGTGCTGCTAAGCATTCGAAATGTAAGGAGTACTTTTGGGTGTCAGGGAAAACGTATGGAGTAAAAAGTATATTATTTTCTTTAGGAAATAAGAAGAGTAAAAGTACTACTTAAGTAGTATTGAGAAGTATTTTTTATTTAAGTACTTTACACCACTACTATTTGGGTTGAGTTTCCAGGTAGTTTAGGTCAGCGCTCCCCAACCCTGTTCCTGGAGAGCTATCGTTCTGTAGGTTTTCGCTCAAACCCTAATCTAGCACACCTGACTCTAATAATTAGCTGGTTGATAAGCTGAACCAGGTTAGTTACAACTGGGGTCGGAGCCAAAACCTACAGGAGGGCAGCTCTCCAGGAACAGGGTTGGAGAGCTCTGGTTTAGGATAATGTTTAGGCATGGGACATAACAGAAGGTGGCCTAACAATCACAATAAATATAATGTCACAAAAAAAAGGCAAAAACAAAAATGCCCTTACTAACAGATACAAATATATTTCTCATCATCATCATAATACTCACATCAAACTCCAGCAGGGCGTCTATCTGGCTCTGCAGAGTGGGCATTCCTTTCAACAGCTTCTCTACGGGCATCGTCCTCATCACCCCCTCAGCTCTGAGAGAGAGAGAGAGAGAGAGGGAGAGAGAGACAGACAGACAGACAGACAGACAGACAGACAGACAGACAGACAGACAGACAGACAGACAGACAGACAGACAGACAGACAGACAGACAGACAGACAGACAGACAGACAGACAGACAGACAGACAGACAGACAGACAGACAGACAGACAGACAGACAGACAGACAGAGGAGCAACAACATGGTACAGTATGAGTATGAGAAAACCCTGAATGTTGGCTTGAGGTCCATTAAAAAAATATTGTGGAGAGTTTTTAATCCAGTTGTTTGTGTTGATGATGTGATTTTTTTTTACGTTGTCTATATTTTCATTGTTGTTTCTGTGCTGGGTGTATTGGTACTTGTTTGTATTATCTGGTGTAGTCGAATTTCCCATTAGCAGAACAATACAAACAATCTTTCTTGATACAGTATGATGAGTTAAACCCTAATGAAGGTCTATTGACGAACACATAGGTGTAAGATCCATTACAAACATTGTGGAGCATACAATGATGTGCCGCCATTTCTTTTCCCAGCAATATGAGATGAGAGGAAACAACTTAATACTCTCTACATTGGGATAAATAACATATAGACCTCTGGGACATTGAATCTATAAGGAAGTGCTGTAGACAGGCGCTAGCAAAACAAAGGGAGTGTCCTGTGGTCCTGTATGGCTCAGTTGGTAGAGCATGGTGCGTGCAACGCCACGATTATGGGTTTGATTCCCAGGACCACCCATATGTATGGATGCATGAATATACTGTCAATTGTCTTGGCTAAATGGCATATATTATTCAATTCTTGCAGGGATCACATGCACATACTAAAGACTTATACACTCCCTGTATTGTTAGTGGCTTTGCATGAAGGCTTCTGCTAAGTGGCATTTGCAATTATATTATCACTAGAGATCTGCCAAGGCCAAGGCCTTGTGATGCAACACTAAGACAGCAACAGCTTTAGACGGATCCAGCTTCTTAGCTCCTTTAGGTAAGACACATGACATGAGACACTAGGTCAGAGCTCTATCTGCACACCTGGCTGTTCTGTCTGTTTGTCACATGGCTGGCACAGACTGTGCTGTGAGACCTTGTTTCTGCCAGCAAAACGCAACAGTCTGGACAGGAGCCTAAGTAATAGCTCACTGTCTGTATTCAGACTGTGTAGTCTATATTCATCTGTCTGTTTCTGTACAGGCACAGGCATGGACAGCCCACTCACTCTGCCCTCACCCACAGTGCAATCACAGAGTTTCTAAGCCCAGAGGCACAACATCGCAATACTTCCGGGAACGCTTGTGAAACAGACCAAACAGACTGGCTTTAAGATGAATCACTCCCACCTACTGACCCCTGAGACTGACAGACAGGTCAGGTGGCTGTGATTCTGCCAAGTGTTGTCTCTATGAGAAATAGAATATAAATCCATTTCTATGTTTTTATACTGAACAAAAATATAAACGCAACATGCAACATTTGCAACTATTTTACTGAGTTACAGTTCACCCAACCTAAAATTCCTTACAATCAAATACCAACGCATTATCTTCCAAAATAATTATCTTTGATTATAGCCACAGCCGTGTAGAAACTAAAACAGGAAACGCCCGTGCTCAGGTCAATACAACATTGGTCTGACCAATCGGATTCCACGCTTCAAGAATGCTTCGATCACGTGGACTGGGATATGTTCCGGATAGCCTCAGACAATAACATTGACGTATACGCTGACTCGGTGAGCGAGTTTATTAGCAAGTGCATTGGAGATGTCGTTCCCTCTGTGACCATTAAAACCTTCCCTAACCAGAAACCGTATTTGCGCGAATCTGAAAGCGCGAACCACCGCTTTTAATCATGGCAAGGCAACTGGAAACACGACCGAATACAAACAGTGCAGCTATTCCCTCCGCAAGGCAATCAAACAAGCAAAGCATCAGTACAGAGACAAAGTAGAGTCGCAATTCAACGGCTCAAACACGAAGCGTATGTGGCAGGGTCTACAGTCAATCACGGACTACAAAAAGAAAACATCGCTCATCCATATCCATATATGTCCATATTATTTTTCATCCCTTTACATTTGTGTGTATTTGTGTTTATACTGTAGTTGTTGTGAATTTGTTCGATTACTTGTTAGATTTTACTGCATAGTCGGAACTAGAAGCACAAGCATTTCGCTACACTCGCATTAACATCTGCTAATCTTGTGTATGTGACCAATAAAATTTGATTTGATTTGATATAAGGAAATCACTCAATTTAAATAAATTCATTAGGCCCTAATCTATGGATTTCATGTGACTGGGCAGGAGCGTAGCCATGGGTGGGCCTAGGAGGGTACTTTGGAGCAAGGCCCACCCACTGTGGAGCCAGGCCCAGCCAATCAGAATAAGTTTTCCCCCAAAAAAGGGTTTCATTACAGACAGAACTACTACTCAGTTTCATCAGCTGTCTGGGTGGCTGGTCTCAGACAATCCTGCAGGTGAAGAAGCCGGATGTGGAGGTCCTGGGCTGACCAGGTTACACGTGGTTTGTGGTTGTGAGGCGGGTTTGACGTACTGTTGAATTCTCTAAAACGACGTTGGAGGCGGCTTATGGTAGAGGAATTAACATTCAGTTCTGGCGATTGCTCTGTTGGACATTCCTGCAGTCAGCATGCCAATTGCACACTCCCTCAAAACTTGAGACATATGTGGCATTGTGTTGTGTGACAAAACTGCACATTTTAGAGTGGCCTTTTATTGTCCCCAGCACATGGTGCACCTGTGTAAGTATCATCCTGTTTAATCAGCTTCTTGATATGCCACACCAGTCAGGTGGATGTATTATTTGGCAAAGGAGAAATGCTGACTAACAGGCATGTAAACTAATTTGTGAACAACATTTGAGAGAAATACGTTTTTTATGCATATGGAACATTTCTGGAATATTTTATTTCACCTCATGAAACAGGGGACCAACACTTTACATCTTGTGTTTTTATATTTTTGTTCGGTATATATGATTCTGAGGGGGTGGGAGGGTGAGGGGTCAAAATATATCTTGTATATTGCAGCTAGACTGTGTGTTTTGCTCTATTTGAAGCTTGATTGTCCTTTTACAAAAGCCATAAAGAGAAGAGCAGCACTGATGGAGAGGATAGACAGAGTTATTGAGAGACAACACACCCCTTCTTCACTCTGCCAAAGTCGAAGGACATCTGTCTGTAGGCGAACGCCTTCTCGTTGAGGTACCGGCTGTAGCGTCTGATAAACGTGGACATGTCGTAGCCTGGGGGAGGAACAACAGGCCAATGTCACCTCCACGTCTCCATAGAAACAACACCTCACAGAGTACCATTTCCATCACCCGAGAAACCAGTTTACATGGCCATGGGAGCCCATATTAATCACCATGGACACAGTTTTTACACTGATCACACTGGGTGACAGCTTGACTCGACATCAGAGCTGGTTGTTTGGTAAACCCATTGAGGGAAGGGGCTGCCGGAGCAAGTGTTAACTCACCATGGGAGCCAGTTTTGTCCAGAAAGTTACTGAGGTTGAAGAGGGTGTTCCTGGAGGCAAGGAACTGGAGGAACCTCTGAGGAAGAGAGAGAGAGAGAGAGAGAGAGAGAGAGAGAGAGAGAGAGAGAGAGAGAGAGAGAGAGAGAGAGAGAGAGGGAGAGAGGGAGAGAGGGAGAGAGGGAGAGAGAGAGAGAGATGGAGAGAGAGAGAGAGAGAGATGGAGGGAGGGAGGGAGAGAGAGAGAGTGAGAGAGATGGAGAGAGAGAGAGAGAGAGAGAGAGAGAGAGAGAGAAGGGGAGAGAGAGAGAGAGACAATACACACCAGTCAGAGGAGACATGATCAATACACTAAAACAACAAACCAGCTCAACAAATGATTGAGTCTGTTATGCTAAAGAACCAGACATTTTGGCAGTTATTAAAACACATACACATATTAAAACACACACAAACACTCGCACACAAACACACAACTGCCTTCAAAAGAGAATTACCTTCAAAGGATTGAATGAGTCACAAAAGGAAATGGATTCGATGTAAATTTCAGAGGAGCTGTTTCATATTATAAACACATAATTGTGTTGAGGAGGAACTGGAATTCATGTGAAAAGCGTGATATGATCGTGCTGCAGCTTAATTGATTACAGAGAGCCAACATCAGAGAAAACAGCGCCTGAGTGGGAGGGTGAGAATGAGAATGCTTCAGCTCAAATACAGAATGTATCACCCACTAAACAATAATATATTAATGGCAAATAGGCTTCTATGGAGAAATTGTGAAACAAGAAAATCATACTCTGCACACACACACACACACACACACACACACACACACACACACACACACACACACACACCTATACACATGATATGTGCACGCACACACACATACACACCTGGGTTTTCATTTACACTCTTAATTTACACTCTTAAGCCCAATTTAATGATGTGAAATAAATGAGAGGTCCTCTCTGGGACCGGCAGGTAGCCTAGCGGTTAGAGCGTTGGACCAGTAACTGAAAGGTTGCTGGTTCAAATACCCAAGATGACTATGTGAAAAATCGGCTGAGGTGCCCTTGATCAAGGCACTTAACCCTCATTTGCTCTGGGGGTGCTGTACTACTATGTCTGACCCTATAAAGCAACACATTTCACTGCACCTATCTGGTGTAAAACATACTGTAGTACACGACTTCTTTCAGACAGTGTACAGTCTCATAACAACAGACACACTCCAGACGTTGAGCTAAACCCCACACATCTGTCTCTACACTTACAGCTCTGGGAAAATGTATGCTGAGGGGATGTAAATTCACTGGCCAGCCAAATACACACCCCCACACACAAACATGCACACAGATGCACGCACATACATATACACACACACACTGTGATGAGATTAATAATGGTGGGGGGAAGGCCATATGAATGAAGAGACCTATTCAAAAAGCCAGTAACCCTGTGTCACCAACGGCAACAGAAGTGCACATGTCCTCTTCCCCATTGATTTCTGATCCACAGACACTGAGTTTAATTTCATTATCAGAGTGTGTCTGCTCGACATGATACAGCTCTTTATGATCTCCCTGCATGTGCCTCTCTCTCTCTCTCTCTCAATTCAATTCAATTCAAGGGGCTTTATTGGCATAGGAAACGTGTAACATTGCCAAAGCAAGTGAGGTAGATAATATACAAAAGTGAAATTAACAATAAAAATGAACAGTAAACATTACACATACAGAAGTTTCAAAAGAATGAAGACATTACAAATGCCATATTATGTACACTGCTCAAAAAAATAAAGGGAATGAATTAATCTTAATGAAATAATCTTATTAAAGAAAAATACTTTTTTCTTTACATAGTTGAATGTGGTGACAACAAAATCACACAAAAATTATCAATGGAAATCAAATTTATCAACCCATGGTCTGGATTTGGAGTCACACTCAACATTAAAGTGGAAAGCCACACTACAGGCTGATCCAACATTGATGTAATGACCTTAAAACAAGTCAAAATGAGGCTCAGTAGTGTGTGTGGCCTCCACATGCCTGTATGACCTCCCTACAACGCCTGGGCATGCTCCTGATGAGGTGGTGGATGGTCTCCTGAGGGATCTCCTCCCAGACCTGGACTAAAGCATCCGCCAACTCCTGGACAGTCTGTGGTGCAACGTGGCGTTGGTGGATGGAGCGAGACATGATGTCCCAGATGTGCTCAATTGGATTCAGGTCTGGGGAACGAGCGGGCCAGTCCATAGCATCAATGCCTTCCTCTTGCAGGAACTGCTGACACACTCCAGCCACATGAGGTCTAGCATTGTCTTGCATTAGGAGGAACCCAGGGCCAACCACACCAGCATATGGTCTCACAAGGGGTCTGAGGATCGCATCTCGGTACCTAATGGCAGTCAGGCTACCTCTGGCGAGCACATGGAGCTGTGCGGCCCCCCAAAGAAATGCCACCCCACACCATGACTGACCCACCGCCAAACCGGTCATGCTGGAGGATGTTGCAGGCAGCAGAACGTTCTCCACGGCGTCTCCAGACTGTCACGTCTGTCACATGTGCTCAGTGTGAACCTGCTTTCATCTGTGAAGAGCACAGGGCGCCAGTGGCAAATTTGCCAATCTTGGTGTTCTCTGGCAAATGTCAAACGTCCTGCACAGTGTTGGGCTGTAAGCACAACCCCCACCTGTGGACGTCGGGCCCTCATACCACCCTCATGGAGTCTGTTTCTGACCGTTTGAGCAGACACATGCACATTTGTGGCCTGCTGGAGGTCATTTTGCAAGGCTCTGGCAGTGCTCCTCCTGCTCCTCCTTGCACAAAGGCGGAGGTAGCGGTGCTGCTGCTGGGTTGTTGCCCCCATACGGCCTCCTCCACATCTCCTGATGTACTGGCCTGTCTCCTGGTAGCGCCTCCATGCTCTGGACACTACGCTGACAGACACAGCAAACCTTCTTGCCACATCTCGCATTGATGTGCCATCCTGGATGAGCTGGACTACCTGAGCCACTTGTGTGGGTTGTAGACTCCGTCTCATGCTACCACTAGAGTGAAAGCACCGCCAGCATTCAAAAGTGACCAAAACATCAGCCAGGAAGCATAGGAACTGAGAAGTGGTCTGTGGTCCCCACCTGCAGAACCACTCCTTTATTGGGGGTGTCTTGCTAAATGCCTATAATTTCCACCTGTTGTCTATTCCATTTGCACAACAGCATGTGAAATGTATTGTCAATCAGTGTTGCTTCCTAAGTGGACAGTTTGATTTCACAGAAGTGTGATTGACTTGGAGTTACATTGTGTTGTTTAAGTGTTCCCTTTATTTTTTTGAGCAGTGTATATATACAGTGTTGTAACAATGTACAAATGGTTCTGTGGGGTGTGAACAGAGCCCCAGGACCAGCTTGCTTAGGGGACTCTTCTCTAGGTTCATCTCTCTGCAGGTGATGGCTTTGTTATGGAAGGTTTGGGAATCGCTTCATTTTAGGTGGTTGTAGAATTTAACGTCTCTTTTCTGGATTTTGATAATTAGTAGCTATCGGCCTTGTATGGTGTCCCATTTTGTGAAATCTTGGTTGGTGAGCGGACCCCAGACCTCACAACCATAAAGGGCAATGGGCTCTATGACTGATTCAAGTATTTTTTAGCCAGATCTTAATTGGTATGTTGAATTTTATGTTCCTTTTGATTTACCTTACCTTGTCTCTCAGATCGTTCACAGCTTTGTGGAAGTTAGCTGTGGAGCTGATGTTTAGGCTCTCTCTCTCTCTCTCTCTCTCTCTCTCTCTCTCTCTCTCTCTCTCTCTCTCTCCTACTCTCTCTCTTTCTCTCTCTCTCCCCTCCATCCATTATCTCAGTGTGGTCATAGACAGACTAGACAGGCAGTAAACAGAACATCTGCTTATCTGACTGTGTTACCCCTGGTTGACCCCAGTGACATAACAATGGAGGTCAGGATGAAGGATGGAATTACTGAATACCTAAATGGCTGACTGAACACCTGCTCTTTCCATGACATAGACTGACCAGGGGAATCCAGGTAAAAGCTATCATCCCTTATTGTTGTCACCTGTTAAACCACCTCAATTAGAGATTTTTGAGATCTGCAAATTACATTTTTCAGCGGGATAATTCACGCCCAATGCCACAAGGCTAGGAATATCCAGGAATGGTTCCAAGACCAAGACAGTGAATTCAGCTTACTGCATTGGCCTGCCCCCGTCACCAGATCTCATTCCAATTGAGCATCTGTGAGATGAGATGGAATGAGCTATTTGGACTAGAGATCGACTATCAACCAACTGTGAGAATCATTGGAGTCAACATGGGCCAGCATCCCTGTGGAATGCTTTAGAGACCTTGTAAAGTCCATGCCCCAATGAATTGAGGCTGTTCTGAGGGCAAAACGGGAGCAACTCAATATTAGGAAGGTGTTCCTAATGTTTTGTTCACTCAGTGTATCCAGACAAACAGGCTTATCATCTAACCTTAAACCCGCCAGAGCAGAAAAAGCTACTGGGTATGCAGGTTTGTGCTCCAGCCCTTCTTTAACACACCCGATTCAGCTAATCAAGGTCTTGATGAGTAGCTGATTACTAGATTATGACATGTCAAAGCAGGGAAAGAGCTAAAGCCTACACACCCAGTACCTCTCCAGGAGGAGGGTTGGCCAACTAAAAACTCGGCATGTCCAATACAACCAAAGTATATAAAAAAAAAGAGCCAATCACATCTCAGCCCTTTTAAATACAGTCCCTCCCATAGGAACAGTAGTGGTGATGCTGGCTTTCACTCACCTCATTGCCAGCGACCATCATGTGATGTGTAGTGATCAGGGCCTTGAACACCACCACCCAGCTGGCATTGGTGGCCCTCTCAAACAACGTGTCCGCCATCTGTGGGATGTTCACATTAGACTCCTTGGTGGCCTCAATCAGGTCTGAGGGAGAATAATGAAGAGAAATACAGTGCTTAATTACATTTTTCCCATACATGTAATGTACAATCCCCATACATAATCAGGCTTGGTCAATTCGTACCTCGATCAGGTCTGAGCGAACGGCAACAATGAGAGGTTACACACTACAAAACAGGTTACAAAAGGCTACAAATCGGTTACAAACTCTCCCAAGTACTTTACATTGAGTGTAATCTCTGTCATTTTGACAACGTATTTCCCCTCGGCTGTATTGCTTTAACCCAGATCTTCTGCTTCCTGGAAATACTTACATTGGTCCTGAACTGACAGACAGACAGAGCATCTTTTTGTCAATAGTTTCCTTTAATCACCCGGTCACACTGACACAGGCACAGAGGGAGGAGAAGAGAGAGGAATTTCCCTACAATTGTGAGAGAAAGGCATCACTCAGGGCAGAGCTAGAGAGACAGAGAGCCAGAGAGAGTGGTGGTGCCATCTGAGCAGACAGACAGGGTGGGAAATTTCAAGCTGTTCTGCCTCCCCCTCACCAACACAAATCAGCCAACATGTGCTCAGAGAAAATCTATTTACTGTGTCGGGATAGTAAGGATTCGTCAGTCGCGCTTGGTAGTTTTCGGTTACATTCCTCATGTAAATGACTGATATAAACACCTGATATATGAGATATTGCAGATGAGTTTGCGGCTCAGAAAGAGGGAGGAACTCGCTCTGAGAACAGAAAATAGGTCATAGCTATCAAGTCCTGCATGGGAGAAAAAGTGAGGCACACACAGTACAAAATATCTCTGTCACTCTGCCAACAGACAGAGCAAGCTGAGAGACTGGTACTGCATTTCCCCTTTCGGACTTTACACACCCGAAATTACCAATACAGCCCATCCACGTCCAAAACACTTTTGTCATTTTGATTTGTTGTAATAAGATCTTCCTGCACTCAATAAAGATTTAGAGGCACAATTAAATGGACAGGAAGGTTGGATATATTTATATAGTGCACAATGAGGCAGCGAGACGGCGGGACGGAGGGCGTGGTAGAGAGAAGGGGGGAGGCAGTGATAGAGAGATGAATAAAGAGGAGAGGGATGCTCTGAAGGCCAGGGTTCTGTCACAGACATGTTACAGTGATGTCTCCCTTCAGCCTTTCAGCATCATTGTATCATCATGAATGGTGTGGACGTCCCCTCCCTGTGAGGTAGGGTGCCTCTTGCGTGTGTATACCAACATATGTTAACCCACACACATACGTATATGTAGGTATTACACATACTCAAGCACGCAGACACACACACGCGCGTGCACCTACACACCTACACACACACCTACACACACACACACACACACACACACACACACACACACACACACACACACACACACACACACACACACACACACACACACACACACACACACACACACACACACACACACACACACACACACACACACACACACATACACACACACAGAGTGAGAATGATCATCCCTGAGGGATTGATGAGTCAGCAGCCTGTTTCCCACCTCCTCTGTTTCTCTCTCTTTATATGCCTCTCTCGTTCACTCTTTCCTTCTCTCTCAACATACACACACTGAGCCGCACACAAACAGACATAGAAAACACATGGGCAAACACACAATGACCAAGTTAAAACACCGACTCAGATCATCTATACACCAACAAACAGACACATACACACAAACAGAAACCCATGGATACCTCTGGGCCAAAGGCTACGCATAACGTCTGGGGCAATTCTTAGGGGCTAACCAATGGTGACTTCACCTTGACTCCTCACAGAGACCCAAACCAAGCCAGTGACCGATTGTGGTTCAAAGCTGAGTCACCCGGGTGCCTCAAATCTGTGTTACCCCGCTGAGCAAGAGAGCCTTGGAATTCACCAAACCACCACAAATTAAGACTCACAACCGTGCAGGTTGGATAGGATGAAGTTGAATGACAAACAGAGAGGGTCCCCCAGGCATCATTACACTGATAATAAATCCAGCACCGTTAATTACCTGACCTTGCTCTAATCATTGTGGCTAATCCCATTGCCTTGTTAGACCAATCCTGCTGCTTCCTCTGGATTATCTGGGCACAGGAAGTAACAAGTGCTGTTCCCAGAGCAACATATCAGAGCACAACAAGTCCAGAGATAGACTATGACGAAGTCTGTTTTTTCTCACATAGACATCAACTATGGTCAGCAGGATCCACATAACGGCCAGAGTGGCCACAATAATACATTACCAGAGATCTACAGATATGAGGGGAGAGAGAGGAAGGTAGAGAGAGATCATTTAAATTAAATGTAGAGAGAGAGAGAGAGAGAGACAACGGAGAGAGAGAAACAAAAGAGAGGGAGCAGAGAGAGAAAGCAGAGAGATAGAGAGTGAATGGAGAGAGCAGATGGAGAGAGTGAGAAAGAGGAGGAAGAGAGCATAGAGAGAGAGAAAGGGTGGGTTAGAGATGAGGAGAAACGTGACTCAGGGCTGAGCTATTCTGATTGAGATGCTGAGCAGCAGGAACCTCGGCCGGGCAAACAGCAGCCCTGACTCACTGTCTCAGCACAGCTCTCCCTCCCCCTCTCTCAATAATTCATACTGAGAGAGATGAGAAAGAGAGAGATATAGAGAGGGAGAGAGAGAGAGAGTGTGTGTGTGTGTGTGTGTGGGTGTGTGAGTGTGTGTGTGTGTATGTAATTATGCACACAGCAATTTCACAAATATCCCATACTCACAAAGTCCCATACGTGTAGCATAGACCCACAAGGGATGTACTCAAACTATGCAAATACAAACACATGAGTATGCACACACAGTCATGCATTCACTTAGACAATGTTGTCATAGCAGCAGTAACACTGCCCTAGTTATTAGGGACTACTTCCATGTAGTGTACCTGCATGAGACAGACAGGGTGAATCACCACCTTGTGACACTCCTGGAGCCAACACAGGAAGGAGGAGGGATCAGATTCCTGTCATGGATCAAATATAATTGCCTAGTTGAAAAAGCCTAGTCATATTGGAATTAAGGAGGAGCAGTCAATGTGACAAGGGTGTTAGTGAAAACTTGAATCTTGTATTTTCTTGAAATCCTACTAATGCCACATTATGGGACCATTTCACTGCCTAAAATTTAAAACATAATCTATTCACTGGGTGGGCACTGAGCTCTTGAGATAATATCGTAAAAAGCCATAAATGAGATTATTCGCCTTGGAAGAAGCAACCAGAGCAGTATGTTATCCGTAGGGAGCCATAGAGGAAGAGCAGTGGCAGCAGTAATTGCAGTGCCAGTTGGGAAAGTGGTGGCAGTAATAGCAGCAGCCTTGGCAGTGATTACGGTAATAGTCACATCCCCATCTCCCCACTGCACCAGACACTACTCAATAGCCCTGTCATTCTGCAGCAGAGAGACAACACATACTCAGATACACACATTTAGTTCAGTTAGTATGTACCTCGCGCGCACACACACACACACACAAATATACACGCACACACAAAGATATACACACCCCACACGCGCACACACATTATCACACACACAGACATGTGTAACTAGCTGACTAGCGCAGACAGGGTGTCTGCACAGAAAGGCAATGTTAGCCCGCTGAGCTAAGATGAATGCGCTTTCAGGATTTAGGCAAGGTTATTCATTCACACAAGCATAGGGAAATGCATCTCTACTACTAAACATACACAAACACAGTGCACATACTACACACAGCCCTTCTGCCATATTCATAAAGCCCCACCCCCTGAGGCGTCATCGTGCAGTAGAGCGAGCAGTAGAGGAACATCATGGGTCTGACATAATCTCATCCTCGTGCTGTACGTGAACAAAGGCAATGAGGGGGAGGAATAGGCAGAGAAACCTGTCAGCGTCAAAGATACTACTACTCTACCTCAAATGCATCCATCATCCATCATCCATCCTCCATCATCCATTCTCCATCGCTTACACCAGGGCTCAGTGTGTCAGTCGAATATCCGCAATGCTGACTGGAAAATTGCAATCACACACGCACTCTGCTGCTATTATGCATGACAAGACAGAGAACATCCACGCCCACACTGACAGCAGCATCATCACACTGCCATACTGCCGCTCACACTGACAGCATCATCATCACACTGCCATACTGCCGCTCACGCTGTGCTTTCATCACTTCTTCATCTTTGATGCAAGTGTAGTGTTACAATGTGACTGGAACTTAACATTGAGGTTGCTTACTCAAAGCACAGGTTCAGACAAAGGCTAAACACAGACATGGTGCCTGCAACTCATCCTATGAGCTCTCATTGACACAGCTTTTACTGTAGAGCTATGTACAGTATGTATGTATGTATGTATGTATGTACTGTATGTGTGTGTGTGTGTGTGTGTGTGTGTGTGTGTGTGTGTGTGTGTGTGTGTGTGTGTGTGTGCGTGCGTGCGTGTGCGTGTGCGTGTGTGCGTGCGTGCGCGTGCGTGTGTGTGCGTGTGTGTGCGTGCATGTGTGTGTGTTCTATTGACCGATATCGTGTCGGGTCACTGCCAGTGAAAACGATACCACAACACCCTGCCATATGTCCTTGTGCCAAACTCTGAATCGAACAGACCCATTTCATTCATCAATAGCTGAAAGTGATACTGGTGCCACAGGACACAAAAGGGACACACAAAGTCACATGCACACACACAAATAAGCATACATGCATGTGCACACTAACTCACACAGGAAATGTATTGAGTCTTTACTTATAAACGGGTTTAGAGTGCAAATGGGGATGAGCCAAGACCGTTTCCTTGGCAACTAGAAATCTCTCATAAGGTTGCAGTAAAATACTTTTGCAGAACATGTTACAGGTATATTTCCACTGCAACAGTTACACAGTAGTGCCAGACTACACAATCACATGTTTACCTGATATCTCATGTCCCAATTTACCCCATTCCACATACAGTGCATGACAAAGTGTATCACCAAGTGTATAATATGCAATCAATTGGGCGATACAAATAGATTCGAAAATAAGGATTTCAATATATGCCGTGCCCTCTCTTCAGTATGTCCATATTGACTGGTGTCAGATACACCAGCAAATCAAACCATTAAAGCAAACCATGTAAAAGGTCCTGTTTCTGTGAGTGCTGTAGTATCTGGCATGCACCCTAAGATCATGTTTCACTGCACATGAACGGACCATGAAAGGCCCATGTTATTTATAGACCTCGTCCCCGAGCAGAACAGGTCAAATTATCCAGAAACCCCACTGACCAGCTGATTGCAAGCATGTCAGCTAAGAGAGAACCAGCATAATCCAGAGCAGACAGCGAGAGGAGAGGGACATTGGGGAAAGAGAGACACATTTGAGGAATAAATATGTTACTGTCACTTCCAGAGCACTCTGATTTTAATCCCTTGTGTGTACCACTGTGAATCACGTACTTTATCTCATTCGCAATTTCCATTATTTCGCTCCCTGTACATCCTACTATCCGACACTTACCCTACCCTCACTCCCTAAGCACCATAGTGACCATACATTCAGCCTAACACCTCTCACTAAGCACCCTACATTCATCCTATCCCCATTCCTTTAGCATTCTACACTCAGCCACCCTCTTCCTAAGCACCCTACACTCAGCCTACTCTCTCTCCCTAAGCACCCTGCACTCAGCCTACTCTCTTTCCCTAAGCATCCAACACTCTGTCTACTCCCACTTCCTACATGCCCTACTATCCCTTCACTCCCGGGGGGAGTCTAAATCTGTCATGTATTGTCATGTTGTGTCTTGTTCCTGTTCTTTCTCTTCACCCTGTCTCCCTCTGCTGGTCGTATTGGGTTGCCTTCTCTTCCCCTCCTTCCCCCAGCTGTTCCTTGTCTTCTCTAACTACCTCGTTCACCCTTTTCCCACCTGTTCCCTTTTTCCCTCTGATTGGGTCTCTATTTCTCTCTCTGTTCCTGCTTCTGTCTTTGTCAGATTCTCGTTTGAGTTTCTCATGCCAGAACCAAACTATCGTCTTGTTTGCTTCAACCTTGTCCTGTCCTGTCGGAATCTGCCTGTTCATCTGAGGCTACGTGTGATCAGGTACCTCTGTCCTCTACAACCCAGCTAATCCCCTCTGCTGCTAGAAGAGGACTCTAACCCAGCTATTCTCCTCTGCTGCTAGAAGGGGAACTCTTCTGTGATATTCAGAAGGACTTTATGTTTCATTTGTCGCCCTCTCTGCGGGTTGTTTATTTTGCCATCATATCCATTTGAAGAGGATCTATGTCTTACCTGTGTTTCGACATTAAAGAACTCTGTTTTTGTTAAACCGCTTTTGGGTCCTCAATCACGTGCATGACAAAATCAGTCCTGTCTCTTCCTCCCCCTTCTCCATCCCCATGGGGCTGCCCTGCCCCGGGTTCCCTCCTAGGTGCTTGTAGCAGTGCCCTGGGAGCAAAGTGGTGAGGCTGCGGGGTGAATAAACAGGAAACACAAGCGTCCCTGCATTATTGAAGCCCTGCTTGTGACGAGACAGACAGTGAGACACAGCCCACCCATCACTGCTGTGTGCAGGTTAGGAAAGGGAGGCCCACCTGGATGTTGGCTAGGAGCTGTGCCCTCATACAGGAGAGAAAATTGTAACGTCTTTTAGCTTAGCGGGCTAACACAGTTCTTTAGCAGGCTAACACAGTCTTTAGCTCAGCAGGCTGACACAGTCTTTAGCTCAGCTCAGCGGCTTAACAATTTTTAGCGGAGCAAGCTAACACAGTCTCAAACATAGTATTTAGCTCAGCGGGCAAACAAAGTATTTAGCTCAGCAGACTAATACAGTTTTAAGCTCAGCAGGCTAATACAGTTTTTAGCTCAGCAGGCTAATACAGTTTTTAGCTCAGCAGGCTAACACAGTCTTGTGGCATGGAGACATCCTGGGTTTGTGCGCTGATCAGTCACAGAAGCAGCAAAACAACTATTTGTCATAGGCCTACTGGTCTATATGTGTGGTAGAGCAGTAGATCATGTTTCAATGGGATTTCAGAATGACTGAGAACACGTACAGTTTGTGAAAGTATTCACCCCCGTTGGAATTGTTCCTATTTTGTTGCCTTACATCCTGGAATTAACATTTATTTTGGGGGGGGGTTGTATCATTTGATTTACACAACATGCCTACCACTTTGATTATGCAAAAAACTGAAAACTTGAGCGTGCATGACTATTCACCCACCCTAACTCAATACTTTGTCGAGCCACCTTTTGCAGCAATTACAGCTGCAAGTCTCTTGGGGTATGTCTCAATAAGCTTGGCATATCTAGCCACTGGGATTTTTGCCCATTCTTCAAGGCAAAACTGCTCCAGCTCCTTCAAGTTGGATGTGTTCCGTTGATGTACAGCAATCTATAAGTAATACCACAGGTTCTCAATTGGATTGAGGTCTGGGCTTTGACTAGGCCATTCCAAGATATTTAAATGTTTCTTAAACCACTCAAGTGTTGCTTTAGCAGTATAATTATGGTCATTGTTCTGCTGGAAGGTGAATCTCCGTCCCAGTCTCAAATCTCTGGAAGACTGAAACAGGCTTCCCTCAAGAATTTCCCAGTATTTAGCGCCATTAATCATTCCTTCAATTCTGACCTGTTTCCCAGTCCCTGCGGATGAAAAACATCCCCACAGCATGATGCTGTCACCACCATGTTTCACTGTGGGGATGGTGTTCTCGGGGTGATGAGAGGTATTGAGTTTGCGCCAGACATAGCGTTTTCCTTGATGGCCAAAAAGCTCAATTTTAGTCTCATCTGACCAGAGTACCTTCTTCCATATGTTTTGGGAGTCTCCCAAAACATTTGCAGCTCATTCAGGGTTATCTTTGGTCTCTTTGTTGCCTCTCTGATTAATGCCCTCCTTGCCTAGTTCATATGTTTTGGTGGGCGGCTCTCTCTTGGCAGGTTTGTTGTGGTGCCATATTCTTTCAATTTTTTAATAATGGATTTAATGGTGCTCCGTTGGATGTTCAAAATTCCAGATATTTTATTATAACCCAACCCTGATATGTACTTCTGCACAACTTTGTCCCTGACCTGTTTAGAGAGCTCCTTGGTCGTCATGGTGCCACGTGCCTGGCGGTGCCCCTTGCTTAGTGGTGTTGCAGACTCTGGGGCCTTTCGGAACAGGTGTATTTATACTGAGATCATGTGACACTTAGACTGCAAACAAGTGGACTTTATTTAACTAATTGTGTGACTTCTGAAAGTAATTGGTTGCACCAGATCTTATTTAGGTGCTTCATAGCAAAGGGGGTGAATACATACGGACGCACCACTTTTCCGTTTTTTATTTGGGGGAATTTTTTGAAACAAGTAATTTTTTTCATTTCACTTCACCAATTTGGACTATTTTGTGTATATCCATTACATGAAATCCAAATTGAAATCCATTTAAATTACAGGTTGTAATACAACAAAATAGGAAAAATACCAATGGGGATTGTCACGCCCTGACCGTAGAGATCCTTTTATTCTGTATGTTTGTTTGGTCAGGGTGTGACTCGGGTGGGAAAGTCTATGCTTTCTGTTTTTTTGTTTTTGGCCGGATATGATTCTCAATCAGAGACAGCTGTCTATCGTTATCTCTGATTGGGAATCATATTCAGGCAGCCTTTTTTCCTTTTCTCATTTGTGGGTTGTTGTCTTTGTTAGTGGCATGTATAGCCTTACAGAGCTTCACGTTCGTTTTGTTGTTTATTGTTTTGTTGGCAACATTTAAAATAAAAGAATGTACACTTACCACGCTGCACCTTGGTCAGGTAATTTCCTTGACGACGATCGTGACAGAACAACCCACCACAAACGGACCAAGCGACGTGACCAGGAGGAGCAGACAGGGTGGACATGGGAAGACATTCTGGAAGGAAAGGGATCCTGGACGTGGGAGGAGATCCTGGCTGGAAAGGATCGCCTGCTGTGGAAGCAGGTGGAAGCAGCGAGGAAGGCGGAAGCAGCTAGTAAAGGGGCCCAGCGTTACACAGGGTCACGGCTGGCAAGGAAGACCGGGAGGACATTCCAAAAAGAAAATTGGGGGGTCACACGGGGAGGTTGGCGGAGCTAACTCCCCGTGCTCACGGTAGGGAGCGTGGTACTGGTCAGGCACCGTGTTATGCGGTGAAGCGCACGGTGTCTCCAGTGCGCGTTCACAGCCTGGTGCGCTCTGAGCCAGCTCTCTGCATGTGTCGTGCTAGAGTGGGCATCCAGCCAGGATGGATTGTGCCAGCACAGCGCTCCTTGTCTCCGGTGAGAGTCCTGTGCCTGCTCCAAGAACCAGGCCTCCAGTATGTCTCCCAAGGCTGGTGAGTCCTGTGCCTACTCCACGGGCCAGTCCGGGGCCTGCAGAGAGGGTCCCCAGTCCGGGGCCTACAGAGAGGGTTTCCAGTCCGGGGCCTGCAGCGAGGATTCCCAGTCCGGGGCCTGCAGCGAGGGTCCCCAGTCCAGGGCCTGCAACGAGGGTCCACAGTCCGGGGCCTGCAGCGAGGGTTTCCAGTCTGGTGCCTGCTCCATGGGCCAGTACGGGGCCTGCAGCGAGGGTCCCCAGTCCGGGGCCTGCAGAGAGGGTCCCCAGTCAGGGGCCTGCAGCGAGGGTCCCCAGTCCGGGGCCTGCAGAGAGGGTCCCCAGTCCGGGGCCTGCAGCGAGGGTTTCCAGTCCGGGGCCTTTAGCGAGGGTTCCCAGTCCGGGGCCTGTAGCGAGGGTCCCCAGTCCAGGGCCTGCAACGAGGGTCCACAGTCCGGGGCCTGCAGCGAGGGTTTCCAGTCTGGTGCCTGCTCCATGGGCCAGTACGGGGCCTGCAGCGAGGGTCCCCAGTCCGGGGCCTGCAGAGAGGGTCCCCAGTCAGGGGCCTGCAGCGAGGGTCCCCAGTCCGGGGCCTGCAGAGAGGGTCCCCAGTCCGGGGCCTGCAGCGAGGGTTTCCAGTCCGGGGCCTTTAGCGAGGGTTCCCAGTCCGGGGCCTGTAGCGAGGGTCCCCAGTCCAGGGCCTGCAACGAGGGTCCACAGTCCGGGGCCTGCAGCGAGGGTTTCCAGTCTGGTGCCTGCTCCATGGGCCAGTACGGGGCCTGCATTGAGGGTCCCCAGTCCGGGGCCTGCAGAGAGGGTCCCCAGTCCGGGCCTGCAGCGAGGGTCCACAGTCCTGTGCTTGCTCCACGGGCCAGTCCGGGGCCTGCAGCGAGGGTCCCCAGTCCGGGGCCTGCTCCACGGGCCAGTCCGGGGCCTGCAGCGAGGAGGGTTCCCAGTCCGGGGCCTGCAGCGAGGGTCCCCAGTCCTGTGCTTGCTCCACGGGCCAGTCCGGGGCCTGCAGCGAGGGTCCCCAGTCCGGGGCCTGCTCCACGGGCCAGTCCGGGGCCTGCAGCGAGGAGGGTCCCCAGTCCAGGGCCTGCGGCGAGGGTCCCCAGTCTGGGGCCTGCTACGAGGAAACCCAGTCCAGGGCCTGCGGCGAGGGTCCCCAGTCCGGGGCCTCTAGTGGTGTGGGGGCTGTGCTTTGGCAAAGTGGGTGGGGTTATATCCTTCCTGTTTGGCCCTGTCCGGGGGTATCATCGGATGGGGCCACAGTGTCTCCTGACCCCTCCTGTCTCAGCCTCCAGTATTTATGCTGCAGTAGTTTGTGTCGGGGGGCTAGGGTCAGTTTGTTATATCTGGAGTACTTCTCCTGTCCTATCCGGTGTCCTGTGTGAATTTAAGTATGCTCTCTCTAATTCTCTCTTTCTCTCTTTCTTTCTCTCACTTGGAGGACCTGAGCCCTAGGACCATGCCTCAGGACTACCTGGCATGATGACTCCTTGCTGTCCCCAGTCCACCTGGCCGTGCTGCTGCTCCAGTTTCAACTGTTCTGCCTGTGATTATTATTATTTGACCATACTGGTCATTTAGGAACATTTTAACATCTTGGCCATGTTCTGTTATAATCTCCACCCGGCACAGCCAGAAGAGGACTGAACATCCCCACATAGCCTGGTTTCTTCCTAGGTTTTGGCCTTTCTAGGGAGTTTTTCACCGTGCTTCTACACCTGCATTGCTTGCTGTTTGGGGTTTTCGGCTGGGTTTCTGTACAGCACTTTGAGATATCAGCTGATGTACGAAGGGCTATATAAATAAATTTGATTTGATTTAATGACCTGCACCAAAGTTAGATTAGGATATAGGCCAAGGACTAGATTAAATGTATTTGTACTACTACTTTTTTGCTACTACTTTTAGTCTTCAAATATCTGGTTGTTTAGTACACTACCTTAGTACACTACTCTCCAGTAGGTGTACCAAAACAGTAGGTGTACCAAAATATTTAAGGGCATTTTCTCAATAGTGGCATTACAAGTTTATTAACTTTCAAAGCAGAATAACTTTCCCATTGTTCCTCAACTGCAGTGTACGATATACTATTTTCTATCTCTGACTAATTTTATCCAATGTAAAAAACACAATTTCCAATTTTGCTAAATGGGACCAAATCCAGGTGGTGGGTTACATATCTGCTGCCACCTCTCACCTCCTCCCCTGTGCCCTCCAACCCCTACTACTACATAAAACCTGTTAATTGGAATGACTGTTGATTTAGATTTAGGCAGTGCAGGTGATAATTAACAGTGCTGGTGATAATTAACACCCCCCACACACACACACACACACAGAGAGATGGGTATTCTGCTGCAAATGCCTGTCGGATGTCATGTTAGAATATATATGTGTTGTTATGTATGTGTTTTGGTGTGTGTACGTGCATGCGTGTGTGTCCACAGCCCTGATCATGACTCATTTACACTCAAACAGCTGTTGTAGCAGGGCAAGAGGATGGAAGCCATATTGTTTAAATTGCATTGGATAAAGATGGTGGTCCTTATGAGCAGCAGGGTAGCAGGTCTCTTCCTTCTGAACCATCTAATTTGGCTATTATCCAAATCCTGCCAGTGCACTACCTCCCTCTGGGCTGAGGCTAAGGCTGTTCTTCTCATCTTACTGGGGTCTTAACCTTTGAAGTCAGTATGAAAACGATCCGTTTTTCTGACCATAGGGACCAAAAAGCACGGTAGAAGCCAGAATCCCAACATGGCCACAATAATAAGTTGATGTGAGAGTCATGAAGAGGTTAAACGTTTCCCAAGACTTGTGCCCAGGCAGCTGGGGGCCATGACTGGCATAGACACACAAAGCTGGGCTTCTTAATCCATAGCGTCCCTATACAGTTGTGTTCTCTATCCCCTTCCACACAACGAGAACTTGGCAGGAGAACGTACTTAGCATTCACACATAAGCAGTGTAACAGCTCTAAGATTGCTGGAGCCTGCACTGAAGACACAAGCGGGCCCTGTCGAGCCCCCATCAAGAGTGTTGAAAGATGTTAAAGCACCTCCTTGCTGTTCAGCTGTAATGATCACAATTCTAAAATAATTAACGCATGGATCTTTCACACAGGTGTCTCCAATCCCCTGCTAAGATGAGAGCTGACCTGACATCTTACTCTTTTCATGGCTTTCGATGTAAGCTGTGGTGTGAAGCTACACCATCTTCTAGGTGTGAAGGTGTGGTCTGAGGAATCCTGACTGACAAACGGACCATTATAGTCTACTGTGTTGTCTGGCAGGAGGAAGACCCATTTCTGATCAGAGTCATGTTCTCAAGAGAGAAACATTTTTGAAATAGGGAGATTTTAAATGAAAAATATTACTTTACAAAATGTTTTGCTACAGAGTGCCCTACTGAACATGACCCAAGTGATCTAGTTCAGCAACTACACTGGTGTCCTATTACACTACTACTGTATTATGTCTAGTGAAATCCCTTGTCCAGTGAGGGTTGGACACCTGAGAGAGTTTGGAGGTTCTCTCTCCTCACTGCAGCACACTACTAGCACTGCATAATTTCACTCTCTACTGGGAGAGAATGAATATGGGTGGGGTAAGGATGATTCCCGCTTATGGATCAGCATGGAAAGCTTACAGGCCTGGTGTTTGACGATATCACACTCACGAAATCACCATGGAAACATACCGGGGACACAGAGTCTTCAAATGAAAAAGACATGAGAGAACTTTCAGCTTTTTAGATGGCACCACTCTATATCCAGAAAAACTATTCCTTATCTCAAGATAACACATAGATAACAACATTAAGTGTGCTTCGGTGTACCTCAATCAGGCAAGAACATTCTGAATGAATATCAATTTCCAGTCCTCCTCTAGCCGATGGGGAAGCCTTGATGAACAAGACTTGGAAGGACAGCATCACAACTAGTTAGAAATGAACAATAAAACAGTAGGATCCCCATTTTGCTCAAAAATCTTGTGTATTTCCTTTTTTTCTCTCAATTATTGAAGTCTGAGAGGAAAATCTGCTGGATGCAAAAGTTATTAAATTCATAATGTTGTTAGATCTAATAATGTTTTTGTGAGGGGTTCAGATCACAGACCTGCAATAATATAAAAAAAATTACATATATAAAAAAATGAAAAATAATTTTAAAAAGGATCTATATTATTTGTCTTGTCTGTCCCATCTACCCCGCCCCTCCTCCTTCTTTGTAGGTGACACCATTTTCTATTTCCCCCCCTCCCCCTCCCAATTGTTTGTGGGACCAAGGCACACGTGAATAGAATCAGCCTGTATCCATCAATATTCTATACTGACATTCAAAATACAAATGATCAATTCAAACAATTCTACATTTTTGACTACTCTATTGAATGTATCTAATGTTGTTTCCTTGGCGCTGTTCACACGAGCTATGGAGAGCTGCAGTGAAAGATCATCAAGGAAGTTTTGTAGCCATTGCGTTATGCTGAGGTTATGTGGAGGCTTGCATCTGGTCATTAACATTCTTTTTGCCCCAGTCAGTAACAGTCTTTTTGCCCCAGTTCTTTTTGCCCCAGTCAACCATACTCGTTTCTGGGGTACCGTGAAAGTCAGTGAAGAGTCATCTTCAACAATAAAATACTGGAGAGATGGGGAAAAGGCAGCACCAACTATTCTCGACACAGACTTGGCGACCTGGGACCAAAAGGTCTTCATACTGGGGCAGTCCCACATCATGTGCATGTAGGTACCAAAACTCAGTGAGTTTATGGAATGGTGTTCATAAGTGCACATAGCAGTTCTTAAATGCAAATGTAAAAAAAAAAAAAAATGACACACCAAATGAAACATATTTTTTTTAGGTCATGAAAGGATAATAAACCTTCATCATTCATTATGTCTGAAAATGTATGAGTTGTTTGTTCAGACCGTTGTTTAAAAATAATAGGTTTCCTTCCCAAAGGTAGGGAGCTATTTCTAAATATTGGTGTTTGGGTATGCCATTGCACTTTCCAATTACCCAGTTCTTCGATTTGTTGCCAGGTCTATATTGTGTGGGAGATTATTGGTCCTAAATGAGTATGGCACAATTTAGGAGATGAGGAAGAGAATAGTATCTCTCAGTGTGAATGGTGACACTATATTTTCCTCAATTTCCAACCAAGAAATACATTTATCTTGATCAAATATGTCAAGAGGGCTTCTTAAAGAAAAACTAACAGGTCTGTGAGAGTCGTAATTCTTACTGGTTGGTAGGTGATCAAATACTTATGTCATGCAATAAAATGCAAATGAATTACTTAAAAATCATAGAATGTGATTTTCTGGATTTTTGTTTTAGATTCCGTCTCTCACAGTTGAAGTGTACCTATGTGTACCTAAAAATTACAGACCTCTACATGCTTTGTAAGTAGGAAAACCTGCAAAATCGGCAGTGTGTCAAATACTTGTTCTCCCCACTGTAGTTACTCTTAAGAGATGAGAGAACCTTCCTGAAAAACAACCATCTCTGCAGCACTCCACCAATCAGGTATTTATGGTAGAGTGGCCAGACAAAAGCCACTCCTCAGTAAAAAAGCACATGACAGCCCACTTGGAGATTACCAAAAGGCACCTAAAGGACTCTCAGACCATGAGAAATAAGATTCTCTGGTCTGATGAAACCAAGATTGAACTATTTGGCCTGAATGCCAAGCGTCACGTCTGGAGGAAACCTGGCACCATCCCTACGGTGAAGTATGGTGGTGGCAGCATCATGCTGTGAGGATGTTTTTCAGTGGCAGGGACTGGAAGACTAGTCAGGATCGAGGGAAAGATGAAAAGAGCAAAGTACAGAGAGATCCTTGATGAAAACCTGCTCCAGAGGGCTCAGGACTTCAGACTCGGGCAAAGGTTCACCTTACAACAGGACAATGACCCTAAGCACACAGCCAAGACTTCCGCATAAGCCTCTGAATGTCCTTGAGTGGCCCAGCCAGAGCCCGGACTTGAAAACGATCTAACATCTCTGGATAGACCTGAAAATAGATGTGCAGCGAAGCTCCCCATCCAACCTGACAGAGCTTGAGAGGATCTTCAGAGAAGAATGGGAGAAACTCCCCAAATACGGGTGTGCCAAGCTTGTAGCGTCATATGCAAGAAGACTCAAGGCTGTAATCACATCCAAAGGTGCTTCAACAAAGTACTGAGTAAAGGGTTTAAATGCTTACATAAATGTGATATTTTTTAATAAATTTTTTTGACCCAAAAATGTAAACCCTGTTTTTGCTTTGTCATTATTGTCACGTCTGTTCCTCTCCTCCCCTCCGGTGTACGACGTAGCCAGAGTACTAACCACCGGTCCTGGGATTCATCATTACGCACAGCTGGCACTCATCATTACGCGCAACTGTGAATCATTATGATTCACACCTGGACTCCATTATCTTCATAATTTTCCTCCCCTTTATATGTCACTCTCCCAGGTCCACTCACCAGTTGGTATTGTTCTTTTTTATTTTTATTTTACCTTTATTTAACCAGGTAGGCAAGTTGAGAACAAGTTCTCATTTACAATTGCGACCTGGCCAAGATAAAGCAAAGCAGTTCGACAGATACAACAACACAGAGTTACACATGGAGTAAAACAAACATACAGTCAATAATAAAGTATAAACAAGTCTATATACAATGTGAGCAAATGAGGTGAGAAGGGAGGTAAAGGCAAAAAAGACCTTGGTGGCAAGGTAAATACAATATAGCAAGTAAAACACTGGAATGGTAGTTTTGCAATGGAAGAATGTGCAAAGTAGAAATAAAAATAATGGGGTGCAAAGGAGCAAAATAAATAAATAAATTAAATACAGTTGGGAAAGAGGTAGTTGATAGGGCTAAATTATAGGTGGGCTATGTACAGGTGCAGTAATCTGTGAGCTGCTCTGACAGTTGGTGCTTAAAGCTAGTGAGGGAGATAAGTGTTTCCAGTTTCAGAGATTTTTGTAGTTCGTTCCAGTCATTGGCAGCAGAGAACTGGAAAGAGAGGCGGCCAAAGAAAGAATTGGTTTTGGGGGTGACTAGAGAGATATACCTGCTGGAGCGTGTGCTACAGGTGGGAGATGCTATGGTGACCAGCGAGCTGAGATAAGGGGGGACTTTACCTAGCAGGGTCTTGTAGATGACATGGAGCCAGTGGGTTTGGCGACGAGTATGAAGCGAGGGCCAGCCAACGAGAGCGTACAGGTCGCAATGGTGGGTAGTATATGGGGCTTTGGTGACAAAACGGATTGCACTGTGATAGACTGCATCCAATTTGTTGAGTAGGGTATTGGAGGCTATTTTGTAAATTACATCGCCAAAGTCGAGGATTGGTAGGATGGTCAGTTTTACAAGGGTATGTTTGGCAGCATGAGTGAAGGATGCTTTGTTGCGAAATAGGAAGCCAATTCTAGATTTAACTTTGGATTGGAGATGTTTGATATGGGTCTGGAAGGAGAGTTTACAGTCTAACCAGACACCTAAGTATTTGTAGTTGTCCACGTATTCTAAGTCAGAGCCGTCCAGAGTAGTGATGTTGGACAGGCGGGTAGGTGCAGGTAGCGATCGGTTGAAGAGCATGCATTTAGTTTTACTTGTATTTAAGAGCAATTGGAGGCCACGGAAGGAGAGTTGTATGGCATTGAAGCTTGCCTGGAGGGTTGTTAACACAGTGTCCAAAGAAGGGCCGGAAGTATACAGAATGGTGTCGTCTGCGTAGAGGTGGATCAGAGACTCACCAGCAGCAAGAGCGACCTCATTGATGTATACAGAAAAGAGAGTCGGTCCAAGAATTGAACCCTGTGGCACCCCCATAGAGACTGCCAGAGGTCCGGACAACAGACCCTCCGATTTGACACACTGAACTCTATCAGAGAAGTAGTTGGTGAACCAGGCGAGGCAATCATTTGAGAAACCAAGGCTGTTGAGTCTGCCGATGAGGATGTGGTGATTGACAGAGTCGAAAGCCTTGGCCAGATCAATGAATACGGCTGCACAGTAATGTTTCTTATCGATGGCGGTTAAGATATCGTTTAGGACCTTGAGCGTGGCTGAGGTGCACCCATGACCAGCTCTGAAACCAGATTGCATAGCAGAGAAGGTATGGTGAGATTCAAAATGGTCGGTAATCTGTTTGTTGACTTGGCTTTCGAAGACCTTAGAAAGGCATGGTAGGATAGATATAGGTCTGTAGCAGTTTGGGTCAAGAGTGTCCCCCCCTTTGAAGAGGGGGATGACCGCAGCTGCTTTCCAATCTTTGGGAATCTCAGACGACACGAAAGAGAGGTTGAACAGGCTAGTAATAGGGGTGGCAACAATTTCGGCAGATAATTTTAGAAAGAAAGGGTCCAGATTGTCTAGCCCGGCTGATTTGTAGGGGTCCAGATTTTGCAGCTCTTTCAGAACATCAGCTGAATGGATTTGGGAGAAGGAGAAATGGGGAAGGCTTGGGCGAGTTGCTGTTGGGGGTGCAGTGCTGTTGACAGGGGTAGGAGTAGCCAGGTGGAAAGCATGGCCAGCAGTAGAAAAATGCTTATTGAAATTTTCAATTATGGTGGATTTATCAGTGGTGACAGTGTTTCCTATCTTCAGTGCAGTGGGCAGCTGGGAGGAGGTGTTCTTATTCTCCATGGACTTTACAGTGTCCCAGAACTTTTTTGAGTTAGTGTTGCAAGAAGCAAATTTCTGCTTGAAAAAGCTAGCCTTGGCTTTTCTAACTGCCTGTGTATAATGGTTTCTAGCTTCCCTGAACAGCTGCATATCACGGGGGCTGTTCGATGCTAATGCAGAACGCCATAGGATGTTTTTGTGTTGGTTAAGGGCAGTCAGGTCTGGGGAGAACCAAGGGCTATATCTGTTCCTGGTTCTAAATTTCTTGAATGGGGCATGTTTATTTAAGATGGTTAGGAAGGCATTTAAAAAAAATATCCAGCCATCCTCTACTGACGGGATGAGGTCAATATCCTTCCAGGATACCCCGGCCAGGTCGATTAGAAAGGCCTGCTCGCTGAAGTGTTTCAGGGAGCGTTTGACAGTGATGAGTGGAGGTCGTTTGACCGCTGACCCATTACTGATGCAGACAATGAGGCAGTGATCGCTGAGATCTTGGTTGAAGACAGCAGAGGTGTATTTAGAGGGGAAGTTGGTTAGGATGATATCTATGAGGGTGCCCATGTTTAAGGCTTTGGGGAGGTACCTGGTAGGTTCATTGATAATTTGTGTGAGATTGAGGGCATCAAGTTTAGATTGTAGGATGGCTGGGGTATTAAGCATGTTCCAGTTTAGGTCGCCTAGCAGCACGAGCTCTGAAGATAGATGGGGGGCAATCAGTTCACATATGGTGTCCAGAGCACAGCTGGGGGCAGAGGGTGGTCTATAGCAGGCGGCAACGGTGAGAGACTTGTTTTTAGAGAGGTGGATTTTTAAAAGTAGAAGTTCAAATTGTTTGGGTACAGACCTGGATAGTAGGACAGAACTCTGCAGGCTATCTTTGCAGTAGATTGCAACACCGCCCCCTTTGGCAGTTCTATCTTGTCTGAAAATGTTGTAGTTTGGAATTAAAATGTCTGAATTTTTGGTGGTCTTCCTAAGCCAGGATTCAGACACAGCTAGAACATCCGGGTTGGCAGAGTGTGCTAAAGCAGTGAATAGAACAAACTTAGGGAGGAGGCTTCTAATGTTAACATGTTAACAACATCTTGATCTAACATCTAATGTTAACAACATCTTGCATATGTTAGTGTCATGTTCTTGGTTTTGTTGTTTTATTAAAACGTTTCACCTGCACCTGCTTCCGACTCACTGCCCCATCATTACAATTATGGGGTATTGTGTGTAGATTGATGAGGAAAAAATACAATTTAATCAATTTTAGAATAAGGCTGTAATGTAACAAAGTGTCGAAAAAGTCAAAGGGTCTGAATACTTTCCGAATGCAATGTATGTCATCTGCATATAATGAGATTTGGTGGTCCGTGTCCTCAAATGATATTTGCTCTAAATCTTGGGATTGATCTATTGTTTTAGCTAAAGGCTCCAGTGATGGGGGAAATAGGTGACTAGACGCTGGACAGCCTTGATGAGTTCCCCGTTTGATGTCGAACTGTGAGGAGCATTGGTTGCACATCAAGACCATCGCAATGGGGTTACGATACATATTTATAAATATTTAGCCAAATACCATTATTTCCATAGAATACCAGAGACGGACAAAGGCCTGACTGCACAGGGGGGTGATATATTAGGAGTAATGTGCATTATACATATGAGATGTCTCAGACTGGCGTCAGACAATCTATGTTTGATAAAAACCTGTTTGATCAGGATGAACTAGTTTGGGTAAATGGTTTCAAGATGTTTGGCTAGAACCTTTTCGTACAATTTCATGTCACTGTTAATGAGGGAGAGAGGCCTATGGCTTGAATAGAGAGTTGTGCCTTTACCTTTTTTATGTAACAGAGAGATAATTGCACTATTAACCTCTCTATTGAAAAAGCCCATTTGAATAGATGTTTGTATCATTGCTAATCATATCAAGCCAAGTTCAGACCAAAAGGTTAAATAGAATTCCGGTGGGATGCCATCCCATCCAGGGGATTTACCTCAGTTTATGTCTTTCAATGCATCGTGCAGTTCAATGAGCATTATACTGTAGGTGCATTTAGAGTGTGAATCATCGGAGGAGAGTTGTGCTAGTTTCAAGCCCTCGAAAAAGGGGTCTCTTGCTTTCTTCTGTATTTTGTACTTCAGAAGTGTATACTTTTTCATATAATTTTTTTTATTGTAAATTGATTGATGGTGAAAAAGAGAACACGTCAGACTGAATGGGAACAACATCATCAAGACTATCATTATTGCGTAATTTACTAGCTAAGAGGAAGCTAGGTCTATTTACTGTCCACATAATCAGTTTGTCTGACTTTATGAATGAGAAATTCTGCTCTTAATCTGAGTAAGGAATTTAACTCCGATTTGATGATGAATAATTCTCTCTCCTTCTCGGCTGGAAAAATGTTCTGCTGTGGAACCAGAAGCAAATGCTATTGTATTGTTTCTAATGAACCCTTTAATGGCATCCCACAGGAATTCATTATCATTCACCAATTCTTTGTTGAGGAGGATAAATTCATGTAAATCAGACCTGAATTGATTACAGAAATCCAATTTGTTTAAGAGAGTGAGATTACTTGTGGCACAATTTGGAACATTGGTTATAGTTTGCAGAAGTTTCTGTCATGATCAGACATGGACATACAGTGTGTACAATTTCCACCTTTTGTACTAGATGCAATAACTGTGATGAAAGTAATATGGAATCAATCTATCCTTGAAAATGATCTGTGCCAAGCAGAGTAAAAAGTATATTATTTCAGGTGTGGATTATGCACTCTCCATATTGTAAATCTACCAGTGTAACATCAGAAACAATATTTTGCTACGCTATAGTGGCTTGTGGTTCAGTACCCGATTTGTTAAGATTTACACATTGTCGGGTTTATGGTTGTATTTATGTCACCACCTAAGACCATATGGAAATCCGATGTTAGAATTTTGGATAGAGAAACAAAAAAACTAATAATCGCAAGTATTGGGGGCATATGCAGAAACAAAAATATATACAGTACCAGTCAAACGTTTGGACACACCTACTCAATCAAGGGTTTTTCTTTATTTTTATTATTTTCTACATGGAAGAATAATAGTGAAGACATCAAAACTATGAAATACCACATATGTTGTAACCAAAAAAGTGTTGAAAAATTTAAAATATATTTTACATTCTTCAAAGTAGCACCCCTTTGCCTTCATGACAGCTTTGAACACTCTTGGCATTCTCTCAACCAGCTTCATGAGGAATGCTTTTCCAACAGTCTTGAAGGAGTTCCCACATATGCTGAGCAATTTTTGGCTGCTTTTCCGTCACTCTGCGGTCCAACTCATCCCAAACCATCTCAATTGGGTTGAGGTCGGGTGATTGTGGAGGCCAGGTCATCTGATGCAGCACTCCATCACCCTCTAAACAAGTCACTTCTTCTTATTTGTGTCCTTTAGTAGTGGTTTCTTTGCAGCAATTCGACCATGAAGGCCTGGTTCACACAGCCTCCTCTGAACAGTTGATGTTGAGATGTGCCCGTTGCTTGAACTCTGTAAAGCATTTATTTGGGCTGCAATCTGTGGTGCAGTTAACTCTAATGAACTTATCCGCCGCAGTGGAGGTAACTGTGGGTCTTCCTTTCCTGTGGCCATCCTCATGAGTGCTTGATAGTTTTTGTGACAGCACTTGAAGAAACATTCAAAGTTCTTGAAATGTTCCACATTGACTGACCTTCATGTCTTAAAGTAATGAAGGACTGTCATTTCTCTTTGCTTTTTTGAGCTGTTCTTGCCATAACATGGACTTGGTCTTTTACCAAATAGGGATATCTTTTGTATACCTACATTGTCACAATAACAACTGATTTGCTCAAACACATTAAGAAGGAAAGAAATTCCACAAATTAACTTTTAACAAGGCACACCTGTTAATTGAAATGCATTCCAGGTGACTACCTCATGAAGCTGGTTGAGAGAATGCCAAGAGTATGCAAAGCTGTCATCAAGGCAAAGGGGTGCTACTTTGAAGAATCTCAAATTTAAAATATTTGTAGGTTTGTTTCACACTTTTTTGGTTACTACATGATTCCATATGGGTTATTTCATAGTGTTGATGTCTTCACTATTATTCTACAATGTAAAAATAGTAAAAAAATTAATAAAACCTTTGAATGAGTAGGTGTGTCCAAACTTTTGACTGGTACTGTAAATTTGCCAGAAAATATTTATTTCAAATAGGCAATCCTCCCTTCTTGATCACTGAAACTTGAGATTACGGCGAAACACAACAATTACCACTTTTGTTTTATTATTAACAGAAGAAAAGGCAGCCAATTTCAAGTTGTTGTTTTCTATTTAGTTTATATCATCATCCTTAATTATATGAGATTCCTGGAGTATGGCAATATCTACTCCTTTCCTATTCACAACATTTTCTCCTTTTATGCCCTGTAAATTCTGGAAAATACTTTGTTGCAAATGTTATAATTAGTACAATCCCATTTTAAAGTAAATACAAAGTAAATAGATGAGTAATCAATAATCGGCATAGAATACAGTACGTAAAAATATCCCATTTTAATCAATCCCATTTTAAAGTAAATACAAAGTAAATAGATGAGTAATCAATAATCGGCATAGAATACAGTACGTAAAAATAAAAAATAAACAACATTTTCCAAGAGCCCTCCCAGATTGCAACTCATATAAACATCCCCCTTTCCCTCCCCTACCATCCCATTAAAAAGTGAATACTTGTGATTATATTGCAGTTGTATTAGACTTGTAATATCTACAGCAATGTTTGATTTAATTATGAGACTATTTGCCATATGTACTATTTTGTGTGAAGGGGTGTGTGTGTGTGTGTGTGTCTGTGTGTGTGTGTGTGTGTGTGTGTGTGTGTGTGTGTGTGTGTGTGTGTGTGTGTGTGTGTGTGTGTGTGTGTGTGTGTGTGTGTGTGTGTGTGTGTGTGTGTGTGTGTGTGTGTGTGTGTGCGTGTGCATGCATATATATGTGTGTGAACCTGTTGTGTATTCAGTGGAGAGCATTGTCTCTTAGAGCTAGTCAATGGGTGACATCACATATACTCAGAGCACTAAATGAGAGTGACTGGCTATGAGGAGCAGAGGACACTGAGTCTGCACTTTCCAAGATGTCAAAAGATTGCTGACACATGATTGGCCGGGGGTGGGCTTTCCAATCCCCCAATCCCATGATTAAGGGGAGAACATAAATATGCTTTAGTCCCAGACTCAATGAGGGTGGATTGGGTGGATAGATTTTTCCCTGTGAGGTTTTGCCAAGGTCACTCGTGGTTTTCATATTGATGATGTACAGAAGGAGAAACTATAGCCTTTAGGTTACCTAGCTGGCGCAGTATTGGACTATCATCATGGCAAGCAGACTCTGTTGGCCTAATTGCCACAGACTGATCACCAATGGTTCTTAGGGAGAAAGTATGGCAAACAAGCCACCTGCCATCAGTGATAATGTAGGTCTGATGCAAATCAGAGGCCTTTGGATTAAATTGATCTGGTGCCTGACATGGGCACCCATGACAAAGATTATCTCAGGTAGGAGTGTATAATATTTCAAATGCTTACACATAATCGCATACAGGGGTATACACTTAGTATACAAAACATTAAGAATACCTGCTCGTTCCATGACATAGACTGACCAGATGAATCCAGGTGAAAGCTATATGATCCCTATATGATCCCAATCAGTGTAGATGAAGGGGAGGAGACAGGTTAAATAATTATTTTATAAGCCTCGCGACAATTGAAGCATGGCTCGTGCACCATTGAGAGGGTGAATGAGCAAGACAAAAGATTTAAACGCCTTTGAACGAGATATGGTAGTAGGATCCAGGCGCATCGGTTTGTGTCAAGAACTGCAACGCTGACGGATGCTTCACACTCAACAGTTTCATGTGTGTATCAAGAATGGTCCACCACCCAAAGGACATCCAGACAACTTGACACAACTGTGGGAAGTAATTGGAGTCAACGTGGGCCAGTATCCCTGTGGAACGCTTTGTAGAGTCCATGCCCTGACAAATTGAAGCTGTTCTGAGGGCAAAAGGTTGGAGGTGCAACTCAGTATTAGGAAGATGTTCCTAGTGTTTGGTATACTCATTGTAAATTGGGTGTTTCAGACATTTAGTAAAATACAACTCTGAAACTAAGAAGTAAATTCAGCACATCGGGTTTCCTATGTCGTTGTAAGGCAAAACCTGAAAAAAAACGTGTATCTCCTCACCATCTAACAAAGTGGGGCTTTGATATCAGACACAGCTGACAGACAGTGCCACTCTGCCTCCTATACCCCCTCAAACTGACCAGGTCCCAAGGTACAAGCCTGTGTTAGTAGTAGTGACAACAGGACCTTTGACCTTTTGCATTATGCATTTAGCAACATTGGTGCAGGAATCTATTATTCAGACAGATAGAGGCCCTGATCCAATGCTTTAAAAACATAGCCTGCCTTCCTTCCTTCATTCCTTCCTTCCTTTCTTCTTTGAGGTAATCCCTGATCTAACAAAAATGGCTAGGTGTAATTCATGGTTCTATCCCATAGCTTCCACCATTTCAACCATATCAGATCACTTATTTCTCAAATGAGGGTGGAAGGAAGGATGCAGAGGCTGATGGCTCTGTTCTGTTCAATGTCCTGGCTCAGAGTTGACTACTTCAGTCTAACTGCCCCTTTTATGAGCACAGCAGGCATCAATATTGATCGGTGATGCCTGGCAAGGGTCCTGGATAGTCTGGCTAAAGCAAAACATCATTTGTTTTAGGTCTACATTATGAAAAAATGTATTTCACACAAGCAAATGAAGCTGGTGAACCATTACTATTGATGTAATAATATTATAATATGGGTATAGGTATCACCGGAGGTTGATGGCACCTTAATTGAGGAGGTTGGGCTCGTGGTAATGGCTGGAGTGGAATGAGTAGACTAGTATCAAATACATGAAACGCATAGTTTGATGACATTCCATTTGCTCCATTATGAGCGTCCTCCCCTTAACAGCCTCCACTGATAGGTATAATATGATTAAATCACAGGAACACACACACACACACACAAACACAGGCAGGGAACCAGTACTTGTTAGGTGTGTGTGTAGAGATGGGGAGGCCATACTTACATTCCAGGTGTTTTTTCTTGGGTGCTGTCTGCTCATGAGTGGTGGCTTTGCAAACAGCTCGAGCAACCTCCGATCCCGTTAAGCTGTATTGCGCCGCGGCGATGCGGTCCGTCAGCGTCTGCCCCGACATCTTCTCTCCGTGGCGTCAAACCTCACGAATCAAACGTCAAAAATGGTCCCCCCCAAAGCACAACCAGTCGTGGTATTCCAGACTGCCCTTAAAAATCCACTGGGGAGGTGGATATAAGAAAAAAATACTCTCAGCCTAGATATGGGGAAATGTTCTGAGATCGGAAATGAAACGACAAATTGAAAAGGATGCTTGACATGGATAATGGCAAATAAGGTTGCGTCGTGCTTTCCTCTCGAGTCCAATTTACCGATAGCCTATGCCTTACTTAGCCCTGGCCCATGCTATATAAACTCGATTTGATAAATAAGATTGGCCAATAGGCTAACAGAGGTGCAATTTATCATCAATATGCAATACAAAAAGGCAAAGGGAGAGATGAGGTCGATTTATTTTCTATGATACCTTCTCGTTGTAATTGTCTATAAACGGGTATTTATTTTTTGCAATGTTTGATTTGTATAATTCTACATTAGTAATAAATGTTTTACAATTAAATATCCGTTCAATTACTTGTAGGTTATTCTATTCTAAAGTCCTTACTGTAACGGTTTGGATGGTCTCCTCCTTATAAAATGATGGTTCGCTGTGGATGATGCTCGACCAACAACGCGTCCTTCTCTCTTCCAGCGAAGGACTATATTCCTCGTTAAGGCCCCCAGTTTTTCAGCCAACTATTTCGCTTCTCAATTTATGGGCCATTAAATAACAGTGTCGTTCTTCCTCCCAGTGATCCACTGATCACCACCGACGATGCTTGAAACTGAGGAAGAGGATGGTGGCGTTTCGGTGGATTTGCCTTGTTTGTTCATTTATTTATTTATTATCTCACTCCTCCCCCTGGTCTGAATCAGATGGCACGTCATTTAAGAACCCAGTAGGCTAGTAGCAGCATCGATATAATCAGCGGGCTGCATCCCAATGGCGAGGCGATTTCTTAAAGGGTTAAAGGGGACTACAGAAGCCATCGATGCAACTGATAGGCAGATATGCAGAGTAACCAACAGCTGATCAATCCAGTGCTGGAGAAGGGTATGGAAAGCCCTCTGACTCAACTGTATTGTGTTGTATTATGCTGCTTATTATGCTTTCATATGTAATCCCCGTTGGAAGTCTGTTTGTCTTTTCCTCTGGATTCCCTGAGAAGAATGGCTTGTTCACAATTATATGTTTGCGCATCTATTGGTGATAGAGAAACCTTCAAATATTTATATTAGAACCATTTTAGCACCATGGCACTGTCCACAAGTGCTGCCCAGTCTATGGATCTCGGACCATTTCAGCATCATGGTGCTGTCCTCAATTGGTTTCCACAAAAACACCTTCCACCAAGAAGACCAGCATCCTGGAGTCGCCTCTTCACTGTTGACATTGAGACTGGTGTTTTGTGGGTACTATTTAATGAAGCTGCCAGTTGAGGACTTGTGAGGCTTCTGTTTCTCAAACTAGACACTCTAATGTACCTGTCCTCTTGCTCAGTTGTGCACCGGGGCCCCTCACTCCTCTTTCTATTCTGGTTAAAGCCAGTTTGCGCTGTTCTGTGAAGGGAGTAGTACACAGTGTTGCACGAGATCTTCAGTTTCTTGCCAATTTCTTGAACGGAATAGCCGTCATTTCTCAGAACAAGAATAGACTGATGAGTTTCAGAAGTTCTTTATTTCTTGCCATTTTGAGCCTGTAATCAAATCCACAAATGCTGAAGCTCCAGATAATCAACTAGTCTAAAGAAGGCCAGTTTTATTGCTTCTTTAATCAGGACAACAGTTTTCAGCTGTGCTAACATAATTGCATTTTTTTTTCAAATGATCAATTAGCCTTTTAAAATTATAAACTTGGATTAGCTAACACAACGTGCCATTGGAACACAGGAGTGATGGTTTCTGATAATGGGCCTCTGTACGCCTATGTAGATATTCCATAAAAAATCTGCCGTTTCCAGCTACAATAGTCATTTACAACATTAACAATGTCTACACTGTATTTCTGATCAATTTGATGTTATTTTAATGGACAAAAAAAAGCATTCTTTTTCAAAAACAAAGATATTTCTAAGTGACCCAAAACCTTTGAACGGTAGTGTATATATTTTTTATTGTAGGCTATAAGGACTAATAATACTAATAATAGCCAAGTTATAATTGTTTTTAGTTTAAATGTCTAGGTCTAGTCTTCTCTGGTTGCTTGTAAGATCAGGTGCAGGCCTATTATGAGATCATCTTTATGACACCACCAGGTGTCGAATTTATTCACTTGTCCATATTTTGCTTATAAGAAGTTTGTAGTCTACTGTGAACGAATGTGTTTTAACAAGTGGAGCGAGATTTTGAAAATAATGTACATTCCATGCTTCCGGAGTAGGTGGAAAGCAGGTAAAGCATGAAACCTACAGTATACAATGAGTTCCAAAGTATTGGGACAGTGAAATATTTTTTGTTGTTTTCACTAAGTACTCCAGCACTTTGGATTTTAAATGATACAAAGACTATTAGGTTTAAGTGCAGACTGTCCGCTTTAATTTGAGGGTATTTTCATCCATATCGGGGAACAATTAAGAAGTTACAGCCCTTTTTAAACATATTCCCCCATTTTTAGAGGACCAAAAGTATTGGGACAAATTCACTTATATGTGTATTAAAGTAGCCAAAAGTTTAGTATTTGGTTCCATATTCCAAGCACGGAATAATTACATCAAGCTTGTGACTCAACAAACCTGTTGGATGCATTTGCTGTTTGTTTGGTTTGCGTTTCAGATTTTTGTGCCCAATAGAAATTAATGGTAAAAAATGTAAAAAAAACAAAACACTGCATTCCACAGTAAGAACCTTATACTAACGGTCAAGCATGTTCTTCCTAGGATCCTGCTGTCATGACCTTCCCTCCTGGGTGAGGATCAGAGAGAGCCCTCTCTCCCACCAGAGGAAGGGGGGGTTGGCCAGTTTTATGATGATCATAAATACCTTGCAGGAACTCTCTCTCCCACTCCGCAGAAATGGAAGTTAAAAATCCCTTTGTTACAACAGAGAGATTTGGCAGTACTGTAACATCAAAAGGTTGGACATTGAAACAATATTTCTAACGTAAATAATGTGGTAAATGGTTTGTGGGACTCTAAACAATAATCATGTCAAATAAGTTGTTGTTTTGTGATATCATTGAGGATTGTATAACCAAATAACGGTAACTCTACAAAAGTATATGTCCCAGTTATCAGATCTACATCCAAATGTTGTGGAACTTTTTGTGAGAAGATGAAATGTGATTTTAGCCTTCTAAATGAGATAATACTGTAACATCAAAAGACTTTTGCAAAGTCAGTAACCACACCCACGTGAGCACAGACATTGTGGCAACGGTATGGAACTGCCCTCAAAGGCGAGTGCTTAAAAGGACTCGCTGAAGAATTAACATATTAGACCAGCATGACCGACAGCGTGAGCTGAAAGGTACGAAGTGGTTAGAAACTCTGAAACTTTCAACAGAGAAGAAGAAAATCTCTACCAGACCAGACAGCGTGAAGCGGTGGCTACACGGCTGAGAAATGGTTTAAAACTAAAGACCAGCCAAAGTACAGCACGAGCTGGATATGGCAAAATGGTTTGAAAGTACAATACCAGAAAATTGTAAGACCCTCTGAAACTCTCTCTCTCGCTCTCTCTCTCAAAGAAGAAGACTACACAGGAACATTCAGTCTGCAGCTGTTTATGCACTGTTAGCCTAGGAAACTCGACCGAAGACGAGAGACAAAGAACAATTTCCTCTCACCACTATAGGTATCTCTAGGGTATGACGAATAAGGCCCGCTGAACATGGCGTGGTACACCTCTTGAAGATACGTTCTAACAGACACTCCGAGACCAACCTACTACAACTACTAAGGACATGGTGACCTCTGGTGGACAATCAGAGACTTCTGATGAACTACTCTCCATAGATGGACCGGTTGATTTTACCAGAGAGAGATGACAAAGACATACATAAATATGTACTTTGCATTTCTAAATCCGAATGAGCGGTTGTTAGGTTGCTAAATATCCACATTTACGATGAGCGTATTATTCAACTGTATGTACGATAGTTGAATTCCTTTGTCTCTCCTCCTCCCACTCTTTTGTTCCCCACCCCTTTTCATTGTGTACCAAGCCATCATATCGGGTTAGTCCACTAGGGGCTTTTCATTGCATCATGTTAGTAACCAATGTATAATCTATCCTGTGTGTGTGTTTATTTAATTCTGTGTGATTATTTAGTTATTTAGTAAATTAATAAGCCAATTTGTGTATCGCTGATTCATCATGGAGACTAGGGTTCGTGCAGATTTGAAGTCAACGACATTCAGAATAAGACTGATGAGGTAATAATGATAATTGGTATAACGATAAATGTATATATTTAGAGTTCATTCAGGAAACGGTAACTCATTAAATAAACTTTTTCCGTGGTGCCCCAAGATTGCTAATGAGTTAATTGTTACATGATTAATTTAATCATAATAGTTCATTGATTTGATAAAATAATCGTCATCATTATTATTTATTTATTTTACCCCTTTTTTCTCCCCAATTTCGTGGTATCCAATTGGTAGTAGTTATAGTATTGTCTCATCTCTGCAACTCCCGTACGGACTAGGGAGAGGCGAAAGTCGAGAGCCATGCGTCCCCCGAAACCCAACCCAACCAAGCCGCACTGCTTCTTGACACACATCCAACCCGGAAGCCAGCCGCACCAATGTGTCGGAGGAAACACCGTACACCTGGCGACCGTGTCAGTGTGCACTGCACCCGGCCAGCCACAGGAGTCGCTAGTGCGTGATGAGACAAGGATATCCCTGCCGACCAAACCCTCCCTAATCCGGACGACGCTGTGCGCCACCCCATGGGCCTCCCGTTCACGGCCGGCTGCGGCAGAGTCTGGACTCAAACACAGAATCTCTAGTGGCACATCTAGCACTGCGATGCAGTGCCTCAGATCACTGCGCCACTGGGGAGGCCCTAATCGTCAGCAACGATACAAACCCTAACTATGCCATTAGTGGAATAACAGCAGAAATGGCAAAACGCTTGCAAAATCAACCGTCGGACGCAGGCATTGTAAAGGTTCTCTCCACTTTAGCCCTTATGTATTGCCATCAGAGATTGGCATCGATCCAGCAGTGCTCAGCAGAAGCATTAGCAAGAAATGGCTGATATGAAGGGACAGGTGGAGAGAACCAAGCAACTAATGACAAAAGCAGGAAGCGAAAACGTTCTGCTAGCCGAGAAACTGCGTATGAAAACTGAACAATTAAAAGTAATTGCAAATACTTATGACGGTGAACGAGCACAAACTCTTCCACATAATCATTTTCTACAGGAACAACTCGATTTAGTCAAAACTAAAAGCAATGACGTCTATGCTAAACTAGATAAATCTGTCAAGTTATCTATAAATAGGAGCGCGCAATTTGATAACATGCATGCAGTTTTGATGAACGTTACTCAAAGCTGTAATGGTTTTCTTCCTGGGAAGGAGAGGCGGACCAAAACGCAGAGTGGTTATTTATAAACATCTTTAATGAAAGATGAAAACGTGAAAACTCTACAAAATAAGAAACCGTGGAAAAACTGAAACAGTCCTAACTGGTGCAAAACACAGAGACAGGAACAATCACCCACCAAAATAACTAAAGAATATGGCTGCCTAAATATGGTTCCCAATCAGAGACAACGATAAACACCTGCCTCTGATTGAGAACCACTCCAGGCAACCATAGACTTACCTAGAAAACTCAACTGAACACAACCCCATAGACTACAAAACCTAGACAAAACAAGACACATAAATCACCCATGTCACACCCTGGCCTAACCAACATAATAAAGAAAACACAGAATACTAAGGCCAGGGCGTGACAGAAGCAATAATGTTCTAGTCCAAATGCTGCAAACCTAAGATGATCTGTTAATGAACACAATGACTAAGTTGGATGACAAATCAGCAGAACTAATTGAAGTCACCGACCAAATGAATGATGAGAGAACTCAGGTGATGAAGATGGAAATATTGATTTTTAAGCAAGCGGAGGAGATCTCATCACTGAATCTCTCGCTGCGTACTCAATACCTCTACCGGCAAACTCGTCAAAATCTTCTGCAACTTTGACCCATTCCAGGTCAGCCAAACAACAGACATTCCTAGCAGACATAGAGGACGCTTTGGATGAGAGGCTTTGCCTAGGATGATAGGCGTTATCTGTTGAAGCGAACGTCGAATAGACACGTGACGAGGTTCAGTCGTTTACAACAGCAACACGTGCAAAACAACTATGCTAAACTTGCCACAGCTTTGAAATTGAAATTCTGTGGTTCCGCATCTCGCAAACACGACAGCTCACTGGCTAACACTGTCAAACAAGCTCAGAATGAACACCCACAAGCTTACTATAATAGGCTTCATTCAGCTTACTTTGGCCTACTAACTGAAACAGGAATGGAAGAGCTGTTACCATTCAAACAAATGTTTCTGTCGAACATGTTTCCAACCTTAATTTCCTACTTGGGCCCTACAGTCCACGTTGGCATGCCTATCTTACAACTCAGAGAGCTTGCCAGGACAGCTTGCCAGGACAGCTTTTGAGGCATCATCAATAGCACGCAACCCTAAGAGCCTTGACATCCTTGGTTTTGATGTTTGACCAGGGGCACTCACTCGAGTTAGAGGGTGCATTATCAGGTATTGGAGCGTTGAGAGATGACCCACAACAACAGTATCTACCACAAAACCACGATACCAATACCCACAGTTCGAAATAACTGCAAAGTACGTTGTCATCGAAATGACTACAGCTACAATCGACCTGATCGCTATGTTTCTGCACCCCAACTCACACAGTGTCAGAGCACAAGAGTAACAAAGAGTTCAAGGATGATCAAAACGTAGACCAATGTTCTCTAGAAGTTCTACTACGTGAATAACTAAAGCGAGAACAAATAGAGAAAAGGGAAAAAATGAAGTCACTAGGACTAGACGTGGAATTGACGGACACCAGGTCTGCAGGAATTAACACCCTTAGCAAGGACGTTAAAAATCTAATTTCTCCCATTCTCACTCGAGAACCTATCGAGGGCCCGCTCGACCAAGAAACAAGCCCACAGGCTTTTTTTATAGACTCTGATACAAAAGTTGTGAAGAAAAAGGTCAAAAGCTTCACAAAAGCCAAGTCAACTCAAACCAGAAAAGTCGATCTGCTTTCACCTTGAACAGAAATGACACATCACGTCGTTGCGAACAACCACTCCACTTTGTGGGGAATATGTCCACTAAACGCAACTCCGAACAGGCCATACCTGGAAACAGTCCTGGAGGACTGCTTAACCTCTCATGTGGTAATTGATTCGGGCTCAACAATATCGCTCATCTCTCAAACTATGTTCAGTGATCTCAAAAGGGCTTTGAAGCCAACTAAATGTTGGTTAAAAAGGGAACAATCCGACACTCTGGTTTCACTCAGACTACCTCACCTCTCACATTGAGACTCATGCTGAAACTACACTTCCAGGAAGTATCGCCTGTTCACCTTCTGTATGTTACCAGCCTTGAATCTGAACCCCTGCTCCTCGGAGCAGACTTGGTGGATCGCTTACTCCCACTAATGGATTGGATAACCATTCATGTATGGTCACAGGTCACAGTGGTTTCTCCACTGACCACACTGTCTTCCACTAAAGCTAGCTGCAATGCAATCTTCCACAAGGGGTATCTGTCGACAGCACACCAGGAGATTTGGTTGAAAGGTTACAGCCAATCTAATAACAATGCGGCCGCTGACAACACGTACATAGGGTTCGATCTTTTTGCTAGTGCCAAAACCAACCGCTGGTGGGGAGGTCCCGAGACACAAAGGGGGGAAATACTAGCCCAGATCCATGATGATCCTCATCGAGGCCGGTGAGGGGGTTGAGACTACGTGCAACACTGTACGAGGCCACCAAAGCAGGAAACAAATATAGTTGTAAACTTCCCAATAAGAACAGAGAGCGGACAACCCTCAATGTGGATAACGTGAGAACAAATCTGAGATATCACAGCAACTAGTAAAACGCTCTACTCATGTGTTCCGGTAGGATAACATTTCATAATAAATTGGTAGGATAACTGGTCCCCTTGAGTACCAGTACCAATGCCAGCACAGTCAGTCCAGCCACAATCAGTAAGAAGGTTAGAGACCTCACAAGTCAAATTGCTATTGATAACAGTGACAGATGAGTTAGTAGTCACTCAGATTGCAACACATGTAAGGGAATCTCCAGAACACTCTTTTGATGGTTAACACACATGCCACTAATACATTCAACTGTCCATTCAGGAGGAAAGTTATTAGAAGTCATGAACCATGATCACACCACGTATGACTTGTTCAGTGCTTATAGAATACTTCCGTCGTGAGGGTAGCTCCTCTGTGGATAACATAGATATGAAATAGACACCGTCATACCTATCACCACTACAATGGTGTAAGACACATTAATGTGTAGTAAAACTACTACAGGTCCCCTTAACATATGTCTTGAGGTAGACATCCATTCTTACTGACCTCCAGGCATTGACATGAAAATGATCTGATGACGTCAGACTCATTCTGAACAGGTTGCAGCCTGTCAGGATAATTGGTTTTCTAACCCTTGGCATGTGTGCTTATGTAAGCATAAACGCACGCGTACAACGGAACATTTAATGAGGATTTATGCAAAATACCAGCCTCAGTAAAGTTGAAAATTTACTCGGAGGCCTTTGACTCTACAGCTACAGTACCCACCAGTTTCACCACAGAGGTCCATCCTGTAGACTGCCCGAAGCTGGTGCCTTACAGCTGTAGATGTATCATGTAGTTATCAACTTAGGATAGTGCCCGAAGCAACACACCGCTAATTGGGAACGCCCAAGATATGACATTAGAGACAATGCCATGGTCATTTTGCAAAGACCTTGGACGTATATAGAATACAGTCCAATTTGATGATTAAGGTATGATAACTATTATTTGTATATATTTTGTTTGTGCTTATATTCCTATTCGCGTCATTTTCTGTAACACTTAGGAAGTGATAGTCACAAACAAGTCCCCCATACAACCATCAGTTAGTGCCACAACGCCATTCATTTCTGTAGAAATGTGATTATATATTTTGTGAGTGTGTGTGCATTGTTAACATCTGCCCAGATCTACCAGCCTGAAAGACCAGACGATGGGTCCGGAACGACGACCCCTATCCGGACATCCGCTGCTCATTCTGGTGGTGGACTGCTCCGTTGGCAGAAAGCCTACCAGGGTAAACCACCAGAGGGGGACCGCAACGGCAATCAACAAACAGGACATCCCCCGGTCATTCTTGTGGCGCTTTCAGAAAGCCAACCCGGGTCAACCACCAGAGGGGTACTGCAATTGAAAACAATCACAGTAAGGTACTTAATTGCTAAACAGAAATGTGATATTGAGATAAAAACAGCTGCACTGGACTTTTAAGAGCTTTCCACTCTATGATGCTTTAAACATTTCAAATAACATGTCTGTCCATGGTGATGGTGAGACCGAGACACACAGGGCATGTGGATCTCATGATGCCTTTAATTCAGTAAGTCACAACAATATAGAATTGCACAGCATCTTCACATTGTCCCAGAGGGCATACACAAACTGCCAAAGACAGTCTTCACAGCTGCCCTGTATATACAAATAATTAAAAGCCTTTGAAAAGTAAAATACAGTCATAAATACAAAAAAGAGAAAAAAAATGTACAAACTTCATTCATTTTTAGTTCCCATGGTTTATGTCCCTAATATGTTCCATTATATACAAGATTAGTTTTATTAATATATATCGCTTGGGAAAATACATTTCCCTCTGTCCCTCATATTCACGTCTTGATAAGGCCCTCTAGAAAGTCTTTCTCCACCATCTCCTCAATGTTCTGCCGTGCCCGGCTCCAGAACACTTTCTGGCTCTCCAGCTTGCCCTCCTTGTTGGGGAAGGAGTTGCCAGAGTGGCTAGGGGCGGTGGTGTGGGTGGGGCCATTGCGGCTGCTGGCCTTACTGTTGAACACCTGACTGAGCAGGTTGAAGAAAGGGAGGAGCTGCTCCATGCTGCGGATCATGTAGAGTGTCAGGGTGAGGTGGCCCCGTTCCCAGGACAGAGTACGCAGGGAACAGTCCTCCTCTGGGTTCTTCTATGGACGAATGGATGGAAACAGACGACAGCAGAATGAGCAAAAAGTTGTGACTTTATACAGCTATGAATATACACTGCTCAAAAAATAAAGGGAACACTTAAACACAATGTAACTCCAAGTCAATCACACTTCTGTGAAATCAAACTGTCCACTTAGGAAGCAACACTGATTGACAATAAATTTCACATGCTGTTGTGCAAATGGAATAGACAACAGGTGGAAATTATAGGCAATTAGCAAGACACCCCCAATAAAGGAGTGGTTCTGCAGGTGGTGACCACAGACCACTTCTCAGTTCCTATGCTTCCTGGCTGATGTTTTGGTCACTTTTGAATGCTGGCGGTGCTTTCACTCTAGTGGTAGCATGAGACGGAGTCTACAACCCACACAAGTGGCTCATGTAGTGCAGCTCATCCAGGATGACACATCAATGCGAGCTGTGGCAAGAAGATTTGCTGTGTCTGTCAGCGTAGTGTGGAGACAGGCCAGTACATCGGAGACCGTATGAGGGCAACAACTCAGCAGCAGGACTAATACCTCCGCCTTTGTGCAAGGAGGAGCAGGAGGAGCACTGCTAGAGCCTTGCAAAATTACCTCCAGCAGGCCACAAATGTGCATGTGTCTGCTCAAACAGTCAGAAACAGACCCCATGAGGGTGGTATGAGGGCCCGAGGAGGACGTTTGACATTTGCCAGAGAACACCAAGATTGGCAAATTTGCCACTGGCGCCCTGTGCTCTTCACAGATGAAAGCAGGTTCACACTGAGCACATGAGACAGACGTGACAGTCTGGAGACGCCGTGGAGAACGTTCTGCTGCCTGCAACATCCTCCAGCATGACCGGTTTGGTGGTGGGTCAGTCATGGTGTGGGGTGGCATTTCTTTGGGAGGCCGCACAGCCCTCCATGTGCTCGCCAGAGGTAGCCTGACTGCCATTAGGTACCAAGATGAGATCCTCAGACCCCTTGTGAGACTATATGCTGGTGCGGTTGGCCCTGGGTTCCTCCTAATGCAAGACAATGCTAGACAATGCTAGACCTCATGTGGCTGGAGTGTGTCAGCAGTTCCTGCAAGAGGAAAGCATTGATGCTATGGACTGGCCTGCCCGTTCCCCAGACCGGAATCCAATTGAGCACATCTGGGACATCATGTCTCGCTCCATCCACCCATGCCACATTGCACCACAGACTGTCCAGGAGTTGGCGGATGCTTTAGTCCAGGTCTGGGAGGAGATCCCTCAGGAAACCACCCGCCACCTCATCAGGAGCATGCCCAGGCGTTGTAGGGAGGTCATACAGGCACGTGGAGGCCACACACACACTACTGAACCTCATTTTGACTTGTTTTAAGGACATTACATCAAAGTTGATCAGCCTGTAGTGTGGTTTTCCACTTTAATTTTGAGTGTGACTCCAAATCCAGACCTCCATGGGTTGATAAATTTGATTTCCATTGATAATTTGTGTGTGATTTTGTTGTCAGCACATTCAACTGTGTAAAGAAAAAGGTATTTAATAAGAATATTTCATTCATTCAGATCTAGGATGTGTTATTTTAGTGTTCCCTTTATTTTTTTGAGCAGTGTATTATATTTACACTACAGTTCAAAAGTTGGGGTCACTTAGAAATGGCCTTGATTTTGAAAGAAAAGCAAATATTTTTGGTCCATTAAAATACCAAATTGATCAGAAATACAGTGTAGACATTGTTAATGTTGTAAATCACTATTGTAGCTGGAAACTAAAAGGACAGCATCCCAGAGTCGCCTCTTCACTGTTGACGTTGAGACAAGTGTTTTGTGGGTACTATTTAATGAAGCTGCCAGTTAAGGACTTGTGAGGCGTCTGTTTCTCAAACTAGACACTAATGTACTTGTCCTCTTGCTCAGTTGTGCAGCGGGGCCTCCAACTCCTCTTTCTATTCTGGTTAAAGCCAGGTTGCGCTGTTCTGTGAAGGGAGTAGTACACAGCGTTGCACGAGATCTTCAGTTCTTGCCAACTTCTCACATGGAATAGCCTTCATTTCTCAGAACAAGAATAGATTGATGAGTTTCAGAAGAAAGTTCTTTATTTCTTGCCATTTTGAGCCTTGAATCCACAAATGCTGATGCTCCAGATACTCAACTAGTCTAAAGAAGACCAGTTTTATTGCGTCTTTAATCAGGACAACAGTTTTCAGCTGTGCTAACATAATTGCCAACGGGTTTTCTTATGATCAATTAGATTTTTAAATAAAAAAACTTGGATTAGCTAACACATTGTGCCATTGGAACACAGGAGTGATGGTTGCTGATAATGGGCCTCTGCCTTTGTACTGTAGATATTCAATTATTTTTTATTTTAAATCTGCAGTTTCCAGCTACAATAGTCAAATACAAATCACTAACCATGTCTACACTATATTTCTGATCAATTTGATGTTATTTTAATGGACAAAAAAACGTGTTTTTCTTTAAAAAACAAGGACATTTCTAAGTGACCCCAAACTTTTGAACGGTAGTGTATGTGCTTTGTTGGTGTGCCATTATCTGACTGGATTGTCTGCCAGAATTTTTCTAACATATTCATTTTTACACTGTTCAGGCTACAGCTGACATTTACATTTCTCAAGTTTCATTTTTGTTGTCACGTGGGGAAAGCGCCCTAGCGCTCTGATTGGCTCAAGGGTGTGAAGCTATTCCTGACGCTCCTCCAAGATTCTACATGTTGAATCGTGAAAGTAGTGTAAGAGCCTGGACACAGCAGGCTGAAAATATTTTCTGAAGGATATCAGTGGGCGAACATCAGCTGCAGTCCACACGGTGTGTTCCAGGGGCCACCTGCCACTCTCGACCACCTGGCAGGTGGCCCCTGGAACACACCGTGTGGACTGCAGCTGATGTTCGCCCACTGATATCCTTCAGAAAAGATTTTCAGCCTGCTGTGTCCAGGCTCTTACACTACTGGCTTTAGGGGTACAGTAAGTTGTCCCAAATGCCAGTAATAGCTCAAGTTACCATGGTCATTGGTCACATTTACTAATGTGGGTCATTGTCCAGCCTTGCATTACATTGCTCTGAAGGTAGACCAGAGCAGTTACCTTGGCTCGTTTCCTCAGCAGCTTGGCTAGTCGGACAACATAGGGTTTGAACTCTCGCTGGTGGGTCCCCTGTCGTCTCACCTCCAGACCCGAGTCATCAGATGCCTCGGGGATAAAGGCCCAGCGGTACCTGGGAAAGAACACAGCCAACGCCCAAACATTGCACACACATAAACCTTTTCACACATCTGAGCAAAAAAACACACAATATATGAGGGAAAGGACAAAGTGACAGGAAAATATATGAGCCATCACTGAATGATTTCGTTCAGTACGATAGTGCGAAAAGGCTTGAGGACCTCATTGGGTAAAAGTGTTGCAACATACTTTAATGCGTTATGAAACACAATCTATGTGCTTGAACCTTGTATACCTTCCAAAAAATATAAATGAAACAGTACAGTGTGCACTACAGTCTTCAGATAAATGTACTGCATGGGAGTGTATGAACCCAGGCAGGAGTAGTGGGTTAGTACATACATCTGGAACTGGGGCAGGCTCTCTGAGGGCAGTGCCAGGGCCAGGTCCAGCAGTTTGCAGGCAGACAGGTAGAGATTGAGCCAGCGCTGGCTGTTGTAGGAGGTGGAGAAACCGTTCCCTCCAGAGTAGGTGGTCTCCAGGCCAGCCACCGATGGACCTGACGTCCTACAGGTCAAACCCAGATGGAAACATGACCAATGCATACACACAGCATAGACTCAAGACAGTACGGACCCGTTTCCTGGACACAGATGAAACCTAGCCCTGGACTCCATTGAACATGAGAATCTCCATTGAACATGCTTTTATATTTCAGGTCTATTCTTAATCTGTGTCCAGGAAACCAGCCCTACAAAGTCCCCCAGGTTGAAGATACACATTGGTAGTGGATGTTTCCCCCACCATACAATCTAAAGCGCGTTGAGCACCTGAAAACTCGATAAATTCAATCCATCATCATCAAGTCACATTTCTATGGCAGGAAAAACACACACTCTCATTGTCATGTATTAATCAATGTCCACTCCCATTTGGTGGACTGACAGTTACCTTGACATGTCCTCGTCTGCAGTAAGCTCCTGCTCCATGAGTAAAAAGACCTGAACCTGAGAGGGAGGAAACACATAGGTAAGTAAATAGGAGGATTATACACTGCTCAAAAAAATAAAGGGAACACTAAAATAACACATCCTAGATCTGAATGAATTAAATATAATCTTTTGAATACTTTTTTCTTTACATAGTTGAATGTGCTGACAACAGAATCACACAAACATTATCAATGGAAATCAAATTTATCAACCCATGGAGGTCTGGATTTGGAGTCACACTCAAAATCAAAGTGGAAAACCACACTACAGGCTGATCAACTTTGATGTAATGTCCTTAAAACAAGTCAAAATGAAGCTCAGTAGTGTGTGTGGCCTCCACGTGCCTGTATGACCTCCCTACAACGCCTGGGCATGCTCCTGATGAGGTGGCGGATGGTCTCCTGAGGGATCTCCTCCCAGACCTGGACTAAAGCATCCGCCAACTCCTGGACAGTCTGTGGTGCAACGTAGCCTGGTGGATGGAGCGAGACATGATGTCCCAGATGTGCTCAATTGGATTCAGGTCTGGGGAACGGGCGGGCCAGTCCATAGCATCAATGCCTTCCTCTTGCAGGAACTGCTGACACACTCCAGCCACATGAGGTCTAGCATTGTCTTGCATTAGGAGGAACCCAGGGCCAACCGCACCAGCCTATGGTCTCACAAGGGGTCTGAGGATCTCATCTCGATACCTAATGGTAGTCAGGCTACCTCTGGCGAGCACATGGAGGGCTGTGCGGCCCACCAAAGAAATGACACCCCACACCATGACTGACCCACCACCAAACCGGTCATGCTGGAGGATGTTGCAGGCAGCAGAACGTTCTCCATGGCGTTTCCAGACTGTCACGTCTGTCACATGTGCTCAGTGTGAACCTGCTTTCATCTGTGAAGAGCACAGGGTGCCAGTGGCGAATTTGCCAATCTTGGTGTTCTCTGGCCAATGCCAAACGTCCTGCACGGTGTTGGGCTGTAAGCACAACCCCCACCTGTGGACGTCGGGCCCTCATACCACCCTCATGGAGTCTGTTTCTGACCGTTTGAGCAGACACATGCACATTTGTGGCCTGCTGGAGGTCATTTTGCAGGGCTCTGGCAGTGCTCCTCCTGCTCCTCCTTGCACAAAGGCGGAGGTAGCGGTCCTGCTGCTGGGTTGTTGTCCTCCTACGGCCTCCTCAACATCTCCTGATGTATTGGCCTGTCTCCTGGTAGTGCCTCCATGCTCTGGACACTACGCTGACAGACACAGCGAACCTTCTTGCCACATCTCGCATTGATGTGCCATCCTGGATGAGCTGCACTACCTGAGCCACTTGTGTGGGTTGTAGACTCTGTCTCATGCTACCACTAGAGTGAAAGCACCGCCAGCATTCAAAAGTGACCAAAACATCAGCCAGGAAGCATAGGAACTGAGAAGTGGTCTGTGGTCACCACCTGCAGAACCACTCCTTTATTGGGGGTGTCTTGCTAAATGCCTATAATTTCCACCTGTTGTCTATTCCATTTGCACAACAGCATGTGAAATGTATTGTCAATCAGTGTTGCTTCCTAAGTGGACAGTTTGATTTCACAGAAGTGTGATTGACTTGGAGTTACATTGTGTTGTTTAAGAGTCCCCTTTATTTTTTTGAGCAGTGTATATATACAGTGTTGTAACAATGTACAAATGGTTCTGTGGGGTGTGTTTGTGTTTGTGAACAGAGCCCCAGGACCAGCTTGCTTAGGGGACTCTTCTCCAGGTTCATCTCTCTGTAGGTGATGGCTTTGTTATGGAAGGTTTGGGAATCGCTTCATTTTAGGTGGTTTTAGAATTTAACGTCTCTTTTCTGAATTTTGATAATTATATATATAACAATCTATTATCTTGGTCGACGATCTATAGTACAGTAGTTTGAGACAAAGGGGATGACAACCACAACTCAGCAATCAAAAAGTATTGCAAGAATAACAGTGGGGCTTACTTATCCAATCAAGATACTCAATACTTGATTGAAAAAGCCTACATTATCTTGGAAATTCTATCGAAATATTTATAAACAGCAGGCGTAAGCCTTCATTCGGCTGTTCATCGGCAGTTGTCGCTTGTGTGTGTGTGTGTGTGTGTGTGTGTGTGTGTGTGACTAAGTGCGTACATTTTTTTGTGGTGTATGTTTGTAGCGTGCTCTAGTGTCTCTCACCAGTTCAGTGATCATGGTGGGCCACAGTGAGGTGAGGTGTTGAGGAGACATGCGCAGCAGTAGAACTCTGAAGAACAGGAACACCTGGGCATGGAGGATGGGCACCTGGGGCAGACGCAGACTCTCCACCAGCCGCTCTGATAGGGGAAACACACACACTCATAAGTCAATACTCCATCGCTGTGTGTGTGTGTGTGTGTGTGTAAATATTTGAAAACAGAAGGATGTGTGTGTTTATTTCTTAGAGGCGTGTGTGTGTGTGTTGGTAAGCAGGGGTATGTGTTTGTGTGCATGCCTGTCTGTATGCTGTCTGCATGTGTGCGTTTACCCTGTATGTCAGGTAGGTATTTCTGGTACTGGTCCACCTCGCTGCTGTAGATGGTGAAGGCTAGGCGTTTGAGCAGCATTGCTCTCTGCTCCAGCTCTGCGTCTCGGTTAGAGAACAGATTCAGAGAGCTGCTCTGAGCCACCGCCACACGAGCTGCAGAAAGACGCACGTTAACTACTATACTATAACAGTTCCAATATAATATCTACCTGTAGAGCTCACATACAACTATACACAGAAATGATATACACACAGAAATGCTCATTTAGAAGAACCAGGCTACTCAATTATACTTACTCATAAGATCTCTAAACGTGGTCTTGTCGTGGGTCATAAGATGATCAATGATGGCTCTCCAACTGGAAAATACAGGAGAGGACTTCAGATAGAATCCTATTATATGAAGCACATAACAAAACTACACGATCCCCGTGCCCCATCGTTCCCCTCCTCCACACACTCAACAATGCTCAACTCACTGGCTGACACAGGACGAATCCATCTGGAAAAAGGTGTGGTCCATGAAAAGGTCGAAGGCTTCTTTCTTCCAGGCCCGCCGGGTGTACTGGTACCCACTCAGGCTGCTCAGCAGCTGGATACACGCCCGGTAGCTGGGGGCGTTGTGGGCACTGCCAGGGGAGAGGCCACAGAGACACACTGCACATTAGAGATAGGACCCAGATATGACCTGACCAGGAAATACTAGGCCCTAGTTATACAGCTTGGGAGTGTTTCCTTGGCAGATCCCATGGGCATGTTATTTCGTGTTAACTGAGGACCTGGGCGTGCTCTAGGCTCTAGTGAAGGAGTGTAGTGTATTGGCTGGTCCATCCTTACCTGTGGTTGCGGAGGTAGGGCACGACATAGTGCATAATGTTCACCAGTAGAGGGATCACCCTCTCCTTCTCGTCACTGTAGAACACCATGTCTAGGAGATGGGCCAGCACCTGACAACACACAATCACTACTCTCAATACTCTGCACTGTTCAGATAGGATACATGGCAACAGCGTACTACACTAAAAAGTCATAAGACTTAGCACTACAGCAGACATCAACCGACCAATAAACACCAATGCACTGCAATGAGTAAACGGGTCACATGAGAGTGACATAAGCCTAAACAACGGAGAGGGAGGTCTGTTTATAACACTTTTTAATTTTTTTTATTTATTTTACCTTTATTTAACCAGGCAAGTCAGTTAAGAACAAATTCTTATTTTCAATGACGGCCTGGGAACAGTGGGTTAACTGCCTGCTAAAGCAAGAGAGGCACACTTAGAGCCTCCAGTTTCTATCTGGCTTCAGCAGCAACAGTGTCCAGGGAAGAATGTATTGCTTTGCTAATAATGATTGAGGTTGGGCCTGGGGGAGGGAGAGCTGATCGTAAATCAGCTGAGTGAGAGTAGACTGTGTGTGGGTCCTAATAGCAGAAGCAAGGCTGTTGGTAGCCGCGAGTGGAGAGGATACACAGACGGACGGACACAGACCGGCAGACAGACGGCCAGACAGTGCACTGGGTGTTTTACCTCCGCTAGCAGTGTGAGGGCGTGAACGCTGTACACAGATGGAGTAAAGCTGGACGCCTCCATCACTGTGAGCATTAGATCTGAAACACACACACCATTAGTGACAGATCATACCCAGCACACACACATGCAGACACATGCTGTTTGTGTGCACGATCAAATATCCACACTAACAATGTACCCCTTTGAATGCATTCCCAATACATTGGGTAATTCTAAGTGGTATGATAGTGTGGATATTGAAAACACAGCCATACATTCAGTCACACAAGAAACACCTCTAATCTGCACATTCCCGATTAAGGTTGTGTTCATTAGGGACCAAACGGAAGAAAACGGACTGAAACAGGGAGGGACTACCCTGGACTTGTCCAATAAGAATCCGGTGCCCCAATGAACACGGAGCTGACGTATTGTACACAACTAGCACAAACAGCCAGGGTCCTCTCATCACTCCTACCCTCTACGTCTTGCTCCAGGCTAGTCCCGTCCACCATGATCTGTGGTGAGGCCTTGACCTCCAGGTTCCTCCTCAGCCAGGTGGTCTGCTCCAGAGAGGAGCCTGCGATGGTGCCGATGGCCTCCACCACCTTGTGGGTCACATCCTGCACACACACACACACACAGTGAATAATCATACTGGCTTCATTACAATAACCATACTACCATACCACTTAAATAAAATGCATGCCCAATACACTGCTTCAATCTAATCGGTATGCTGGGATAAATAATGGAACGGAACTATTGAATTGTATTTATTTGGGTAAAAACATATTCAGCAATAGGTACATTGTATTCCCAGGGGACAACACTTAAAAGTATTATTCAAAACACTTGAATCCTAAGTGGTCCTCGATGGGGCTTTTACCTCGATTAATATGATCTTATCTAGAAGATAAGAATGGTGAATTATGTCATCTTAAAGACAGAAGAATAGTGAATCCTTTTGCATGGGACTGAGGCTTACCTGCAGCTCCCGCTGGTCCTTTTTGCTCTCTAGGTTTGGGTTCTTGAGGATGAACTCATTCAGAACTCTGGGGAAGAGACAGATGGATAGGTTAGTCTGGTGGCTGCGTATGTAAAGGGTAGATAAGGGGAAGAGAGTGATGGTTTAAGTGAGAGAGGGCAATGTCTCAGAGAGCGTTGTAAAGCGCAGTTATACCAAAAACTACAAAGTAGTAAGGAATCGCAGAGCTCTCCTCCTTTGTGGGTGTAGCTTCCAAGCAACAGGCTCACAACATCACGTTGGTTATTGGCGTATACAGCACAGTGCCAAATCTAGCTTGCAAGACTCTCCCTCCTCCGACTTGATTATTAGCTAATTATAAACTGTGTGGGTCGAGCCCTGAATGCTGACTGGCTGACAGCTGTGGTATATCAGCTGCTCTAATTACTTTGGCAAGCAGTTTATAATATCAATAAGGCACCTGGGGGTTTGTGGTATATGGCCAATATAGCACGGCTAAGGGGTGTGTCCAGGCACTCCACGTTATGCACATGAACAGCACTTAGCCGCTGTATATTGGCCATAAACCCCACCTCCTCGGGCCTTATTTCTTCAAATGTATCCTTGTGTCTAATTCCCCTTATTGAAAATGACTTTATTAAATGTTTTTATTTGACTTTACTAGGCAAGTCAGTTAAGAACAAATTCTTATTTACATTGACTGTCTACCCAGGCCAAACCCGAATTACACAGGGCCAATTGTGTGGCACCCTATGGGACTCCCAATCACAGCCAGATGTGATACAGCCTGGATTCGAACCTAGGACAGTAGTGATGCCTCTTGCACTGAGATGCATTGGCTTAGAACACCGCACCACTCGGAAGCTGGTGTGTGTGTGTGTGTGTGTGTGGTCTAACCCCAGTATGAGGAACTGTCCAGGAGCAGGCAGCCCCAGCTGTATCGAGTCCTTCAGCAGTGCCAGCAGAGACGGCCAACTGTCCACCAGACTGGACACAGGGATTCTACATAGACAGACAAGAAGGACACAGTCACAAACAATGTTCTAATGATGGGCCAAGTACTCATTTAAGTAAGACACTTGTATAGACAGTTTAGTAACAATAATAGTAAAGCTACAGAACTCAATGAATTGGACTAACAAAATTCAGGGGTTTTATCTGAATTGAACTCGATTTTATTCTACATGCTCAACACACTTGACATAACAAAATGTCAAACTAAACATGACATCACATGAACTGAACTACCAAAGAGGGAAAACTCAGATGGTACACTTCTTCCAGGCATGGATCGTCTTAGGATCACATATGCAGTGGGGCAAAAAAGTATTTAGTCAGCCAACAATTTTGCAAGTTCTCCCACTTAAAAGGATGAGAGAGGCCAGTAATTTTCATCATAGGTACACTTCAACTATGACAGACAAAATGAGAAAAACATTTCCAGAAAAATCACATTGTAGGATTTTTAATGAATTTATTTGCAAATTATGGGGGGAAATAAGTATTTGGTCACCTACAAACAAGCAAGATTTTTGGCTCTCACAGACCTGTAATTTCTTCTTTAAGAGGCTCCTCTGTCCTCCACTCGTTACCTGTATTAATGGTACCTGTTTGAACTTGTTATCAGTATAAAAGACACCTGTCCACAACCTCAAACAGTCACACTCCAAACTCCACTATGGCCAAGACCAAAGAGCTGTCAAAGGACACCAGAAACAAAATTGTAGACCTGCACCAGGCTGGGAAAAATGAATCTGCAATAGGTAAGCAGCTTGGTTTGAAGAAATCAACTGTGGGAGCAATTATTAGGAAATGGAAGACATACAAGACCACTGATAATCTCCCACGATCTGGGGCTCCACGCAAGATCTCACCCCGTGGGGTCAAAATGATCACAAGAACGGTGAGCAAAAATCCCAGAACCACACGGGGGGGCCTAGTGAATGACCTGCAGAGAGCTAGGACCAAAGTAACAAAGCCTACCATCAGTAACACACTACGTCGCCAGGGACTCAAATCCTGCAGTGCCAGACGTGTCCCCCTGCTTAAGCCAGTACATATCCAGGCCCGTCTGAAGTTTGCTAGAGAGCAATTGGATGATCCAGAAGAAGATTGGGAGAATGTCATATGGTCAGATGAACCCAAAATAGAACTTTTTGGTAAAAACTCAACTCGTCGTGTTTGGAGGACAAAGAATGCTGAGTTGCATCCAAAGAACACCATACCTACTGTGAAGCATGGGGGTGGAAACATCATGCTTTGGGGCTGTTTTTCTGCAAAGGGACCAGGACGACTGATCCGTGTAAAGGAAAGAATGAATGGGGCCATGTATTGTGAGATTTTGAGTGAAAACCTCCTTCCATCAGCAAGGGCATTGAAGATGAAACGTGGCTGGGTCTTTCAGCATGACAATGATCCCAAACACACCGCCCGGGCAATGAAGGAGTGGCTTCGTAAGAAGCATTTCAAGGTCCTGGAGTGGCCTAGCCAGTCTCCAGATCTCAACCCCATAGAAAATCTTTGGAGGGAGTTGAAAGTCCGTGTTGCCCAGCAACAGCCCCAAAACATCACTGCTCTAGAGGATATCTGCATGGAGGAATGGGCCAAAATACCAGCAACAGTGTGTGAAAACCTTGTGAAAACGTTTGACCTCTTTTGTTATTGACCAAATATTTATTTTCCACCATAACTTGCAAATAAATTCATTAAAAATCCTACAATGTGATTTTCTGGAAATGTTTTTCTCATTTTGTCTGTCATAGTTGAAGTGTACCTATGATGAAAATTACAGGCCTCTCTAATCTTTTTAAGTGGGAGAACTTGCACAATTGGTGGCTGACTAAATACTTTTTTGCCCCACTGTATTTGCTACTTATGCTTAACACACTTGACAGACAGGTGGAGGTCTGTTGGTCTCACCTCTGAACGTAGGCATAGAAGAACTGCAGCATGCACACCTCCAGAGACAGATGCTTCTACGGCGAGACGGTGAGAAAGAGGGAAGACGAGTGAGAGAGAGAGAGAGAGGGTTGAGGAAGAGGTAACACTGGACAGAACTACATTTAATTAGAAAATAATGAGGCCGTGGCAGGGAAGCTGCCAATTTACTTTGATATACTGTAACAATAAGATGGCATCTGTCCAATGTAATAGTAACAGAGGACCTGCATTAGGGTGAATTAGGACTAATGGAAGCAGGAGGCTAGGAGTCATGCAGCTTTAAATATAGTCATAAACTGTAACAAGGTTAGAGTAGCACAGTGTGATCTAAGCGTATGTATTGGGAAACTCATTTGCTTTATTTTAATGGTAAAACAGAGCATGTCAGTTTAGATTGCAGGCTATTGGGAGACCGCAGCACCAACCTTCTCTTTGGCGATGGCCGGCGGCTGCTTCAGGACCTCTTTGACCGTCTGCATCACGGTCTCGGTACGCATGGCGCTGACCGACCGCACCAGCTCCACCAACAACAACTGCTCCTCACTGGCAGTGGGGATCACCTACACACACACACGTGCGCAAACATGGACACAGGCAGGGTAAGAGACCTCTGCGTACCGCCATTAACCACACTAATAACACAAAATGTACGTGTTTAGTAAGGGTTTCTGCCATGTTGATTTCTGGAGCTTACCTTGTAAGCGGCAGTGGTCTTGACCTGCTTCCTCTCGTTCCACACGTAGGCGATAGCTGCCATGAAGTGGGCTCCGTGGTTCATGGAGATGGGGCCTAGCAGTTCCAGGATCTGCTGACGCAAGTTCTGAGGAGAAAGAGGAAAGATTGAGCGCTCTATGCAGTGCCAGAAATAAGACCAGGCCAACAGGAAGTGGACGGTCCATTCTCCTTGAACAATGTGCGAGTCCTGGGGAAACCCACATGTAGTGCAAGCTTTTGTTCCAGTCCAGCGCTAACGGATGCTTAGTCGAATCCTCAAATCAGGAGTACCGGACTGAAACAAAAGTCTGCACACCCTGTAGGGTCCTTAGGAGCAATATAGTTAAGAGCTAGTAACATAAGCAGTTTTCTGCATGCACTATAACGCATGCTAAACTAAGTACACTACCCCCCCCAAAAAATATAAAAATATATATATATTGAAGAACACTGATCTAGGTATAAACTATAGGTACTCTTTTCACAGTATCGTGTCGACCTAGACCAGACTGTGATGGCTATTATCACATTGTCCATTTCAGCTGAGTTCTAGCAACTATGGATGGATGAGTGAGTAATCAGATCAGCTCAGCACAGCTTGGTTTAGCTCGCCTTAGTTCGATTCAGTACTGTGAAAAGGCTTAGGGTCAGGGTGTAGACGCAGTACCTTGGTGGATCCCAGGTTGATGTTGGAAGTGGATGCAGCGGAGGCGGCAGCTGGCCGGTCAGAGCTGTCGGCCTGGTACAGGACGCTCCACAGCAGGGTGACGGAGGACATGATGGTGTGGAGGATGGACAGGATCCCTGAGCGAGCCTCCGCCAAGTGCTTCTGGTCCACACTCACCTGCAGCTGAGAGGATTGACAGGGACATGGAGATAGTCACTAGTGAAAGTCTACACACCCCATTGCAGTCTTCACGTTTATCTGCCTTAAAATTACTAAAAAATTACTAAATTACTAAAAAGAGATTACATCCAATTTTTTTCCTCTACCAATATACTTAACCTACCCCACATTTTCAAAGTTAAAGAAAAATTATAGAAACATTAACAAATTAATAAAAACATTTAAAAGGAAGATGTATTGATTGCGTATGTCCTCACACCCCGGAGTTAACATTTGGTGGAAGCAACATTGGCAGCCAAATTTTTTACAAAATTACTCAAGCTCAATAAATGTGGTTGGGAGTCATTGTTGGACAGCAATATTCAAATATTGCCTCTACATTTTCAAGCAGATTTTCAACTCAGGACTGAGACTGGACTATTTAGGAACACTCACCACCTCTTGGAAAGCCATTCTGTTGTGTTTTTGGCATTAAAGCTTGTGTAATTGTCACATTGAAAAATAAAACTCTATCCCAGGGTATGGTTCTCAGAAGACTACGTTGGGTTTCCCGCTAACTTTTTTTACCTGGGCTTTGCTTCTTTCACATTTATTTTGATCATGACAAACTCCCAAGTCCCTGCCGGTGACAAGCATACCCATAACTTGATGCTGCTACCACAATAGCCATGATAATAGCAATCACTGTTTGAATATTGCTGTCCATTAATGACTCCCAACCAAATGTACTGAGCTAGAGCAATTTTGTCAATAACAATGGATATATGTTGCCCTAAGTGCAAAGTTGGTTCAATCTTCTTCAAAATGATTTACAGATGTAATGGCTGCCAAAGGTGCTTCCACCAAGTATAAACTCTGGGGTGTGAAGACAAACACAATCATGACATCTTACTTTTTTTATTTATTAATTTGGGAAAATGTCCAATAATTTTCTTTCACTTTGAAAATGAAGTAGTAGGTTGTGTAGATTTGTACAGAAAATGCCATCCTTCTTAGATACATATGTGCAATATAAACAAAGGAGGTCTATCGATGTGTAAATAAGTGACATCGGCATTAAATCAATGCAGATATGACACTGTCTACTTGGCAGTGCAGTGCGGCCTCACCTGGTGGTACTGGGAGGATGGGTCCAGTAGACAGTAGTGGATGATAGCGGTCACTCCTTCCAGTACTGTTAGAATCAAATCTGGGGGGATGCACAGGGCCATCCACTGAGGTCTGGAAGAGGGATAGTGGGGAAAGTATAAATTAATAGTCATCATTTGGTATAAAAAACTACTTTGCCATAAACAATTCATGTTGTCATAGAATATACAGTAACAATTTAGAATCCACAAATGCATTAGTCAAAGGTGGGTAATTGAGGCAACTGCTGGTCAAGAGAGACATCTTGTGGCAGCATCACTCACCTAACTTCTTACAAACATTCCCTCTGCTACAAATCAGCTGTAAATCTATTGCCTTGGATATGCACTTAAATGAACCAATTCATCCTAGCTAGGTTCATCCAATTGGAGACAGATTTTCAGATGAATACTAAAAAATCTGCATAAAAGAATATGCGCATTTTCCCACCAGTGGCGTTTCCACCAAACTGACTTGTGAATAAAAAGCACTACGTGATGATGCAGAGAACATAAAAAGGTATCTTTTTTCTTCTTAAAGGGATGGTTTGAGATTTTGTGAATGAAGCCCTTTATCTACTTTCCCAGAGCCAGATGAACTTGTGGATACCATTTTTATGTCTCTGTTTGCAGTTTGAAGGAAGTTGCTAAGTAACATTAGCGCAATGACTGGAAGTCTATGGGAACAGCAAGCATGCTAGGTGTTCCTGTAGACTTGAAATCATTGCGCTAACGCTAGTTAGCATTGGCTCACGAAACTACCTCTAACTTCCTTCATACTGGATGCAGAGACAGACATAAAAATGGTATCCACAAGTTCATCTGATTTTGGGGAAATAGATAAAGGGCTTCACTGCCAAAATCTTGAAATATCCTTTAAATTTGTACCGAATAGTAACCTATAGTTCAATGTGAATTCATCTCATTTTCAACTGTACCGATGGTTTTGTCACAAAAACTGTTGCGTTAAATAGCAAATGTGCCCACTATGGTCTTGGCAGGTGCGCTCTGGACAACAGTTTGCAAATACAGTGCGGGCTGTATTTAGGCTAGCCTATATGATGACATTATTATGGATAAGAGCGAGATTCTTTTTTATTTATCAAATGGCAGCCAAGCCTCGATTGTCATGTCACCAGAATAAGACCAAGATTATATTTATTGTAAAGGCGCATCGAGCTCATCCCTGTGCACTTTCACAAACTTTTGAAGTTCATCATAACTTATTTCATCTGTCACCTAATAAACTGCATGCTTTCCCCAAGTCGTAGTGGGAGGACCACACAAAATATAATTGCGTATAATGGCAGGTAGCCGCCCCATGTGCAACCGAAAGGTTGCCGAAAGGTTGCAAGATCAAATCCCCGAGCTGACAAGGTAAAAATCTGTTGTTCAGCCCCTGAACACTGTTCGTAGGCAGTCATTAAACATTTTAATGTGTTCCTAACTGACTTGCCTAGTTAAATAAAGGTACAATAAAAGCATTTCCACTGCCATTTCTTGCATAATTAGCCAAATTTTACTGACACCATGTCGAATCAACAAATTGTCCCCCGACATTTATGAAATTGTCCCAAAATGTCCTGTTTCCTGGTCGTGACATTTTTTTGCATCAGGTAATTAATGAAATTGTTGGATGGAAACCTGATTACTGACAATCTGCTTGCAGTTGCCTTCACACCAGATCCTGGAACAACAATTTTCCCAGTTTTACATTTCAGTTATTTAGCAGACACTTTTATTCAGAGTGACTTAAAATCAATCAGCGCAATCAACTAAAGTAGGTAGACCTAAAACACACACATTAACATTGCATGTAAAAAAAAACTTCCAATATAGCCACTATCCCATTGTCCTGTGGACTACAAAGGAAGCAGTGGTGTGGTTTTACAATGGCTAACCAGGACTGATGGATGCCTAGCCCATACGGGCTCATAAGAAACTATCCTATAGCAGTTACCTGGTGTCTGTGATGGCGGTCTCATAGCGGTACTGCTGAATGAGGTTGTCCAGGTTCCTACAGAGCTGCAGTGTGACTGAGGCCACCACCCTGCGCAGTACCTTGCCCATGTAGGGCAGCGTGGCCGTGATCAGGCCGATCCACTGCGGGTGCATCTTACACGCATGGTGCTGGTGCAGCGCCCGGATCACCGCACACAGGAACATGCCCTGCGCCGTGATAGGCTGCCCGTGAAGGTACTGCAGCGACGTCATTGGCTGCTGTGGGTTCATGTGCTCCACCTCACCTCCCAGCAGTTCGAAGCCCGTCCCTGCCCCGCTACCCGTCCCTAATGTTACAACACCTAATGTTACACCCCCCGGGACGACCACGGGCCCCCCGTCGCCGCCCTCCTCGGCGGGTACTAGGACCCTGTGCTCCAGCACCACCAGGCTCTGGAGAAGCCTCAGCAGCTGGGACTGAACGGCGCTGCAGCCGTCCATCTGATCTTCAGAGAGGTTGATTACGCTGTCCTCTGAGAGACCCTCCTCCTGGGAGGCCACGTTGACGCCGGCCGCCCGCTGCTCGTGCCATTTCTGGGCCGAGAAGATGGAGGAGAGCAGGCAGTGGAGCACCACCTTCTGGACCTTACACTTGGACAGCACATCGCTGATGAAGCTGGCGAAGCCTTTGGCCGAGCCGCCGGTCACCTTGGACAGCTCGCTGAAGAGAAGGGTGAGGACCTCCAAGCTGGTCAGTTGCATGGCCCGGTTGCCCGCCAGGTCGGTGGCGGCCGTGCCCACGTGGGCAGAGTAGTAGGAGCGCAGGAAGTACAGGCAGAGGGAGATGATGATCTCTAGGAACATGGCGCTGCGGAACGAGTGGGAGTGGCTGTCCTGGGAGATGGGGCAGTAGAAGTCCTTACCTGGGAGGAGGTGGAGATAGAACATAACATTATTTTATGTGGTCTTTATCTGTGTTTCTATGCATAAAAAAATAAATGTGACTTGCCCATGACGGAGACGCGGTGGCGTGCCAGCAGGTTCTGCAGCAGTGACAGCTGGGGCGTGTAGGTGTTGTTGATGCTGGTGGTGGAGATGGCGTCCACGAAGTCCGATGGCGCTGCCCGCAGCATGGCGGCGATGGCCGAAAGGGCGTGCAGTGTGCGGGATGAGTCGTACAGCTGCAGGTAGAGCAGCACGTGCTGGTAGAGGGGGTGGATGTTGAACTGAGGCGGCGAGGCGGAAGCTCTACGCTCCACTCTCCCGTTGGGACCATTTCCCCCGCTCACCCCTCCGCCCCCACTCGGCGAGCTGGTGTCACTCTCGATCTCGGACACCTCACCTTCTCCGCAGCTGTACCAATTCTCCAGATCCAGGCTGTCTCCGAAGAAGAGCCTGGGCGGCCGGAGCTTCTCGGCCTGCAGGGCCTTCCTCAGCCTCTCCTCCTCCTTCCTCTTGCTCTTCTTCACCTTGGGCTTGGCGCCGGGGGACTTGTCTTGCAGACGCTCCATGATCTTACCCTTGAGGCTGAGCTGGGTGCTACTGTGGGAGCGCTTACGGGCCCGCAGGTCCACGACGTCCAAGCGGAGGTTCTGGTCGTGAGGGGAGGCCGGGCCCGAGCTGTCCGGCAGGGTCACGATGGAGGGGGACGAGCTGTGGCGAGTGATGCCCTCGCGGTGCCTCTCCCACTCCTCCCCTGTCTGGTCCGGTGGGGTGACATGGAAGAACCCCAGGGTGCCTCCTGCTAACATCTCGAGACGGTGGGAGGGGGCGTGGGGGCCCGAATCGAGCCGAAGACCGGCCTGCGTGTCTGATGAGGAGCTATCGGAGTCCGTTTGCACCCACGCTTCAGGGGGGGACGGCGTTTCAGGTGGCCCCTCATCCTCTCCCATACCCACCACCCTGTCTATCAACTCATTTAACACCGACAACACAACCTCTTCGAGTGAATCCTCCTCATCAGGAACCATACTGTCGGACTCTATAAGGACAGGGACTTGGTCAGATCCTAATCCGTTCACGGTGCTGCAGGTGCCGTCTGGGTCCTCGAAGCTGCCATTGTCTATGGAGGAGGAGTGGGAGCCGCTGGACTCAGAGCCGTGGAGGTGGGGTTCCCCCTGCTGGTCAGGAGGATGGTAATCACCGCTCAGCGCCAGGTTCTCACTGCTCAGGCTGAGCAGGGACAGGCTGTCACTCAGAGGGTTGACTGTCAGGCAGAAGGGCTCCATGTCGCTCAACGGCAGCCCTCGGAGCCCTGACTTCAAAGGCATCTGGTTGAAGTCTGAGAGAAGAGGATATGTGACATACTGTTTATGCAAATAAATTACAGAGTCGAAATGAACCTTGAACTAGATTCACTCCAAACCAATGTTCACCAAACTACATTGATCCTTTAGAGCTATAGACTTTTCTTCTAGCCCAACATTATACAATCATGAGATGAGTGTTGAATCTATTAGTGCTGAGCTGGAACAAAAGCCTGCAGTGCTCTGTATCTCTTCACGACCATGGCTGTCCTGTCTACCACCATTCTAACCCGTGTCTCCCCTATACTCACTGTCAGAGATTCCCGAGTCTCTCATGTAGATGGGTTCTGAGGGGTCCTGTTCGGCCTGGGGGTTGTGGTTAGGGAATGCCTGGGCCCAGTGGCGCTGGGCCTGGACGCGCTGGATGGACACACGGTGGGTCTTGGGGTGCAACAGCAGCAGCAGGAGGGGCTCCAGGACCCGGGCGATGTCGTGCCTCTGGAGCACCTGGTTGAGCCAGGCCCGGCCCACTGCGCTGGCTGACGCATCCCAGTAACTTAGACTGTCCAGCATGATGAACAGAGACCTGAGAGAGAGAGAGCGAGCAAAGAGAGAGAGAGAAAGCAAAGAGAGAGAGAGAGAGAGAAAAGAGAGAGAGAGAGAGAGAGAAAAGAGAGAGCGAGAGCGAGAGAGAGAGAGAAGTCACACCGACAGTCATGAGTCATGACCGCAGTCAAAATCCAAGTGACTGCTGAGTCACAGTAATCTCCTCCTATTCTCCGCTCTGTAGTTCATGCATTGGTAGTACCCAACTCGCTAACGGCCTGGTACTCAGCACTCGATTGTCTCTAATCAGTCTGGCATCAATTCAAATACATCCAAAATTCACATCAAACATTTCAAGACTGAATTATAAGAACCTGAATGATGAGGATAACTGGTGATGGCGGGAGTCCTACATCTTTATCAACGGCAGTCTGATTATTTTGGGGTGGGTGTTTGGGAATATCATGCTTGCGAAACTTGGCATTAGTCCCCATTGGTTAACCTCGCTGATTAATTCAAAGCATCTAAGACGTCACATGCAGAACCCTCATATGCATATTAGAGCTTATGCATATGCATAAGCCTAGCCTATATGAATCCAATCCAAAAAAAGCCTGAATTAAAATAATTACAATACATACATATAGCTCTGTCTAAACCTATATAAGCCTATCTTAAAGCTTATACATACACTGAGTGTACAAAACATTAAGGACACCTGCTCTTTCCATGACAGACTGACCAAGTAAATCCAGGTGAAAGCTATAATCCCTTATTGATGTCACTTGTTAAATCCACTTCAATCCATGTAGATTAAAGGGAGGCGACAGGTTAAAGAAGGATTTTTAAGCCTCAATATTATAGAGCCATGTATTGTGTATGTGTGCCATTCAGAAGGTGAATGGGCAAGACAAAATATTTAAGTGCCTTTGAACAGTGTATGGTAGTAGGTGCCAGGCGCATCGGTTTGTGTCAAGAACTGCAACACTGCTGGGGTTTTCACACTCAACAGTTTCCCGTATGGATAGAGAATGGTCCACCACCCAAAGGACATCCAGCAAACTTGACACAACTGTGGGAAGCATTGGAGTCAACATGGGCCAGCTTCCCTGTGGAACACTTTCAACACCTTGTAGAGTCCATACCCCGATGAATTGAGGCTGTTCTGAGGGCAAAGGGGGGTGGGGGTTTACCATCGATGTTTCCGAATAGATTTCACTTGGTTTTCGATGTTGTGGCTTAAGTGGGCTACTGTCCGTTCCCAAATTAAGCACTAGGTAGCTTGCAGGGATAGGGTGGAGTCTGGCATACATGGTTTGAGCTGGTTGATGCGTGGAGTGAAGTAAGTTCTTATAAGCCCATATATTTCTATACGCAATCCCGCTGTAGCCGACCCAGCATGATTGAAAAAGGAAGCACGGGAAAGCGCATCGTCCATTCCCTATTAGAGTGCATATGGATCACTTGTCTCTCTCCCCCCTACATAGCTGACAATGGACATTGTAAATTGAAAAAAAAAAAAATATTCACAGTTAAAGTTGCCAAATAGCTCTAAATCAAGTGTATAGGACCTCCATGTACGCACTCACTCAATAACTGCTTGGGGAAAATATCCTTTCTATGTTATTCAACTAAGATCAGTTATATTCATATAACTCTAAAATTCTATATTATAAAATAATGGTACCGGAATTATAAGCATTTCTTGTCCGCTCAATGAACTAGTCTACAGCTTAGGCTGCCATTGGCATGGAGCATAGCCAGATCTATGCTATCCAGTTCCTCTGTAATATATTTAATACATATCATGTTTCTTAATGGATTTAACAGAAGCTAAGCAGGGTTGGTCCTGGTCAGTTCCTGGATAGGAGACCAGATGCTGCTGGAAGTGGTGTTGGAGGGCCAGCAGGAGGAACTCTTTCCTCTGGTCTAAAATAAAAATATCCCAATGCCCCAGGGCAGTGATTGGGGACACTGCCCTGTGTAGGGTGCAGTCTTTCGGATGGGACGTTAAACGGGTGTCCTGACTCTCTTAGGTCATTAAAGATCCCATGGCACTTATCGTAAGAGTCCCCTGTTAACCCCGGTGTCCTGGCTAAATTCCCAATCTGGCCCTCAAACCATCACGGTCACCTAATAATCCCCAGTTTACAATTGGCTCATTCATCCTCCACCTCTCCCCCGTAACTATTCCCCAGGTCGTTGCTGCAAATGAGAACGTGTTCTCAGTCAACTTACCTGGTAAAATAACGGATAAATAAATAAATATTGTGATGGTGTATATTAATAATCGACCGAGCGTCAATCGAAGTAACATTTAAAAAATCCCTATCAAAACCGGTCAGTTTACGCTAGAGACATGTTTCTTTTGCACGGGCTGCATCTCAATCTGCAGAGGAAGGTGGCCGAGCTACAGCAGTGTTTGTCGGACCATGAGACATCCCCAAAATCGGTCTTCTCACAAGAAAGTCTGTAGCGTTCAAACGGTATGTGTGCGTGCGTGTGTGAGAGAGAGACCGACAGAGTATGAGATATGTATTACATTAATATATTAGCAGCTGTTCTGTCCACCCTTGATAAAACAAGGGATAAAACCAACATTTTGAGTGGGGTGTCAGTAGAGAGGGAAGGCCTACCTGTCAAAGGTGCGGTTGAAAGGGGAAGACTTGGTGATGTTCAAGTCTCTGGTCAGATGCCAAAGCACAGAGAACTTCACATGGGCCTCAAGACGGATTTTCTGAAAGAAAAAAAAACACAGAAATCGTGTGTGGATGCGTGTGTGTTGGAGCGTATTCCTTCAGGCATACAGAATTCTTACAAGCATACTGTGAAGCTGTGTGTGTTCCTATGTGTCTGCCGGCATATGTACTGAGCTGACCAACCTTGTCTCTGTGCATGAGCTGCTGGCTGATGACGTCCTCACAGATGCTGGAGGAGGGCACCAGGTTGTGGAGCTGGTAGAAGAGCTCCACACTGCGCTGGTGGTGCTGAGGGGTCCCCTCCCCCAACTGTCCCCACAGGATAAGGGCCACACTCTGGAGGGGTGAGGGGGAGAGAGAGAGTGTGTTAGAGAGAGATAGAGCGATTTATTAGCATAGGTTTACTACCATTTATCATGCTGAAAAACAGATTTATCAACATATAGTACCAGCCAACAGTTTGGACACACCTACTCATTCAAGGGTTTTTCTTTATTTGTACTATTTTCTACATTGTAAAATAATAGTGAAATACTTTGAAATAACACATATGAAATCATGTAGTAACCAAGAAGAAAAAGTGATTTTATATTTGAGATTCTTCAAAGTAGCCACCCTTTGCCTTGATGACAGCTTTGCACACTCTTGGCATTCTTTTAACCAGCTTCATGAGGTAGACACCTGGAATGCATTTCAATTAACAAGTTTGTCTTGTTGAAAGGTTAATTTGTGGAATTTCTTTCCTTCTTATAATGTGTTTGAGCCAATCAGTTGTGTTGTGACAAGGTAGGGGTGGTATAAAGAAGATAGCCCTATTTGGTAAAATACCAAGTCCATATTATGGCAAAAACAGCTCAAATAAGCAAAGAGAAACAACAGTCCATCATTACTTTAAGACATGAAGGTCAGTTAATCCAGAAAATTAAGAACTTTGAATGTTTCTTCAAGTGCAGTTGCAAAAACCATCAAGTGCTATGATGAAACTGGCTCTCATGTGGACCTCCACAGGAAAGGAAGACCCACAGTTACCTCTGCTGCAGAGGATAAGTTCATTAGAGTTACCAGCCTCAGAAGTTGCAGCCCAAATAAATGCTTCACAGAGTTCAAGTAGCAGACACATCCCAACATCAACTGTTCAGAGAATGGTCAAATTGCTGCAAAGAAACTACTACTAAAGGACACCAATAATAAGAAGAGACTTGCTTGGGCCAAGAAAAACAAGCAATGGACATTAGACCGGTGAAAATCTGTCCTTTGTTCTGATGAGTCCAAATTTGAGATTTGTGGTTCAAATAGCTGTGTCTGTCAGCTGCAGAGTAGGTGAACAGATGATCTCTGCATGTGTGGTTCCCACCTTGAAGCATGGAGGAGGTGTGATAGTGTGGGGGTGCTTTGCTGGTGACACTGTCAGTGATTTATTTAGAATTCAAGGCACACTTAACCAGCATGGCTACCACAGCATTCTGCAGCGATACGCCATCCCATCTGGTTTGCGCTTAGTGGGACTATCATTTGTTTTTCAACAGGACAATGACCCAACACACCTACAGGGACTATTTGACCAAGGAGGAGAGTGATGGAGCGCTACATCAGATGACCTGGCCTCCACAATCACCCGACCTCAACCCAATTGAGATGGTTTGGGATGAGTTGGACCACAGAGTGAAGGAAAAGCAGCCAACAAGTACTCAGCGTGTGGGAACTCCTTCAAGACTGTTCAAAAAACATTCCAGGTGAAGCTGGTTGAGAATGCCAAGAGTGTGAAAAGCTGTCATCAAGGCAAAGGGTGGCAACTTTGAAGAAACTAAAATATTAAATATATTTTGATTTATTTAACACTTTTTTGGTTACTACATGATTCCATATGGTGTTATTTCATAGTTTTGATGTCTTCACTATTATTCTACAATGTAGAAAATATTTTTTTTTAAATAAGAAAAACCAAAAGTCAAAAGTTTGGACACACCTACTCATTTAAGAGCAAAACAGATGCAAAACAGATTTATGAATATAAGTTTCTACCATTTATCATGGTGAGCAATGGCAAAGAGATCTCAAAAGTTTCTTCCATTTATCATACTGAGCTACATTCTGTGTTCTCTGTACTGAACCATTTCTAAACATCTCAACAATATCAGATCCAAATAAGCCACAAATCTCTTCCCTGTCACTTACCTTGAAGAAGTCGGTCTTCTCTGCGATGTACTTCAGGATTCCCTGTGTGAGTGGTGGCCTGATCACCACAGCAACACGGCCCTGGCTAGGGCTCATGGGCTGGGTGGAGTCTGGGTTGCCACCAGCAATGCTGCCCTCGGCAGTGACCATGGCGACAGACTGGGTGAGGCCCACCAGGTCCATGACCAGGGAGATGGCCACGCCCTGGACGCTGAAGTCACTGGCCAGGCAGCAGGCGTCCATCAAGGTCTGCAACCACACGGCAGGACACACTTGCTCGCTGTCTGCAGGAGAGAATAGAAACGATACTATATTGAGAGAAGTGGAGAAGACATACAACAGTAAATAGCTGTAGTTCAGATGTTCTCATCTAACACAAAGGGGAGAGAAGAGACCATATGTTTGACATACGGAGAAGGGTATAGGATTATCATATCAAACTGAAATGTAATTAAACACTTCTCCAGCCATAGTGAAGATCTGTTCATCTGAGCAGAGCCTGTACTGTATCTCAAACGTGGTCAGTCAGTCTGTCTTACCAGTCTGCTCCTTAGGCGGGGGCGTGGACTTGAGGTTGCCCTCGGCGATGTAGACGGGGAAGCTGGAGCACTCCAGGAAGAGCTGGCAGGCGGCAGTAAAGGCCGCCAGACACTCCCTTTGCCCCGGCACCTCAACCACATCACTCCCGTTCTGGTGGGCGCCGCCCAATGGTTCCGTTCGTACAACTTCGCTCCTCTCACCCCCAGATCCTTCTACCATCCCCGGGGTGATGTAAAGGGTGACCAGGCAGGAGAGGAAGTGCTGGAAATGCTCCAGGCAGCACTGCATGACAGGCTTGTCCTGCGGCTTGTTCTGGGAGACTGGGAGGGAGCCGCTGCAGCCCGTCTTGAGGGAAGGCTGAGTGGGTAGTGCTGGTTCCTCAGAGGCCTGGTACTGGACAAAATCGGTGAAGCCACTCTCGGAGGAGCGACTGCTGTTGGGGTTCTCCCCGTTCTCAAACACCTGGCCGCTGGGGAGCTCCAGAGTAGAGGGCAGGGACTTAGGAGAGAGAAAAGGAAGAAGAGAGGAGAAAGGAGAAGAGGTCAAACGCAGACAGCATTCAACACATATCAGGAGTGGAAACAAAAGGTGTCCATGTTAAACCAGCTGGAAAACAAAAACTGGACCCTCCAGTGAACAAATTGACCATGTAACAACAGCACAGTTCCTAATCATTCTAACGGGGCCTGTTTTAGGATTGTCAGTGGGGACCAAAGTGCATCAGGTCAAGAGAAGAGCGCAGGTCTCTCAGGAGACAAGGAGGGAGAGGATTTCTAAGCACAGACACTCCCTGACAGACCCCCCCCACACACACACCGTTGGCACCCACAGCGCAGACAGGGAAGTGGACAGCTGTTGCCCCAAACTGAATGGACTCCTTAACTACACCCTACATACAGCTCCCTCCCTGCATCATGCCAGCCAGCTTAGAACAGATCGACAGACAGCCCCACATTGCCATGCCACAAAACAGCCCCAGGGCTTTCCCAGCATGCAGTGCGGCAGGCTGAGGCTACACATTCTGGCGGCAGGACTCAGATGGCAAACTACGTCCTGTAAATGTCCCCAGGAGGGTAGCTGGAGAACAGGAGGAAGGGAGAGGGGGGAGGGGGGATAGAGCTGAAGGGAGGGAAGGAAACCTTCCACTCCAATGGAGCAGACATACCCAAGAGGAAACCCTTCCTCTGAGAGAAAGAGGGGCTCAGCTGTTTGTTAGTTACCACTTGTGTGTGTCTCTATGTGCCCCCTCCCTTGCACCTCTCCCTGGCCTCTACCTCTAGCCTAGGAGTCGGTCAACTTTTAGTCAAGCCTTACTGAGCACTGAAACACTCTACCAGACCGCCAGGTAACAGAAAGGGGGACAAAGATAGTTGACTGATCCCAGCTTCTAACACCTCTGTCTGGGGAAAGGGGAGGGACAGTTGTCCAGCTCCCCTCCAGTCCTGGAGCGGGGACCACCCAGACAAATTGAGAGGGTAGAGGGGTGGGGGCCAGCACTGGGACCAGGGGACACCATGAGGGACTTGGATGGTTGCTTATGTTTTTGAGGGCTAGGGAATCAGGCCAAACTGCTGTTGTCTCTGCTAGGTCAACAACAGAGTAGCCCCGCTCTGATGATTTTATTTGGCAGGAAGTGAAAGAAGTGACATTTGTGTACTATCAAAGGTAGTCAGACATCAGCTAGGAACTGAAAAATTGACAAAGTTTTAATTTTCAAAGTGAGAATCAATGAATGTGGGCGTGTTAGGGGGGGTTGTATGTTTGCCTTTGAACATCCGCTTGACAATGACAAAAGGCAAAAAACGATTTAACACTGTTCAGAGATAAAAGGAACAGTGTTGTTTTATGATCAACCAAATGCTCAGGGACAATTTGCTAAAGCAAACTGTGTAAAGGCAAGGTAGAACTCGGAAGACAACATGATGCTTTCAGACTTGGCAGAGGTGATGACTGAAGCTCATTCATCATCACCAATGCTTTACGGGATCAAATGTAACTGGGTTAAAAGCGTAAATCAGGATAGACAAAGTCCAGTTGCTTTTTTCATGAAAAAGTAGCCTACAGATTATCCTTATTACCTGGGAAATGTCTGCACGAAATATTGATTCATCATACATCTAAGCATTTATTTTACATACATTTTACATATGCATACAATGATGAAAAAAAACTCAAACATAAACAACAAAAGCTATAGAATATGCTCTGGCTGTAAGAACCAAGGTTAATCTAACTCGTATAGGTGTCCCGGGCTGGGGCACCATCTCAGTACTTCTTACCCGTTTCTCCTCCTTAGCAGAGACTGTGGAGGCGAGGGGGCCCGTGGGCAGGGACAGGGGGGACACCAGGGGGGGCTGCACCTTGCTGAGGATCTTAGAGCAGAGGCGCAGGCAGTGGGTGAGCTCCCCAAGGCCCAGGGCCGGGAGGTGAGAGGTCAGGGCAGAAACCATGCGCAGCAGAAGCTGGGGAAGGTGCTCCGTCTGGATCTCTATGTAGGTCTCCTGAAGGGAGGAGGAAGAGGAGGGTGAGAGGGCTCTGGAGAATAGGGTCGCCACTCGCCTGGGGATGGGCATTAGATTTCTAGATTCATCCGGTACGATGCATCACATTAGCTGATTTGTGTTTTAACTGTAAATTGACCCTGTCAAATAAACGTAATAAAATAAAAAGGCAGCATCAAGCATATCTGAGATATGTAATTAAAATCCAATTCCGAATCTATATAGTTATTTATTATTATTAGTTATCAGTACAACGCTTGTGTTTAACCTCTCAATTCTTGAAAATAAAGTCGACACATTAGAGAAACTGTATACCATTACCATGGCTTTGTAGGCATTTCCAGAATAATCTGTGGTTGTTTTAGACCCAGAACCGCGTCCAACAATTTGGGGGGGGGGGGGGGGGGGGTACCCCCGCCCCAAGGAGGTAAAGGGGGATTCCCTGTCAGTTGTATAACTGAATGCAATAAACTAAAATGTGTCTGAATACTTACATCAATGAGATATATTTCTGTATTTCATTTTCAATAAATTTGCAAAACATTCTATAAAACATGTTTCCACTTTGTCATTATGGGGCATTGTGTGTAAATGGTATTTAACAGCAAAATGTGGAATAAGTCAAGGGGTATAAATACTTTCGGAAGGCACTGTATATCATTCCAGCAAGACAAATGATATAACGCCCAAAGAAAAAAAATGAACTAAAAAAATATTTTTTTGGCCTGCTGCATCTCGGGCTCTGTAGTAGTCACGCTGTTTTTCTTTATCAGAATCCAACAGTTCTTACCTTCCGAACTGTACTAAGCATGTGTTTGTAAGACTTACAGTTTTGAAATGTAAAAATGTACAGCGCCTTCAGAAAGTATTCACACCCCTTTTTCCACATTTTGTTGTGTTACAGCCTGAATTGAGATTGTGTCACTGGCTAGGACTAGGGAGTTTTTTGGTTTGTTAATAAAAAGTAAATGGAATATAGCTAGGCACACACCATAGAGGAAAGCCTGGCTCAGTCTGCTTTTAGAAATGTTTACAGGTCTTAAAGCAGACTGAACCAGAAAATGTCTTGAGTCAATAAGTATTCAACCCTTTTGTTACGGCAAGCTTAAATAAATTTAGGAGTATAAATCTGCTGAACAAGTCACATAAGTTGAATGGACTCACTGTGTGCAATAATAGTGTTTAACATTATTTTTAAACGATTACCTCATCTCTGTACCCTACACATACAATTATCTGCAAGGTCCCTCAGTCCAGCAGTTTTTTTGTTGAATTTTACCCCCTTTTTCTCCCCAATTTCGTGGTATTCAATTGTTGTAGTAGCTACTATCTTGTCTCATCGCTACAACTCCCGTACGGGCTCGGGAGAGACGAAGGTTGAAAGTCATGCGTCCTCCGATACACAACCCAACCAAGCCGCACTGCTTCTTAACACAGCGCGCATCCAACCCGGAAGCCAGCCGCACCGTGCACCTGGCCACCTTGGTGCCACTGCGCCCGGCCCACCACAGGAGTCGCTGGTGCGCGATGAGACAAGGACACCCCTACCGACCAAGCCCTCCCTAACCCGGGCGACGCTAGGCAAATTGTGCGTCGCCCCACGGACCTCCCGGTCGCGGCCGGTTACGACAGAGCCTGGGCGCGAACCCAGGGACTCTGATGGCACAGCTGGCGCTGCAGTACAGCACCCTTAACCACTGCGCCACCCGGGAGGCCCTAGCAGTGAATTTCAAGCACAGATTCAACCACGAAGGTTTTCCTATGGTTCGCAAAGAAAGGCACCACAAAGCTCACATTGAATATCCCTTTGAGAATGGCGTCAGTTATTAATTTTACACTTCGGATGGTGTATCAATATACCCAGTCAATACAAAGACACAGGTGCTCTTCCCAAATCAGTTGCCGGAGAGGAAGGAAACCGAGTGTGGCTCAACAACACTAACATAAATCCAAAATACTAAAGCGTGTACAAAACATAACTGTTCCAAAGCATGCATCCTGTTTTCAATAAGGCACAACTAATACTGCAAGAAATGTGGCAAAGAAATTCACTTTCTGTCCGGAATACAAAGTGTTATGTTGGGGGCAAATCCAACAAAATGCATCATGTTATGGACTAGTGAGTTTCTTGGGGTATAAAAATAAACAGAATATTGCTAGGCACAGGGAAAGTCCTTGAGGAAAGCTTGGTGCAGTCTGCTTTTCAACAGACACTGGAAGACAAATTCACCTTTCAGCAAGACAATAAGTTAAAACACAAGGCCATATCTACACTGGAGTTGCTGAACAAGACAACATTGAATGTTCCTGAGTGGCCGAGTTACAGTTGACTGAAATTGGCTTGAAAATCTATGGCAAGACTTGAAAATGGCTGTCTTGCAATGATCAACAAAGTTGACAGAGCTTGAAGAATGTTTTAAAGAATAAGATGCAAATATTGTACAATACAGATGTGCAAAGCTTACCCAGAAAGACACACCGCTATAATCGCTGCCAACAGTGATTCCAACATGTATTGACTCAGGGGGTTGAATACTTATCTAATCAAGATATATTCATGTTTTATTTTCCATTAAAAAAATATATTCCACTTTGACATGAGTATTTTGTGTAGATTGTTCACTTAAAATTACAACTAAATCAATTTGAATCCCACTTTGTAAAAAAAAAAACATTTGGGAAAAGTCCAGGGGTGTGAATACTTTCTGAAAGCATTGTATTTTATGAGGGTAGTACACAATACTATGCGTTGTTTAGAAAAAGCCATCAGAGGCCATCAAAGTTGAATAGGTTAGACCCTTTGAAAAATACAACCCTACTAAAATATTTAATCATGAGCAGGCTTCCTCAAATCATTGTCATCTTACATTGTACCTTTTCCTTGAATGTTGTAATGGGCATTGTCTTTACAAATTACATGTTCAAAAATTATGCTAAAAGAAAACAGAACAATGGACAAATTAAGAATAAACAAAAGTGAAATATTCAAAAAGCCATAGGCTACTTCTTTAAATGTGAGCAATGGGAGCATATTATTCTGTGCATGCAGGATAATGACACACAAGGCTGAAATGTAATTTTCACAACATCCCCCACCAAACTTTGAATATATATACAGTATATACACAAAAATCCCAATTCTATTGGACTAGGAAGAAATTCCTCCCCTATTCCCAATAATAAAGGAAAATTTTACTCACTCTGAAGTACAATAACCATATTCAAAGCCAGAAAAATAACCAAAATAAAAAATTGGTTTTAGGAATGTTGCTGGGACGTTGCTAAAATGTTATCCAAGCACAGTAATGCAGGCAGGCAGGATGAAGGGTGAAGAAGCAGGAGACAGCAGTACTTTACCTGGCAGATAACCCTCATGCTTCTAGTAGGCTTCAAGGAAAGAGAGCAGATAGATTGAACAGACAGGAGCAAGCAGAGCATAGGCCAGAGGACACTTTGTATGCAGAACATACTCATGCAGAGAAACATCTGCACGCTCACACACACACACACACACACACACACACACACCTGCACAAGCAATCACTCACACACGCTGTGCACGCACACAGACAGTAATAAAGGTGTCAGGGGTTTTCCAACCTATTCAGATTGGAAATGAAGACAAGCATTCTCTCTACTAGAAGATGCAATGATACAAAATACAGGCAGTTCTAGAACCTGTTAATGCATTGCACACACACAGATAGAAAGACAGCACACACCATAAGGGATTGCCATGAGCACTCACATTCAGAAACTGCGACTTATAATTAGTAAATATTCTATTGTATGAGTACTGAAATTTCAATGGCTGTTGTTCTGTATAGAGAGACTATAGTATGAGTGAGAAAGGAAGGCAGGGAGAGAAGGGTGTGTGTGTCTCACCAAGGACACAATGTCCAGTAGGAAGTCCACCAGCTGACAGAACTCCACCAATGAGAGCCCTGAGGACTCTGTGCTCCCAGCATTCCCTGGTCCATTCTTTGCCTTGCTGCAAGATGGACAGAGTGACCCATTTACAAACACAAAACAGGAGGGTGTTCATTCCGCAAAAAAAACAGAGTGAAATTTGTCCAATAAGAAATGCCAAACTTTATTTTCTGTTGCGAAACATTTTGCTATGGTGTGGCCTGAACACGACTCAGGCTCTATCTCGCTATCTTACCATGTCAGCATTAACACATGGAGCAGCGCATACACACAGACCTGCAGCAGTCCTCGAACCAGTGAGCGATATAGTCCCACATGTAGTACGGCTCAAAAGAGTTGAACAGGAGATTGGCCGTCTTGATAAGCTCTGCAGTTTTCTTGTTTTCTCGCAGTTTGCTGAGGGAAACAATCAATACGATCCTTAGCTTACAATGGTTATTATTAAAGCTTTGGCTTTTTTCTTGTGTTTAGTGTTACACACACATGCTGGCCAACCTGCTGAGATGAGCATGGTCCTTGCTGAATTGGTTGTGGTTCTGCAGGTCCAACTCTGCTCGGCACTGTGTGTGTAATGTCCTGAAGACCTCGATCAAAACGTCCTCCAGGATGGCTGGTCCTGGAACACACAGGGTTACAAATCAGTCACTGATCATTTACAAATGTATCTTGAACAGTCGAAGGGAAATAGGGTCATTAGGCACCAAATGGACGGACTGCCTGGATTTGTCCAATAAGAAGCGCTCATTTTAATTGTCAGCTGTGAAACGTTTTGCTATGGTGTTCCCTTCTGAAAGCGGCCCAGTAGTGGGCCACTATGACCAAAATGCTGTGTGTGTTCTATTCGGTGTGTAAAAGTGACATGAATGATATGTGTTGCATTGATCTGATGGATGTAGTAATATACCGTACCGAGTTCAGGTTTGTCCAGCAGACTGATGAGAATGCGGAAAGGCTTGAGGTCATGCATCAGGACGCTCTCCTCCTCCCCGCCTCGGGCCTTCCCTTGCAGGATCCCCACCATTGCCTGCACACACACGGTCAAAACCTCTGGATCAAACCGCATTCAAAAAATACAGAACGATCAAAGCAACTCCAGAGACAGGCGGCAGAACACGGACTCAGCTGGTTAGCTATCTAGTTTCTGGTTGGGATTACATTTTTGGGTTAGGGCCTGGGGACATTTTCCAAGGCAAGTCTTATTTTTGTCCTTCAGTGTGTGTGTGTGTGTGTTTCACGCCTCGTCTAACACAGAAGCGGATGGGTCCGGGGAACAGACAGTCCCTGCAGTAGCCCCGTTTCCCGGCAGGAGGAGACCCAACAAGTGTCCATGAACAGATGGCAGATGAACAAATTAAAGCCCTGGTCTGTCTGTCCCAACCCCTGGAGTAACAGGACACATCACATGTAGGCCCCGCCATCATAAGGGCCAATGCTGTTGGAGCGTGACAGTGCATTACAAGGGGGAATAGTGTGTGAGTGTGTGATCATGGCCCAGGCACAGAGCAGTATTTCAGAGAGCTTCAAAGGGAAGGCCCCTGGGATTAGGAGGGGTGTGGAAGTAGGGGGCTACAGGCATTACAGGCAAACCCCTAAGGGTGTGTGTGTGTGTAGGTGGGGTGGGGGGTAGTTTAGAGATTAAAAGGGGGCACAGAGGGGAGCAGTAGGGGTCTGAATTTCACCTGCTGAAAAATGGCATTTACCTTGCTCCCTTTCAGACGAACCACTCAAAACTTTGAGGTCTTTTAAAATAATAATTTAAGCAAATAGCTTAGAAAACAGTTTGTCTTGTAATTGTGTGTTAGCAATCTGTATTTAAAGGCTGAGCAAATGCACATGGAACAGCTTGTCTTGTTTTTGTATGCATTTTTATAAAGGCCGTGTGTGAGTGTGGGGAGGGGGGGGGGTTTGTGTGCATACAAGGCGTACCTGGACTAGCATGTCCTTGGAGTAGGTATTGAAATACTGGGTAGCATGGTCCTCAGGGTTGCTCTGTCGCGAGCTGCGAGGGCCTGTCCTCACACCATTGTTGTCAAAGCCTAGGAGCAGAGTACACACACACACACACACACACACACACACACACACAATATGAAGAAAGACAAGGGAGAAGAGGGTGGGGTGAGATTGAGTTACCAGTAATTTTGCAAACAAACAAGCTTTTCTGCGTGTAAAAAAAATTAGCCCTGCTTAACCAAGCAGACACTTACCAGCATTTTTTTAAAATCCACAGCGAGTAAGATGCAAATAAGACAAAACAAAGTAGGGAAATAAGCACTGGCATATGACTTGTTACAAGACATGTTACTGCACAAGACATTAATGACCAGATGATCATTCCAACAGGCAAAGTCCAACAGCGCAACTATACTAAGTTGTACAGAACGCATGCAGTGGTATGTATTAGAGGTCGACCGATTATGATTTTTCAACGCCGATACCGATTATTGGAGGACCAAAAAAGTCGATACCGATTAATCGGCCGATTAATTTTATTTTTAATAATGACAATTACAACAACACTGAATAAACACTTATTTTAACTTAATATAATACATCAATAAAATCTATTTAGCCTCAAATAAATAATGAAACCTGTTCAATTTGGTTTAAATAATGCAAAAACAAAGTATTGGAGAAGAAAGTAAAAGTGCAATATGTGCCATGTAAGAAAGCTAAAGTTTAAGTTCCTTGCTCAGAACATGAGAACATATGAAAGCTGGTGGTTCCTTTTAACATGAGTCTTCAATATTCCCAGGTAAGAAGTTTTAGGTTGTAGTTATTATAGGACTATTTCTCTCTTTACCATTTGTATTTCATTAACCTTTGACTATTGGATGTTCTTATAGGCACTTTAGTATTGCCAGTGTAACAGTATAGCTTCCGTCCCTCTCCTCGCTCCTCCCTGGGCTCGAACCAGGAACACAACGACAACAGCCACCCTCGAAGCAGCGTTACCCATGCAAAGCAAGGGGAACAACTACTAGAAGGCTCAGAGCGAGTGAGGTTTGAAACGCTATTAGCGCGCACTAACTAGCTAGCCATTTCACTTCGGTTACACCAGCCTCATCTCGGGAGTTGATATGCTTGAAGTCATAAACAGCGCAATACTTGACGCACAACGAAGAGCTGCTGGCAAAACACACGAAAGTGCTGTTTGAAAGAATGTTTACGCGCCTGCTTCTGCCTACCACCACTCTGTAGTATACTTAGATACTTGTATGCTCAGTCAGATTATACGCATGATACGCTAGATAATATCTAGTAATATCATCAACCATGTGTAGTTAACTAGTGATTATGATTGATTGATTTTTATAAGATAAGTTTAATGCTAGCAAGCAATTTACCTTGGCTTACTGCATTCGCGTGACAGGCACTCCTTGTGGAGTGCAACAAGAGGCAGGTCGTTATTGCGTTGGACGAGTTAACTGTAAGGTTGTAAAATTGGTTCCCCCGAGCTGACAACGTGAAAATCTGTTGTTCTGCCTGTCCCTGAACGAGGCAGTTAACCCATCATTCCTAGGCCGTCATTCAAAATAAGAATGTGTTATTAACTGACTTGCCTAGTTAAATAAAGATGAAATAAAGGTGTAAAAATCTGTGTCCAAAAATACCAATTTCGGCCATTCCGATTAATCTGTCGACCTCTAGTATGTATGTGTGCATGTGCTTGTTTGTGCCTGTATACCAGGGTTTCCATTATGAAAATGTGGCGCTGGACATTTGACCAGCAGCACTTTAATTACCGGAAATATACCGAACCCATAACAGAAATCACATTTAGATTATGGTAATTCATATTAAAAGAACATGCAAGACGAGGAGGCAAGAAAGTTCTTACCAAATTCTGATGTGCACTTTGAAGATGTTAGAATAACTGTCCATATTTACTTTTCCTCCGCCAACAAGACGAGGGAGTAATGAACAGCAAAATCACTAGCCTATGTCAACCTACTATCCCCCATAGAAAAGTTGACCTATTCTATTGGTCATCTTGTCGTTCTGTGCAAGAAAGAAATAGCCTATTCCAAACAGACTCTGGGACAGTTGTGGCACGATAGATCCTAAATTCATACAACCTGTAGGTCTAGGCTACGTAAAAACATATCTATTTTTTTAAAGCAATGATTCTGATGCAACAGATCAGAAAGTTTAGCTTAAAAATGTTGATAAACTATTATTTATTCACATTATAAGCGCAGCAAAGCAGCACAAGGCAGTAGGTTAGGGGTGAATGTTCGTTCCATAATGCAATTAGTGGGAAAACACAGTTGTCAAAAGCACACCCCACATTCTAGTGGTTTCATGTGACAGAGGGGAGATCTAATATGCAGCCACTAGCATGGGTTGTTAATATGACTAGGATTGTGTCTTTGGCTACTGGACAATGAAAGAAAGTTGAGAACACCTGCTCTTTTCCATGGAAAGCCATGATACACTAACCAGGTGAATCCAGATGAAGGCTAAGATCCCTTATTGATGTCACTTGTTAAATCCACTTCAAATCAATGTAGGGGAGGAGACAGGTTAAAGAAGGATTTTAACACCTTGAGACAATTGAGACATGGATTGTGTATGTGTGCCATTCAGAGGGTGAATGGGCAAGACAAAAAATTGGAGTGCCTTTGAATGGGGTATGGTGGTAGGTGCCAGGCGCACCGGTTTGTGTCAAGAACTGCAACGCTGCTGTGTTTCACGCACAACAGTTTCCCGTGTGTATCAAGAATGGTCCACCAGCCAAAGAACATCCAGCCAACTTGACACAACTAATTGCAAATTGGTGTGACGCGCTGATGAAGCCTGTTTTCGGTTGCCTAAGCCTTTGCTGTAGCAGCAGCTAGCGCGCTGTCCGACGGATTCTCTGCTAAAACGCTCTGTATGCTGTACGCATGTGATAAATAGGATACATAACAAATATACTGAACATCGACTGATAAGCATGACCCATCAAATGTATTTACAAATACTGGTATTTCCATCAGTGAATAGGCTAAAAAGCATTATTTCACAATGGGTTTATTTTCTTCTTCTCCCAGACAATTTGCTGGTGCCAATTTTATTTATCGGATTTTCCCAAAAAAATTACGCCCAGAACCCGGCTATTACCGGCTAAGGAAAACCATTGTATGTGCGTGAGTGTGTCTTTTACCCAGCAGCCAGGCGTACAGTCTGCGGTTGAGTGACATGTCCCTCCTCAAAACCACATGCAGTGCTGCAGAGAGGATCCGAATCATGTCTGGACGGGTGGCCTGGAACAGCAACACACACACAACAAAAGTAAGGAAATAATAGCTGAGGTCAGACGAGTTCTTAATTAGAAGGATGCCGTAATTTGGGCTGTTTGGTCTCTGAGGCACATTGTGCTTCGATGATTGAATGGAGAGGTGAACAGCCAAACAAGCATCCACTGTGAGTCACTGCATGCTCTCTCTCTAACTGGATGTCGGATAGCCTCATCATCAAGAATGGCCAGTTCCCCAAAGTGCTGTGACTGCTGTCTTGTGTGCTGAGCAGTGCTGACAGAGTAGTGCAGATCTGTCCTTACCTGACTCATGTGAAATGGGAAGCAGAAGAGGATCAGGTCCAGGGTGCTCCTCTGGACCAGAACACTGGAGTCCTGCACTGACGTGCTGACTGCCTCCACCTGCAGGGTTCGACACCACACAGGGTTAAATCAAGCCCCATTGACATCTATCTAATGTACTGCAAATACTTTTGTGAATATGTTGAATTTCAGAAAAACCAGACTAGGTTGACTCCTATTGCATTTGTTGCTTGTTCTTGTTCTTCAGGAAAGAAGTAGGGCCCAAAGTTTAAGTTTTTATTTTATTAGGAAAAACTCCTGGACCTACTCAATACAAGTTCACAGGATTTAATATCTCAGTCTGCATCATGAATACACTACTAATGATTTCTAAATGTTCCCCAAACACAGGCACTACAAGCTCTACTTGGTGTGTGCATCTTGGGGGGGGGGGGGGGTTGGGATAAAGGAAAAAGACAAGTGTCTCTGAAAATGATTCTTCTTTTTGTGTACCATGAGTTCAATGTCGCTGCCCATGACATAGAGCTGGTCCTCCATGGAGAGTTTGCGGTTGAGGTGCAGCAGGACAAAGGTGACCCCGGGCAGGCGCACGGCGGGGCTGGTCAGGATGCTGCCCCACAGGGCGCTGTAGAAGGCCGACTGCTCCACTGCCGCAGCCACCTTCTCCAGCAACATGTTGGTCCTGGAAAGGATTGCATTGAATTGAAATAACTGAATTTCGGTTGCAAATCAAACATACTGAATCCCAGATGATTGAATTGTTACTAAGGTTGATTCTGACTGAATATTTTTGTCCCTTCATAATTAGCAATTCACTTCATTTAATGACATAATTTCTCTTTCTCCAGCCCTCCATCTCTTACCTATCATAGTATTCAGAGCCCTCCTCCAGGCCCGGTAGGACCCCAGTCAGCAGCCCCTGCAGGCCAGGTTTGAGGGTCTTTCCCAGGGGCAGGTAGTATGTCTCATACAGGCCCAGCAGCACCGGCTTCACAGACATAGCAGCATTTGAGAGTAGAGGGAACAGCCCAGAGCTGAAACAGAAAGCAGGGGGCAGGTGTTCGGTGGTGTGGTAATAAAGTAAAGGGGAAATTATATGGCAGATAGGTCAACTGTAGAAAAATATGCCTTATTTTCATTCTCTTACTAGTTCAAAGGAGATGGATTGAGGGTAAGGCCCTGCGATAGACTAGCGTTCTGTCCCGGGGTGTACTTCTACATCATGCTCCCTCACGCTACAGAAACAGGAGAAACCGGCTCCTGCCCAAGGATCATTCTGGCCTGGACAAGGCTTATTTACTTACTTTACTAGTTCAAATTCAGTTTATGACATGTTCTCCAGTTACAATAAAGCTACTGTACTTCTCCTACTGTCCTGAACAAGTGTTGACATCCAGTAGCCTAGTCGGTACCTGTAGAGGAAGAGGTCTTTGGCCAGCCTCTTGGGCCCTATGATCTTGAAGATGATCTCGTAGGTCTCCAGGGCCTTGCGATGCACCCCGCTGGGCAGAGCTGGGTGGAGGCATTGAGCCAGACGCTTGCCTATCGTCAGCTTCTTGGGCACCACCTGGTACTTGGCATTGCTTTGCAAAACCTGAGAAACAGATTCAAACATCAGACGTGGAGTACCAGTGGCCAATCTACATCTTTCCGCAATAGTGTCGAGTAAAAAAAAAAAAAAATGCATTTAGCGCATTAGAGACTATGCAGATCTGGTTTTAATTGCTGATGTGGTCATTGTGTATCCATTCCAAACTAAAATGTACATATGTGAAATATCCAAACACGTAAATGTTTGTGGTCGTTACCTTGTTGAGTTTGCCCAGTGCAGAGATGAGGTCCGCCCATTCGCTAGAGTACTCAAAGTTCTTGAGGGCCTTGTCAACCGCCGCCACATAATTCCTGTACTTGGAGTCACTGAGCAGCTCCACTTCCTCTGCATTCATCCTCCTGGGTGGTTATTCTGCTACTTGTCAACACCAAGCTCACATACACACATCACACCTGGAGTGAATGAGTCAAGGGGGGGGGGGGGGGGGATATCATAACTCTGAGTCATAGTGAGTGATTAATCAGAACATTGCGTATGGAAGCTTCATTAGTCTCACACTACATATGTGTCCTTAATGTGCAGGCCAGTGCCAGTCAATCTGTCAGAATGAGAGCATTACAGAGGAGAAGTACATGGATTGATGATGGTGCACAGATGGAGCTGTTTATTGACCAGTCATATACAAATGACAAATGTTTATTAGGAACAAAGTCTGACAGGGTACAAGAAATTGACACGGTTAGTGTTGGTATGTGAAGAGTGCGTAATCATGAGTGTCTTCTTCCAGACGTCTTAGTGAAACAGATGCCTGTTTCACTAAGACATGGAAGAGGTAGATAGATGGGCGGGCTTCAACAGACGATACAGAAGTCAAGTGAACAGAAAGAGAAAGATGTGTGTGAGAGAGTTGGGTTCCAACTACAATCAAATCAAATAACATTTTAATTGTCACATGCTTTGTAGACAACAAGGTGTAGACTAACAGTAAATGCTTACTTATGGGTCCATTTCCAACCGTGCAGAGTCACAGATTAAAAAAAAAAACAAAACATGGAAATAGTTGCAGTGAATAGCAAATAAAAATCATGAGTAAAAAATATTTAAAAAAACATGGCTATGTATAGGGAGTACCAGTATCGAATACAATGTCAACCTAGGCAGAAACCTACATTCCTGCCGCCTGGTAATCAGGGAAGGGACAGACCTACATGGTACGAGTACGTGCATCACATGACAGCCCTGCCCATTGCCTCACAATAAAATGTGTTATTGGTGGGCGACACAGGGAACTAAATGACAGCCCTAGTCTTTGTACTTGCTGCAATATGGATCTGTAGTTAGTTGGCAAGAGAGCCTAATTTCATTATGACACCAACTAGATATTGACAAGAACTATATAATGATATGCAAATTATATAACGCAAGCTCAAACTAGCTAGCAAGTCACCTATTTAAAAAGATGGAGACAAGACAACAAGTGTTATTTCGAAGACAGACGACGTTATACACTTTTCAAGGCAGCTAAAAATAACTCGCAACCAAACTTGAATGACATCACCTATCGTAATAAGTTAGCTAACTAACTCAGTCAAGGCATGGAACCAACACCCAGATGGTTACAATAGTACAATGTAACTTAGTTCGCTGTAACGTTACAGCCTGCAATGACTAGCTTTGGGACACATTCTCAGACAGACTAACTCCCGATGTTGTGTCCCAAAGCTAGCAACGACAGTTATTTCTCGGCCGTGACTATCAACGATAAATGCTTACCGTTAGTAGGATATTTGAAAACCTCTATCACTAAATTATTTATCCAGCTTGACGAATGGAAGAAAAAAAAATCAGTCTGCGCTATTGGCACAGTGGGAAATGTATCCTTGCTAGCTAACGGTATGTGATAGCAATGCCCGTGTTGCTGTTGCCGGGCCCCTGTCGTCGAATCAGTTAAACCGTGGCACTTGTCAAGTAAGCACACAACGCTCACGGGTCAGATAATAACGTGTATCCTACATATTCTGAGATAGCGATGTCTTTACCTTTATTATTGAATAACAAACTACCATCAAAACCACACCTGCCCTACTTTCAGGTTCACAAAGCCCAAACAATCCCGTTTACAGCTGTCCCAGACTGCATTGCAGATTGTTGCACGTCTACTTCATTTGTCCGACTGCAATCCATCCTAGCGATATAGAAGTTCCGGCTCTTGTTGATAGCTCGTCAAATAAATGCCTTAGAAGTCTTCACCGTTTTAAATTGATAGGCTGATGATTTTTATTGCTACATTTACTTTAATTCACCATACTGACAATCAGATGTACACAGCCATTTCGTTATCTCTGTTAAAGCAAAAAGTAAACTGCACGTGTCTTTGTTATTAAATGTTAACCATTGCGAGTACCAGAAGTACATAGAAGAAAAAGACAGACACACCATGGGAGAAAATACCAAAGGAGCTGGGGACCCCAGTGGGGTGTTTATCGAACTTATGAAGCGGTTGCAAAGTGGTCTTCTTTTTCTCCGGTAATTATTTGCGAAATAGTTAGCAAGCACTAGCTAGGTAACGTTAGCTAGTCTTAGCTAATGTCAGCTAGTTGTGCTAACGTTCGCAGGACAGGACAGAGGTGCGTTCGTGCCGTGCACAAATTCTCGCAGAACAAACGCAAAGAAAGGGATTCAACATCTCAAGCAAGGACCACACACTTATGGGATATTTATAACATCAACTCCGGGACCTACATCACAGGAACATAACCAGGACCTGGCTTTAGTCCCGATTGATTTTGGGTCAACCCCGAATCTTTTTCATCCAACGGTTATAATCAGGGGTGTAGTGTGGCTGGTGACACTTCTCAGAATAGTGATATTTCTCGCAAGATCACTTAATGATTCATTAGTATTCTACATAACACACCAACCATAATAGCATAGATAATGTCAGGCTACTGTTATACCAAAAACACCACGTAATTGTTTATGTCAATTTAGGATGATTGTGCTGAAGTTGTTGCATTTTTGTTCTCATGCTGTGGCTGTGTTTAACTCCATCTGCTAGAAAATTCGATTAGACAGTAGTTAGGCCGGTGACCCACCTTTACATCATTCAAGATTGAAATGCATATTGCCATGAAACTGATTGGATCAAATGGTTGGCATGCATGCAGCATGTACGTTTCACATGTAAAACGTGAATAATTATCATTCACGATTGACAGTGATGACGGCCTAATTTATAGTAAAGTAGGCATAATGTGGAGTTTTAGGATTTAAAAAATATAACATTTTCCTTGAGCTACTTACAGTATGTGTAGGCAATCGTGCAATTTGGATTATGCATTGTATGTATATTATAAAATGATCTTATACAATGTCGGTACATACTTTCATTCAGAAATGATGACGTAATAATAATGCAAAATTGTGGTCCTGTAGGCAAGCTAAACAAAATATCACTACACCGCTGGTTATAATAAATGTAACGCAATTGCCATGTGTGGTCAACTGATAATACCAGCACCGTTTTGATTGAGAACAGAGTCGTTGCGCTGTTTTGAGACACGCATGGGAAATCATCTTGATAAATCAATCAATGTCCGATTTTTGTTTTCAGTGAATCTCCGTTTGGATATTTGGTTACATTTATGCTTGGAAATATTAGCTAAAATGAGGTGAGTGCACATTATCTTTAGTCTAGCAATTGAAAGCAATCCAGAACTTCTCTACACACACATTAGGCCTATAGCCCAACTTTCCAATACTTTTCTGATGCATTTCAGTCACATAGCCTACTGATGCAAATACACGTGTACACTTTTCCCATAGGCTATTCAAGTCATTTGACATCTTTTCTTATAGGTTAAAAGGATGCCTTCTATAACAGTGTAGCTGAAACCACTATTGGCTTCATTGACTTTCTGAATTTATTATCTTGTAATAGGCTAGGCTACTTGCTGATATATCATTGTTACATTAGGCCTACCTTCACAATAACCTCATAGGATTATTGACCACGATCAATTGAATTAATAAGAAGAAGTGTTCATTATTTGGCCTTGGAAAATACAGCGCGCTGCAGGAAGGGGCGCTCGAAGTGCTGCAGTTAAATTGAAATGAATGTGCCAATTATGCAACTACTCCCGTCTCTACAGAAATAAATGAAATCGTTGAAAATACTACACCAGAGAGCATAATATAGCCATAGATGATCAATATCTCTCTTCTTTTTTTATGCTGTTGATTGTGTTTTGTTTTGTTTTGTTCTTATTTTTGTTGTTGTTGTGTGATTTGGATTAATCCCCTCTACCACACGGAACCCCACTAATCTACTGACCGAACGCAAGAGGTGGCTAACAACAGACCTCCATCCTATGCTAGCTTGCTACCGATGGCCTGGCTAGCTGTCTAAATCGCCGTGACCCTCAACCAACCTCTCCACTCACTGGACCCTTTTGATCACTCGACTAAGCATGCCTCTCCTTAATGTCATTATGTCTTGTCCATTGCTGTTCTGGTTAGTGTGTATTGGCTTATTTCACTGTAGAGCCTCTAGTCCTGCTCACTATACCTTATCCAACCTATTAGTTCCACCACCCACACATGCAATGACATCTCCTGGTTTCAATTATGTTTCTAGAGACAATATCTCTCTCTTCATCACTCAATACCTAGGTTTACCTCCACTGTATTCACATCCTACCTTACCTTTGTCTGTACATTATACCTTGATGCTATTTTATCGCCCCCAGAAACCTCCTTTTACTCTCTGTTCCAGACGTTCTAGACGACCAATTCTTATTGCTTTTAGCCGCACCCTTATTCTACTCCTCCTATGTTCCTCTGGCGATGTAGAGGTGAATCCAGGCCCTGCAGTGCCTAGCTCCACTCCTATTCCCCAGGCGCTCTCTTTTGACGACTTCTGTAACCGTAATAGCCTGGGTTTCATGCATGTTAACATTAGAAGCCTCCTCTCTAAGTTTGTTCTATTCACTGCTTTAGCACACTCTGCCAACCCGGATGTTCTAGCTGTGTCTGAATCCTGGCTTAGGAAGACCACCAAAAATTCAGACATTTTAATTCAGAACTACAACATTTTCAGACAAGATAGAACTGCCAAAGGGGGCGGTGTTGCAATCTACTGCAAAGATAGCCTGCAGAGTTCTGTCCTACTATCCAGGTCTGTAACCAAACAATTTGAACTTCTACTTTTAAAAATCCACCTCTCTAAAAACAAGTCTCTCACCGTTGCCGCCTGCTATAGACCACCCTCTGCCCCCAGCTGTGCTCTGGACACCATATGTGAACTGATTGCCCCCCATCTATCTTCAGAGCTCGTGCTGCTAGGCGACCTAAACTGGAACATGCTTAACACCCCAGCCATCCTACAATCTAAACTTGATGCCCTCAATCTCACACAAATGATCAATGAACCTACCAGGTACCTCCCCAAAGCCTTAAACAGGGGCACCCTCATAGATATCATCCTAACCAACTTCCCCTCTAAATACACCTCTGCTGTCTTCAACCAAGATCTCAGCGATCACTGCCTCATTGCCTGCATCCGTAATGGGTCAGCGTCAGCGGTCAAACGACCTCCTCTCATCACTGTAAAACGCTCCTTGAAACACTTCAGCGAGCAGGCCTTTCTAATCGACCTGGCCGGGGTATCCTGGAAGGATATTGACCTCATCCCGTCAGTAGAGGATGCCTGGATATTTTTTTTAAATGCCTTCCTAACCATCTTAAATAAACATGCCCCATTCAAGAAATTTAGAACCAGGAACAGATATAGCCCTTGGTTCTCCCCAGACCTGACTGCCCTTAACCAACACAAAAACATCCTATGGCGTTCTGCATTAGCATCGAACAGCCCCCGTGATATGCAGCTGTTCAGGGAAGCTAGAAACCATTATACACAGGCAGTTAGAAAAGCCAAGGCTAGCTTTTTCAAGCAGAAATTTGCTTCTTGCAACACTAACTCAAAAAAGTTCTGGGACACTGTAAAGTCCATGGAGAATAAGAACACCTCCTCCCAGCTGCCCACTGCACTGAAGATAGGAAACACTGTCACCACTGATAAATCCACCATAATTGAAAATTTCAATAAGCATTTTTCTACTGCTGGCCATGCTTTCCACCTGGCTACTCCTACCCCTGTCAACAGCACTGCACCCCCAACAGCAACTCGCCCAAGCCTTCCCCATTTCTCCTTCTCCCAAATCCATTCAGCTGATGTTCTGAAAGAGCTGCAAAATCTGGACCCCTACAAATCAGCCGGGCTAGACAATCTGGACCCTTTCTTTCTAAAATTATCTGCCGAAATTGTTGCCACCCCTATTACTAGCCTGTTCAACCTCTCTTTCGTGTCGTCTGAGATTCCCAAAGATTGGAAAGCAGCTGCGGTCATCCCCCTCTTCAAAGGGGGGGACACTCTTGACCCAAACTGCTACAGACCTATATCTATCCTACCATGCCTTTCTAAGGTCTTCGAAAGCCAAGTCAACAAACAGATTACCGACCATTTCAAATCTCACCATACCTTCTCTGCTATGCAATCTGGTTTCAGAGCTGGTCATGGGTGCACCTCAGCCACGCTCAAGGTCCTAAATGATATCTTAACCGCCATCGATAAGAAACATTACTGTGCAGCCGTATTCATTGATCTGGCCAAGGCTTTCGACTCTGTCAATCACCACATCCTCATCGGCAGACTCAACAGCCTTGGTTTCTCAAATGATTGCCTCGCCTGGTTCACCAACTACTTCTCTGATAGAGTTCAGTGTGTCAAATCGGAGGGTCTGTTGTCCGGACCTCTGGCAGTCTCTATGGGGGTGCCACAGGGTTCAATTCTTGGACCGACTCTCTTCTCTGTATACATCAATGAGGTTGCTCTTGCTGCTGGTGAGTCTCTGATCCACCTCTACGCAGACGACACCATTCTGTATACTTCCGGCCCTTCTTCGGACACTGTGTTAACAACCCTCCAGGCAAGCTTCAATGCCATACAACTCTCCTTCCGTGGCCTCCAATTGCTCTTAAATACAAGTAAAACTAAATGCATGCTCTTCAACCGATCGCTACCTGCACCTACCCGCCTGTCCAACATCACTACTCTGGACGGCTCTGACTTAGAATACGTGGACAACTACAAATACTTAGGTGTCTGGTTAGACTGTAAACTCTCCTTCCAGACCCATATCAAACATCTCCAATCCAAAGTTAAATCTAGAATTGGCTTCCTATTTCGCAACAAAGCATCCTTCACTCATGCTGCCAAACATACCCTTGTAAAACTGACCATCCTACCAATCCTCGACTTTGGCGATGTCATTTACAAAATAGCCTCCAATACCCTACTCAACAAATTGGATGCAGTCTATCACAGTGCAATCCGTTTTGTCACCAAAGCCCCATATACTACCCACCACTGCGACCTGTACGCTCTCGTTGGCTGGCCCTCGCTTCATACTCGTCGCCAAACCCACTGGCTCCATGTCATCTACAAGACCCTGCTAGGTAAAGTCCCCCCTTATCTCAGCTCGCTGGTCACCATAGCATCTCCCACCTGTAGCACACGCTCCAGCAGGTATATCTCTCTAGTCACCCCCAAAACCAATTCTTTATTTGGCCGCCTCTCTTTCCAGTTCTCTGCTGCCAATGACTGGAACGAGCTACAAAAATCTCTGAAACTGGAAACACTTATCTCCCTCACTAGCTTTAAGCACCAACTGTCAGAGCAGCTCACAGATTACTGCACCTGTACATAGCCCACCTATAATTTAGCCCAAACAACTACCTCTTTCCCTACTGTATTTTATTTATTTATTTATTTTGCTCCTTTGCACCCAATTATTTGTATTTCTACTTTGCACATTCTCCCATTGCAAATCTACCATTCCAGTGTTTTACCTGCTATATTGTATTTACTTTGCCACCATGGCCTTTTTGCCTTTACCTCCCTTATCTCACCTCATTTGCTCACATCGTATATAGACTTGTTTATACTGTATTATTGACTGTATGTTTGTTTTACTCCATGTGTAACTCGTGTCGTTGTATCTGTCGAACTGCTTTGCTTTATCTTGGCCAGGTCGCAATTGTAAATGAGAACTTGTTCTCAACTTGCCTACCTGGTTAAATAAAGGTAAAATAAATAAAATATATATATATTTTTTTAAACATGAGCGCCAAGGCTGCAGCCCAGGCGCCAAATATCAAACCGCCGACTGTTGTAGCTATCAATGAACAGCATATTTTTTATATATATATTTCAAAATACAATTGCGGGAAAAATCTGTTTGGATAAGTGAGTGCCACCAGAAAGTTGGTGTACTTTAATTTCCTCATATTGTAGGCCTAAAATATGTGTATCCTCTCTTTTCACAGGCCTATGCTATTGGTTGCGTTTAAGACATGGGCAGTTTGTTTTATTGATCTCGGTAGGCCTATTTCAACATCAGAGTAACTTGCCATTTTGATCATTTGTGTGGTATAAAAAATATGATTCATATCTCCAGTCATATACAATCACGTAGAATTGCAGGAAGTTATATTAGAAAAGGGCCTCTTTTTCTCCTCTGACCTTACAACCCTCTCAGCCCCTGCTCTTCAGATATGACCCCCGAATGTTAGGAAACAGGTGATGGCCCTGCCCTTACATCACATATATTGGGCCAACATGTTCTCATGGATGTAATGCTATATTTTGACACCAGTTGTGGTTTTGAAGTAGGAAATGAACAGTTTCACATTGGGCTATTTTTTTGTTTCGTTGATATTATAAAATGAAATGGGCCATTCCAGCTGTGACAGCTAGTCAGACTTAACATGGACTTGAGTCCATAAAACATGCTCTTAAGTCAAAATGTTTAGTTTTAATAGGGCCCTAATGCTGCATTTGGACTGTTAACAAAAACAGCGTTAGGGCCCTAATCAGACTTGAGATAAGTTGACTTAAGATGGACTTAAAACAAAATATTTTGACTTAAATCCATGTTTTATGGACCTAAGTCCATGTTAAGTCTGCTTATCTCAAATTTGAATCGGCCCCTAATTAATCTTTTAATCTCTGAGAATAAACGTATACTCTTCTCACTTAATGCTGCTTTTCGACTGTAACACCAGTGTTATACAAGTGTATACACCCTTCTGTGATACTTGGGAAATTGTGTTTCCACTGTTCCACAGGGCTGACAGTGAGGACTTGTGAAGAGCAGAATCAACAACCTCTGCATAGGTTATCAAAACAGTTGCTTTGTGAGAAGGTGTTAAAGTTCACAGTTAGCCATTGTTATGTAAACACAATCTGAAAAGTAGCAGTGGCCTGGCTTTTGCCCCAAGTGAGAGCAGGCCTGCCGGAGCCATGGCCCATTGAGACACGGTAGATGGAAACAGAAAAGTCCCCTAAATGTGTTACAGTTTATTGGTGTGGGATTCTGTAGGTTAGGCCTATAGCCTAGTCGGTGCTTCGCTGCATAGCCTAATTGTTCTATAGTTGGATAATATCTTGTAAAAAAAAGAGCAGGTTTTACTGGTTAGAGACCCTTGTTTTACCAATCGCTTGTGTATTGTCTGGTGAGGCAGTAGTAGCCTAAATATCTAATTGTAGACAGAATAATTTAGAGCAAATCTGATGATGGTTACTTCCAGTTGTTTGTTGTTGCTTCCTCCACTCGGTTGGAAGTGAGAAAATCCAATGCAGCTGACCCAAGTCTTTAAAGCTGTCTTTGCTGGGAAATATGTTTTTCTTCCTGGGGGACAGCAGTTGTGTCAAGCATGGACAGAGACACATTGCATGGCTAGTGAAAATAATTGCATCGAACCAAGAGATTGAGCAGAGGGCAACATATCATCCATGCATGAGTGCATCAGGGGTATCGCTTCGAGGGGGGGGGGGGGGGACTTTTTCTCTATTAGATAAACATTGTACATGCTCTTTCCCCTACCCACCACTCTTTATTTCTTCCTTCATTTCTCTTTCTTACACACACATACAATATAAATCTCTTTATTTCTCTCTCCCTCTCTCCCTTCAGTTGACCTACAGCTCGTTTCCCTTCTTCCTTCAGAGCAGTGAGTGCATCCTCTCTCTTTGCAAGTTTTCCTCTAACTCATTAGACTTCTACTTTGAGCTGAGACGGCAACAGGCAGGAGGTAGAGGGGGATAAGGACAGGTTGGAAGGTTATGATAAATTACTTCAGTACTGTCACACACACACACACACTGGTCTACCATTCACTTGTTTATCATCCACTTGTCAAGGAACGTGGTCTCATTTGGCTCTTAGCCATTGTGCAGAAGTCTACCATTATGCTGAGTCATTAATCCAATTGTATATGTTTTGTTACCAGGTTTACCTGTGCTTAGAAAAATTAAGACACTCTCTGTCTGTCCCTCCCCCAGGAGAGATGTGGCTAAGAGCTATGCAGAGGTGAGAGTTACAGGAGGAGATTTGTCCTTCCACATCCGGACTCCTCGGGTCCTGCTAATCGTGGAGCTGCCAGCAGGGGTCAGCCTCGTGGAGGGCTCCTGCAGGGAGGCACCTGGAACAGGAGACGAGATACACTTCAGAATGCGCCTCAATTTGGAACAGCACACAGATGTTACAGGGAATGGTGAGGCTAGCTGTATGGACGACACTCAAAAATAAATGTGTGCACGTACGCACATACACAGAGACAGAATTACCACCATGTCAATGTATGTTTCTCACATAGCCTAATTACCATCTCCACTTCAGGCAAGATGGAACAGTATCAGCAGATAATTTGTTATTTATATAATTTATTCTCATCTGGCTTGAGTCGGTTAGTCTGTGGCTGTGAAGCCTTCCCTCAAACTGAAACAGTGGAGGAGTCCTCCTGTGTGCTCTCTGAAGCCTGATCAGCCCACACAGTACTGATCTATAAAGGACTGAGTCATCGGCTCAGTAATTGGCCCGTCCTGTCTGGTGCATAAAGCTACACACACTGATAGATATACAGACAATGTGAATATTTGACCTGAATCAGCTGTAACTTGATTTTCCTAATGGGTAGTCTGGGTAGCCATTTGATTAGATGCTCAGGAGTCTTATGGCTTGGGGGTAGAAGCTGTTTGGAAGCCTCTTGGACCTAGACGTGGCGCACCGGTACCGCTTGCCGTGCAGTAGCAGAGAGAACAGTCTATGACTAGGGTGGCTGTAGTCTTTTGACAATTTATAGGGCCTTCCTCTGACACCGCCTGGTATAGAGGTCCTGGATGGCAGGAAGCTTGGCCCCAGTGATGTACTGGGTCGTACGCACTATCCACTGTAGTGCCTTGCGGTCGGAGGCCGAGCAGTTGCCATACCAGGCAGTGATGCAACCATGCTCTCGATGGTGCAGATGTAGAACCTTTTGAGGATCTGAGGACCATGCCAAATATTCTCCTCAGGGGGAATAGGTATTGCCGTGCCCTCTTCACGACTGTCTTGGTGTGCTTGGACCATGTTAGTTTGTTGGTGATGTGGACACCAAGTAACTTGAAGCTCTCAACCTACAGCCCCGTCGATGAGAATGGGGGCATGCTCGGTCCTCCTCTTCTTTCTTTTCTTTTTTTTTGTGTGTGAATTTTTCCCCCTTTTCTCCCCAATTTCTCCCCAATTTTGGTATCCAATTGTTAGTAGCTACTATCTTGTCTCATCGTTACAACTCCCTTACGGGCTCGGGAGAGACGAAGGTTGAGAGTCATGCGTCCTCCGATACACAACCCAACCAAGCCGCACTGCTTCTTAACATAGCGCGCATCCAACCCGGAAGCCAGCCGCACCAATGTGTCGGAGGAAACACCGTGCACCTGGCGACCTTGGTTAGCACGCACTGCGCCCGGCCCGCCACGGGAGTCGCTGGTGCGCGATGAGACAAGGATATCCCTACCGGCCAAGCCCTCCCTAACCCGCACGACGCTAGGCCAATTGTGCGTCGGCCCACGGACCTCCTGGTCGCGGCCGGTTACGACAGAGCCTGGGAGCGAACCCAGAGTCTCTGCTGGCTCTGCAGTACAGCGCCCTTAACCACTGCACCACCCGGGAGGTCCGGTCCTCCTTTTCATGTAGTCTGCAATGATCTCCTTTGTCTTGATCACGTTGAGGGAGAGGTTGTTGTTCTGGCACCAGTCTGTTTTCTTCTGTTTGGTGTCCAATGAATACACCCCAGGTTTACTTTGTCTCACTCATCAGATCTGGCTTATATTAACTGTAGTCATTGCAGCACTAACCTGGGAACCAGAGGAGATTGCTCCCATGTCTCTCTCCCTATCCATATACACAAAAAGTCTGATCTAGGGGGCAAAAATTGATAAACACTGCGGTGGTGGCGGACTGGCGGTGGTGAAATCAGCTTGGCAGAAAGCTGGCAATTAATCTGTTTTTGAGCACTCCTTCTCTGAAATGCTTTTTGGATATGGGCCCAGACCCCAGGCCTTCATCTCCCTGCCTTTGTTCCCTCTGTGTGTTTTATGGTGTGAGGGAGTAATTTAGTGCCCCACCCAACGGCTCAGCCGACACAACACAAGGACAGCTGGGGGGGGGGGGGGGGGGGGTAATTCATTGACAAATCCAATCAAAAACAGATTGATTGGCAGCTTTCTTCCCAGCTTCTTTCACCACCGCCAGTCCGCCACCACCCCGGTGTTTATCGACTTTTGCTCCGTCTCTAGGTGAATCTCTTTTCCGCCGATAGAGTTGTTTATGTTTTCTGTGGCTACTCTCTCCTGACAGGGGCCCTGGGGAGTGTGATGGAGAGGCTGCTGGTCCAAGAGAGTTATTGCTTCCACTGCCAGTCCTGTGGGACCAGGGTGCTGGAGGAGAGGTGAGACGACCACGAGAAGGAAGTTGGTTTGTTGGTTAATTTACGTCCTCCGTTCAGACACAGGAAGTGATGCCGCTCACAGTAGTGGAGAAGATGGGTTCAGTGAGGGAGATGGATGGCTGTTTGAGCTAGAGGACAGTGCTGTGTTCTGTCTCAGCTCATCTCCCAATGTCATGGAGACATTGGATAGGGGGATACATGCACACCCACACACACCTGCTTAGGGAATACATATGTTTGTGACATTATGTCATGGAAAATGGGTAGAACTGGAATATTGCCCAGCTTTCCCTGTTAATGCAAATATGCTTTTGATTGATTCATGCAAATAGGTTTTTGATTGAAGTTATCGATTAATTTCATCACAGTACAAGTAGTCTCCATTGTGTAACAATGTAATGTCATTGACTTTTCTCAGGGTGTTCAAGCGAGTGCTCCCTCTCCCCAACGGCAACTGGAGCTCCCTGGTGGATGACTGGTGTTGCCATCCGGACCCCTTTGCCAACCTGAAGCTGCTGCCCCGAGCGGAGGACTGTTTACTGGGCGACACTCACCTCCTTGTGCCCCGGGATAGAGGCTGTGAGGAGACTCTCACCCAGGAGCTCAGCCCCAGGCCCATCACCAACAAAATGGCTGATGGTCAAAATCAGGACACACCGGTGAGAGGAGGCAAGGAAGGAAGGAACCTCTGAGGCAGAAGATCAATGCTGTTTTAGCATTGCGCATCACTTTGATGTTTGTTAGATACATAATTTTGACGTTTCACCTCGCTCTCACTCCCCCATCCCAAATGTGCTGTATACCTACCAAAAAGTAAAGCTAAATTTTCAAAAGTTTCCCTCATGTTTGGAAAGTGTACTGTAGTTACATGAGCAGTGTATGTGCTTCAGGCTCATTGTTAGTGGGAGACTGTATCTGTATACCCCCCATCCCACTGGGCCCGAGACTGGCAGGAGGAGATGGACACATTCTACTTCACTACCAGCAGCAGCTAGCAGCACTCCCTTTTAGAGAGGAAACTTGGGGAGGCGGGCAGACAGGCAGCACATCAACACTTATCGTGAGCCACTTTTTAGCCCGAGCTTACAGCCAGGCCTCTCTCTCTCTCTCTCCATCACTATCTGGAGTGGGATTGATTTCCCTCTCCATCTATTAGTCACTATCTGTGGCTCAGCCTGGGCCTTTTAGTGTGGTTGTGGTTGAGTGGATGGGAAGTGGAAAGAGAGATGAGGAGAGGAATTCTGCCTGCCCATTGCTCTCTCCTCTTTTTAGGCTGTTTGATTGCAGTTATCGATTTCCGTTTTGGAGGAACTTAAATTAGAACTGTGTGTTCTTGTCTTTAGCTTTATTTAGTATTTTTCTGTTATTTTTTGTAGAAATCCAACCGCAGGCGTACGCTTGTCTCCTGTAAGAGCTGCACAGCCGGCCTGGGAGAGGCTGTGGCACCAGGTACACAACCGTCTTTATAGAATAGATACTGTATATTGTCAATTTTTTCAACGGGAATTTATTGAATTGATGTCATAATACCCAATATCACACACACACACACACACACACACACACAAACACACCCTGGTTGGGAGCAGCACAGCGTCTGCCTCAGAGCGGCACGACCAGAGCAATTTTAGTGCTTAAGTTCCTTGTTCACGGGCACAAAGGCAGTGAATGGCATGAGATCAGCAGCCCTTCGTTTGCCAGTTCAATTACCAACTTTTATCATCTACCCCGGGGCTTGAACCATAATGAAGTTACATTGCATTAGGAAAGATGCCCAGGCCAGGTTCTGTCTGCATGAGGGTTCGCTCAATGGTAACAGTTTCTGTAAATGTTGCAGGGACCCTGAAAGTCTACATCACAGAGGTGACGGTGAGACCCAGTGTGGGAGACAGACAGTTTGATACCTCTCTAGACAGGTAACTATGCTGATGCTTCTCAGACTGGTGCATGTTGCTGTAACATCTGTGGATACTCATCATCATACGGATACTCAGCTACTCAAAGTGCAAATCAATGGAAATGTATCGTTCTTCATGATGCAGATGCCGGATATGACCTTTTGTTACTACAATGCCAATGAGATAGAATATTATTTTAGACACAGGAAGGTAGAATTCATAATGATGGTTAACCATGCCCCACTCTTCCACAGGTCACTGTTCCTGGAACAGACCATAGCTGCCAGACTGGTGGAGCTGTCCTCCTCACAGAGCGTGTTTCATTTCTCTATCCAGACCCCAGATGGAAAAGCCTTCATATTGGTAAGAGGTGTGAACGTGCGTGCATATGTGTGAGCGAGAAGGCTTGAAATATGTGAGGTAGAAACGCCGTTTGCATTGGTGAAATGTGTGTGGCTTTAACAGAGCGGATGTGAAGTGTTCAATGACTTCTTCTGATCCTCAGCTCTGGCTCCTGAACAGTGACTCCCTCATCGTCTCTCTCTCTGCCACTATGTCACCGGCTGTCAGAGGTGATGCTGTCACCTCTCCCGGCCACCGCCAGTGTTCAAAGCGTCAATCACCCACTAAGGCTGGCAGCGCCGTCAAAGCACTGGCAGCACACACCAAGAGTGAGATATAGCCTACATGCCAATCTCCTGCTGAATGTCAGCCTCTGCATTTCTGCTAAAGTATGTTTTTATTTATTCTAAAATTGTGTTTTGCAACTGAGAACAGAAATGAGTCACAGATAGATGTGGTGGCTGCTCCATGTTCCTCCATGCCGAGTTCCCCCGCAGGAGGGTTCTTCACTTCGGTTACGATTTCCTTCTTCACCTTAGAGCAGTCTGGTTTTGCTTTGTAGGATGTGACAGCCACTCCAGCAGACTGGCAGCCGAGCTGTAATTAACAAACTGTAGATGAAAGGAGAGGACTCCACTCCTATCCGCACGGCACTACAGTACAGCGTAACTCAGCGCATCACATCGGTGCTGTTAACTGCATGTAGGATGGGAAATTGCCTGCTGTTTTAAGTATGACAGGAGGTATTCAGGGGTATTCAAATCTGTATTCAAATCTGGACCTCGAAGCCAGTTCCACTGCTGATTTTCATTCTTCCCATCTAAATCAGGGACTGGTTTAGACCTGGGACACCAGGTGGGTGGAATTAAATATCAGGTAAGAACAGAAAGCCTGCAATACTCTGGAAATCCAGGCTCGGATTTGAATACACAAACACCCTACGCCAAGGCTCTCCAACCCTGTTCCTGGAGAGCTACCATCCTGTAGGTTTTCCCTCCAATCTTAGCACGCAGGTTGATAATTAGTAGGTTGATAAGCTAAATCAGGTTAGTTACAACTGGGGTTGGAGCGAAAACCTACAGGAGGTTAGCTCTCCAGGAACAGGGTTGGAGAGCCCTGACCTACACTAGCTTAAAACGGATCACCCCTCCAACATTTCGGGAAGAAAACAGCATGGCTATTGGCTGACACAGCTTATATGAAGGTGGGGAAGTGGTAGAGAAACATCTGTTTCATCTAGGCCTAACGTTACATACTGTTACATATGAGACATTTATCCCTGACCATGTTTTAATTCAGCCGTGTAAGTCACGGAGCACCGTCTGTCTTGGTTGAACGTACTGGAGGTGACGTGGTGTTTGTTGGAGATGCACGCCAGTAATGTGTCTATAATTGGTGGGAGAATTGTTCGAGCCTCTGCTTAATTTAATTGTGGCTGTCACTGAGGGCAATGACTTGATTAGTGTAGAGTTGACGACTGCAGAACTAATCTAATTTATTACCAGGGGTGTACTCATTAGTACAAACTGTCGAAAAACATTTTTTGCAATGAATACGAGGGTTTCTTATTGGACAAGGTCAGGTTAGTTTCAGCCATTTGCTTCTGTTTGAACAATGGCTCCTCAACACTACACCCCAGGTGGACTTGGGTGACTGTTGAAGTGTTATGACCAGCGCTGCATGTGTTATGCTTTTCTTTACTGTAAAAGCAGTTGTATTCACTGTATACTAAGTGAGTGTTACTTTCGATACTAAGGGCTTATCAGCATTTTAACACAGTGTCTCTCACAGGGCTACTGCACAGATGGACAAATGTAATGAAAAAACCTGGATCGCTTCCACAACCTGTGACAGGGAATCAATCTCTCCCTCACTTTCTCATTCCTCCATCCCTTTCAAACTCTCGCTGTTCAACATTACACAGTGGTATATTCAAATTATTTGATTAACATCATAACACTTCAAACTGGGATTTATGTCCCCTTGCCTAGAAGATGTGAACCTCTGAGAGATATTTGACTTACAGTGCCTTGCGAAAGTATTCGGCCCCCTTGAACTTTGCGACCTTTTGCCACATTTCAGGCTTCAAACATAAAGATATAAAACTGTATTTTTTTGTGAAGAATCAACAACAAGTGGGACACAATCATGAAGTGGAACGACATTTATTGGATATTTCAAACTTTTTTAACAAATCAAAAACTGAAAAATTGGGCGTGCAAAATTATTCAGCCCCCTTAAGTTAATACTTTGTAGCGCCACCTTTTGCTGCGATTACAGCTGTAAGTCGCTTGGGGTATGTCTCTATCAGTTTTGCACATCGAGAGACTGAAATTTTTTCCCATTCCTCCTTGCAAAACAGCTCGAGCTCAGTGAGGTTGGATGGAGAGCATTTGTGAACAGCAGTTTTCAGTTCTTTCCACAGATTCTCGATTGGATTCAGGTCTGGACTTTGACTTGGCCATTCTAACACCTGGATATGTTTATTTTTGAACCATTCCATTGTAGATTTTGCTTTATGTTTTGGATCATTGTCTTGTTGGAAGACAAATCTCCGTCCCAGTCTCAGGTCTTTTGCAGACTCCATCAGGTTTTCTTCCAGAATGGTCCTGTATTTGGCTCCATCCATCTTCCCATCAATTTTAACCATCTTCCCTGTCCCTGTTGAAGAAAAGCAGGCCCAAACCATGATGCTGCCACCACCATGTTTGACAGTGGGGATGGTGTGTTCAGCTGTGTTGCTTTTACGCCAAACATAACGTTTTGCATTGTTGCCAAAAAGTTCAATTTTGGTTTCATCTGACCAGAGCACCTTCTTCCACATGTTTGGTGTGTCTCCCAGGTGGCTTGTGGCAAACTTTAAACAACACTTTTTATGGATATCTTTAAGAAATGGCTTTCTTCTTGCCACTCTTCCATAAAGGCCAGATTTGTGCAATATACGACTGATTGTTGTCCTATGGACAGAGTCTCCCACCTCAGCTGTAGATCTCTGCAGTTCATCCAGAGTGATCATGGGCCTCTTGGCTGCATCTCTGATCAGTCTTCTCCTTGTATGAGCTGAAAGTTTAGAGGGACGGCCAGGTCTTGGTAGATTTGCAGTGGTCTGATACTCCTTCCATTTCAATATTATCGCTTGCACAGTGCTCCTTGGGATGTTTAAAGCTTGGGAAATCTTTTTGTATCCAAATCCGGCTTTAAACTTCTTCACAACAGTATCTCGGACCTGCCTGGTGTGTTCCTTGTTCTTCATGATGCTCTCTGCGCTTTTAACGGACCTCTGAGACTATCACAGTGCAGGTGCATTTATACGGAGACTTGATTACACACAGATGGATTGTATTTATCATCATTAGTCATTTAGGTCAACATTGGATCATTCAGAGATCCTCACTGAACTTCTGGAGAGAGTTTGCTGCACTGAAAGTAAAGGGGCTGAATAATTTTGCACGCCCAATTTTTCCGTTTTTGATTTGTTAAAAAAGTTTTAAATATTCAATAAATGTCGTACCACTTCATGATTGTGTCCCACTTGTTGTTGATTCTTCACAAAAAATACAGTTTTATATCTTTGTGTTTGAAGCCTGAAATGTGGCAAAAGTTCGCAAAGTTCAAGGGGGCCGAATACTTTCGCAAGGCACTGTATGTATTACTCTGACTGATGCAGTGCTGTACAATTTTTCTTCATGTCTTTCTCTCGGTCTCGTTATTTTTTTTACATTTCTTTGTCTCTTTCTCTCGCTATCCCTTATCTCTGTGTGTGGCCAGTGTTGTAGACACCTGGGAGAAGGACATCGGTGTCCACCCCCTAGACCTGCCTCAGACCACATGCCAGGAGCTGTTGTCGGTGCTGACAGCCAGTACTTCCTGTCTCCCTCTGTCGCTGCATTCCATGAACTCCTACCAGGTAACAGGGCCTCTGGGTAATGTAGGCAGAGCTTCTCCCCTTGGCAGGAGGAGCATGCCACTGTTTGATTCCATATTATTTACAGCCTCTGACTAGTAGCTATCGTTGCGCCCATTTTTTAAGCTCATTTTCTGAGAGAGGTCCAGAAGGATTTTTTGACACAGTTTTTTGACACATCTTTAGAGGATGCTGGAGCACCGCCAATACTGTTGGGCAGTCTAACTTATTAGTGCACACAGAAACAGTCTCCTCTACAGTACAAAAGGGAGAGTTTTCTTGCACCAAGGCAAGACTTGGAGGTGTGAACTTTTGCTGACCTCACCAGGGACTCTCCAAAGACTTTCCAGACAGTTGCACAGTAATTACCAGCATTGTCTCATCCCTGCCTCTTTACCTGTCACAGGAGCACTCACCTGAGAGCAAGACGTATAGTTGAAGAAGTTGAAGTAGCCTAACATCCACAAAACATATGAAAAATAACAAACATTTGAGCTCCTGCATATTTAGTGTGGCTGTAAATAAGGCCTCAGGCTCCTGTCTCATTATATAGTTATCATGATTAAAATGCTTTCTACTTACTGTTCTCGCTTCCCACCACTACTACAGTGCCAAACCTCTACGAGACTGCTTATTACGTTTAAGAGCTCCCCTCTCTCTCTCTCTCTCTCTCCCTCTCTCCCAGGCTCTGCAATCTCATATTTTGTGTTCCTTTCCCTCTTTCACAAAACTCTTGTTACTTGCCCTCTGGGTCTGTACAGGGGAGGAGGAACTCAATTTTGACTCTGGAAGAAGCTATCAATTCCACTTAGAGGGAGGGGAGAGAGAAAATGGAAAAAGTAAGGAAAGAAGTTCTCTTCAGTTCGTCGTATTTCAGTCTGATAGGCGTGCAGGGTGTTAAGAGTTAGTAATTCCGTACATTCCAGATGTCGCAATAAGTACAGTGCCTTGCGAAGGTATTTGGCCCCCTTGAACTTTGCGACCTTTTGCCACATTTCAGGCTTCAAACATAAAGATATAAAACTGTATTTTTTTTGTGAAGAATCAACAACAAGTGGGACACAATCATGAAGTGGAACGACATTTATTGGATATTTCAAACTTTTTTAACAAATCAAAAACTGAAAAATTGGGCGTGCAAAATTATTCAGCCCCCTTAAGTTAATGCTTTGTAGCGCCACCTTTTGCTGCGATTACAGCTGTAAGTCGCTTGGGGTATGTCTCGATCAGTTTTGCACATCGAGAGACTGAAATTTTTTCCCATTCCTCCTTGCAAAACAGCTCGAGCTCAGTGAGGTTGGATGGAGAGCATTTGTGAACAGCAGTTTTCAGTTCTTTCCACAGATTCTCGATTGGATTCAGGTCTGGACTTTGACTTGGCCATTCTAACACCTGGATATGTTTATTTTTGAACCATTCCATTGTAGATTTTGCTTTATGTTTTGGATCATTGTCTTGTTGGAAGACAAATCTCCGTCCCAGTCTCAGGTCTTTTGCAGACTCCATCAGGTTTTCTTCCAGAATGGTCCTGTATTTGGCTCCATCCATCTTCCCATCAATTTTAACCATCTTCCCTGTCCCTGTTGAAGAAAAGCAGGCCCAAACCATGATGCTGCCACCACCATGTTTGACAGTGGGGATGGTGTGTTCAGCTGTGTTGCTTTTACGCCAAACATAACGTTTTGCATTGTTGCCAAAAAGTTCAATTTTGGTTTCATCTGACCAGAGCACCTTCTTCCACATGTTTGGTGTGTCTCCCAGGTGGCTTGTGGCAAACTTTAAACAACACTTTTTATGGATATCTTTAAGAAATGGCTTTCTTCTTGCCACTCTTCCATAAAGGCCAGATTTGTGCAATATACGACTGATTGTTGTCCTATGGACAGAGTCTCCCACCTCAGCTGTAGATCTCTGCAGTTCATCCAGAGTGATCATGGGCCTCTTGGCTGCATCTCTGATCAGTCTTCTCCTTGTATGAGCTGAAAGTTTAGAGGGACGGCCAGGTCTTGGTAGATTTGCAGTGGTCTGATACTCCTTCCATTTCAATATTATCGCTTGCACAGTGCTCCTTGGGATGTTTAAAGCTTGAAATCTTTTTGTATTCAAATCCGGCTTTAAACTTCTTCACAACAGTATCTCGGACCTGCCTGGTGTGTTCCTTGTTCTTCATGATGCTCTCTGCGCTTTTAACGGACCTCTGAGACTATCACAGTGCAGGTGCATTTATACGGAGACTTGATTACACACAGGTGGATTGTATTTATCATCATTAGTCATTTAGGTCAACATTGGATCATTCAGAGATCCTCACTGAACTTCTGGAGAGAGTTTGCTGCACTGAAAGTAAAGGGGCTGAATAATTTTGCACGCCCAATTTTTCAGTTTTTGATTTGTTAAAAAAGTTTGAAATATCCAATAAATGTCGTTCCACTTCATGATTGTGTCCCACTTGTTGTTGATTCTTCACAAAAAAATACAGTTTTATATCTTTATGTTTGAAGCCTGAAATGTGGCAGAAGGTCGCAAAGTTCAAGGGGGCCGAATACTTTCGCAAGGCACTGTATTTTTAGTTTACATACATATTTTCCATAGAAACCATAAATTGTCTATAGTTGCAATGCCATACACCCCCCCCCCCCTCCCCCCACACACACACACGTTACCATTTTCCCAAGTCCCGTTCATCACTCAGCTGGAAAACCTGGAAATGGAGGATATCAATGTCTTGTGCTGACCGTGAGTGATTATCCTGCTGCTGACGAGTGACTTGTTTTAGGACGGGAGAAGAGACAAGAGGTGACTGATGAAGAGTGTCTGATTTTAGTCACTTAAATACCTCTACTCGAGAGATGGAGTCACTGCTCTGCTGTAGGCCTAGTAGTACCAGAGAGTAGTGCGATCACATAGTCAGACAGAGTTACAGCAGATGAGGGCTGACAACTCCCAAATTGATAATGTAGCCTTAATAGTGTGTGTGTGTGTGTGTGTGTGTGTGTGTGTGTGTGTGTGTGTGTGTGTGTGTGTGTGTGTGTGTGTGTGTGTGTGTGTGTGTGTGTGTGTGTGTGTGTGTGTGTGTGTGTGTGTGTGTGTGTGTGTGTGTGTGTGTTTTTGTTTGTGTGCGGGCATGTGAAATGGTGAGTGTGCCAGTCTATTGTGTTAGCCTTTCTAACCAGATCTAGCCTCTCATTTATTGGAGGAAGAATGGTGTGTTGTCTGGGATGTTGTGTTCCACCTCTGAGCTGTGCTGCGGTGTAATGGGGTGTAAAAAAATGATCTCCCACGCAGAGAGGCACACTGGAAGATAAAACTGGACATAAAAAGGTAAGGGGCAAAATGCAGAAAAAACTCACCCTAACGATGTCTTCAACACTAGTGTGGCGCATTGTTGAAATCAATTACCTCCCTCAGATACACACGCCTCGTTTCATTACCTCTGTGCCAGGGGATGCATGAAAAAATGGATTTCGGGATTCTCTGCTAACCCTCACTTTATTGTATTAGAATGAATGACTTGTGAAACTCAGTCAGTGTGGCTGGTCCCCATAATTTAGATTACTCGGTCAGTTGCTGTGGCTCTCAATCAGAATCGGAAACCTCCCTCAGTCAGTAGCCTATTTTTTATTTTATATTTTTTTGCCTTTATTTAACTTGGCAAGTCAGATAAGAACAAATTCTTATTTACAATGACAGCCTACACCGGCCAAACCCGAACGATGCTGGGGCAATTGTGCGCCGCCCTATGGGACTCCCAATCACAGCCGGTTGTGATACAGCCTGGATTCGAACCAGGGTGTCTGTAGTGGCGCCTCTAGCACTGAGATGCAGTGCCTTAGACCGCTGCGCCACTCGCCACTAGATCAAATAAACAAATAAATATATTTTTTTTAAAGAATATCCCTAGGACGTCGGGGAAGAATAGACGTTAATAAAGGTGGCGGTCTAAAATTGTATTTCCATTATTCGAATTTGTAACTTGTGAGCTCACGACGAAGCTGGGATGAGAAACCCCAGGTAAGAACATTAGCATATCACAACTATTCTTGGAATGCAGCAGGACCTTATGTCAATAATAATTCATTTAATTTGTAACGTGTTTCTCACACCCAAGGCGCCTTCTTTTTATATATATATATATATGCAAAGCTATATACAGGTATCATCAACTCTGGAGGTCATGAGAACAGAATTAGCTGAGGTCCTTGAATGCTTTTCTGAACAGCACGGTCTTGAGCTGTACCTTAAAGGAGGACAGAGACACTGCACTAATAATGTCTGGAAGTGTGTTCCACAGCTGCGGAGCCACACAACTGAAAGCCCTGTCACCTGTCGTTTTTAGTCTGCTGCAGGGCTGCTGAAGGAAGACGGACCTGGAGGAGCGAAGGGTGCGTTTGAGGCAGGAGGATAGAACGAGGTCAGACAGGTACTTGGGATCAGAGTTGTGGATAGCTCAGTAGGTGTGAACCAGGATTTTGTAGTCGATGCGTGAGCATATGGATTGATGTGCTCACGGGGGGAGGTGTGGGTGAGGACACGTCCAGCACCGTTCTGGACAAATTGTAGCCTGTTTAGGCACTTGGCAGATAGGGCAACAAACGAGAGCTGACTGTCAAATATCACACCCAGGTTGTGAACCTCACTGGAGGGGAGGACCTTGACACCATCAATATTGAGGCTGTAGCTGCTGATTTAGTCAATGATGATGCGAGTGCCAATCAGGACGACCTCTGTCTTCACTGCAGGAAACTAAACTGCATCCATGCTTTGATGTCCTGCAGGCAGCTGACCAAGAGTGCAGTGGCATTGTCAGTGTCAGTGTTTGTGGAGACATACAGCTGAGTGTCGTCAGCATAGAAGTGAAAGCCCAGTCCGTGTTTCCTCAAGATGTTTCTCAGTGGCAACATGTAGATACAAAACAGTAGTGGCCCCAGAACCGAGCCTTGAGGGGGACCCTTACCGGGGCAGTCTTGGTGCTGTGTCTAGCTCTGAAAACCAACTGGAGGTGCTCAAGTAGGTTGTGAGTGGCCAGGTGGTATTGGAGTTAGTTAGAAACAGCACGTTTGAGAGAGGAGCTTACTCTGGAAGGGCAGATTGGAAATAGGCTGGAGGTTGTCAGGCTTTTTAAGTACTGGTGTGACTGTGGACAGTTTGAGCTGAGGAGGGACACATCCGGTGATGAGGGACTTGTTGATAATTTCTGTGAAGAAAGGCTCCAGAGCAGGTAAGCAGGTCTTGACAAGGTGGGGATAGGGTGAAGTGAGCAAGTTGTTCTAACAAGCTTGGTTACATCAGCTGCAGTGACTGTGGTGAAGGTGGAGAACCTAGACTCAGGGAGTGTAGGACTGGGTAGACCAACTACAGGGGCTGGAAAGGACAGGATGGTGTTTTGGGGTTTTCAATTTTGCTTTGGAAGAAGCGCAGGTATTTGTTGCACTGTTCTGAGGAGGCTGAGGTAGCAGAATTGTTGACAGGTTGGAGGAGCTTGCTCACAGTAGAGAACAGCACCCGGGAGTTGTTGATCAGCTGGGAGAAGTAGATTGTCCGAGCTGAATTTGTATTCTCTGTTTGTATTCTTGCTGATGTTGTTCGAACATCTGAGCATGTACCGTTAGCCCAGTTTTCTTACACCGTCGTTCTAGACGACGGCTAGTTGCTTTAAGAGAGCGTAGCTCCTCAGTGTACCAGGGAGAAGATTTGGAGAAAGACACCAGGTGGGTGTTGTGTTGAGCCACAGATAGTTTCACAAAAAAAAAGTCAGAGTTGAGCTTAAGAGGCTGATAAATCAGCACAGCAAGTACTGATACAGAGCCAGTGATTTTTGAAAGCCATGCATTCAAAAGGTGAGGCGGCTGGTACTGGAGTAGACTTCACAGTGCAGTCAGTCCTGCAGATTAGACAATGCGGCAAACCTGTCCAGATGTGCGAGGACAGTCCAGGTAGGTGTTGCCAGATGGAGTGCCATTTGCTGAGGGATATGTACTCAGTCTGCGAGGCAGCAAAAGTCTAGAACTCTGTCAGGGATGATGTCATTCAGTAGTTAGCCTTTGTTGCTTATGAATGTTGCATTTGAAAGCCTCAATTGAATTACTTTGGAAGTTGCCTGAGGGGAAACCTGCAGAACTGGCCAGTGTCTTTTATGATCCACATCCGGTGTGCACGATCTACTGCTCGCATTGCGAGTGCACACAATAGATTTAAGTTGGTTCATTAGTCTCCTACCGCGCCATCCTCCTTGCCGTCTGCATTTTTTTCCGGAGGATCCCGTATTGCATAAGATTGTTCTCAGCTCCCTGCACAGGGTTGTTTTAATATGTTCAAAACATCTGAGGAAACCTTGTGTGTAGTGAGTGATAGTTGCTGCCATTTCTCTATCTTTTTGTCCAGCCTTTGGTGCAGTAGATATGAGACAAGAAGAGATGAGATCTAAGGATCTGTGCTGGTATTTGAATCCAAATAATTAGCTTGGAGTCAAATATGTTAACTAATTTTAACGCTGTTGATTAAAAAAGAAAAACTAGATATGTGTTCAACACAAAAAAACTAAGTTTCTAAAAGCAATGCACATAAAAAAAAACCCACTTAAAACAAATATTTCAGAATAACTTTGCAGGAGTAAACTACCACGTCTGCCACTAGGCGCCATTGCAACCATCTATCAATGAGCGCAGCTGGTTCAAATGTACATCCTTGAAAGCATTAACGTTAGAGGTTGATGTTCACTCTCTTCAGTCAAAGGGAATAAATAGTAGCTTGTTTCTTGCTTAGTTTTTCTTGTAGTCTTTGGGGGCTTAGCTATTTTGTAGCACATTCACCTTTGGCCTTAACAAATTAGTCTGTGACAGCAAATTATCATTTGTCTTGATGCGGTGTACAGGCTGAGTCATGAGTTTCGGGAGGGAGCCTTGAGTGAAGCCAATGCCCTCATGCATCATCCCAATATAGCGGTCTCACTGGAGATACAGTCAGGCATAGCTGTGACCCTCTTCCAGGCAAACAACCAGGACTAGGAGATGGCTTTGAGTTTTGTGTATGTGCAAGACCTGTGTTTTTTAATGATTCTTAATGTACTGTTATGTCAGCCATCTGACCATGAAAAAGGACAGGACATGCCACGAGCCAACAAATACCCACATTTTATCTCAGCACATTGTTTACCTAAATGTCACTGTTTTCACCATTGTTTTAAAACAATCCATACAGTATACTCATCATTAGTCAGTTTCCTTGTATGTAATGAAGATTATATTTTGCTGGCTGTATATCTGAATGTACATAAACAGGTGAGAAAAGTAATACTGTATCTCTTATTGTTACACTTTAGACATCTAACCCTATCGATCTGAATTCTCTACAGGTGGCGTACCTGAGACTAATGTCAGAGGTCAAGAGCCATGGATCCACTCATCTTTCCTAGAGGGAGGACCAGCAGAAGAAGCACTGGAACACTAGAGTACAGTGGCTTATGTCTTCGGCTGTGTTCAAGAGGTACGTAATGGAAAACCAAGTTTCGAGCATTTTCCAAAAAGAACACTCATTCCGTTATACGTTTTGAATAGGTTTATTCATTTTGGTCCTACTGAACATGACCCAGATAGCTGCTGTAATGCAGACCATGTAAAAAGACTTGTATCATTCCATTCCATTGGAATGTCTGAGTTATTGATGACCTACCCAGATTAAATAGTGAATCTGACTAACATGCCTATGTTGAAGTGCATGTTTATTAGGGGGGGGGGGGTCACTTTTATTGTAAATAAGAATAGAATATGTTGCTAAACACTTCTGCATGAATGTGGATGCTACCATGATTACAGATAATCCTGACTGAATCGTGAATAATGATGAGTGACAAAGTTACAGATGCCCAAATATCATACCCCTCAATGGCTTGTAGGTATATTTGTGCATCTAACTTTCTCACTCATTATTCACGATTCCTTCAGGATTATCCGTCTATTCTTTTTTAAATTTTCTTTATTTACAATAAAAGTGACTCCAAAATGACACACTACATTATTTACCATTCATTTCTATTGGGCACAAAATCATCTGAAACACAACCAAAACAAACAGCAAATGCATCCAACAAATGTGTAGTCACAAGCCTGATGTCGTCATTGCATGCTATAAATATGGGATCAAATACTTAACTTCTTACTACTTTAACACATACATATGTGAATTTGTCCCAATACTTTTGCTCCCCTAAAATGGGGGACTATGTACAACAACAACAAAAAACGGTTCACCCGATATGGATGAAAATACCCTCAAAATGAAGCTGACAGTCTGCACTTTAACCTCAGTCATTGTTTGATTTCTAATCCAAACTGTTGAAGTATAAAGCCAAAGTAGGAAGAAAAAAATGCTTCACTGTCCCAATAATTTCAGAGGGCTCTATGTAACCTCTGTGACAGGCTTTTCATTTTACCTCTACCCCAATTTTCAAAGCCACACTACCTGCTACTGTGTGAGAGGAAAATCAACTGACAGCATCATTATAATAACTCGGCTATAATGACTTTTTTTAAATTTATTTTTTTTACCAGAGAGCTAGTAATTATGTGGTTGCTTATGAGATCGAACGCTCCAGAGTTTTCTGAATGTCAGCTAGTCAAGCTTTAATTACAAATACTTCCTTAGATGAATGTGCAATAGAAACTCAGCCAGCTTTAAAAGTACATGACAACATATGGTCGATGCAGAATATGATTATATATTATGCAGAGTATTGTTCTATAACTCCATTAGACTCAAGGAAAGCCAGTGTGATTCAGTTTCATTTTGAGGATTTGGGGGGGGCTATTTTGGAGCTATTCAGGCCTACCCCTCCATCATTGTTTTGTGAATAAGACAAGCTATATGCGTAGGTTATGTATCAGACAATGAGAGACGATTCAGCATTGTGTGTCTGCCAACATAAGGTGTCTAACGTTATTTTTAGATGTAGATTCCTCTGGTTTCCCTCCCTGGATCTGCCATGTGCTGATGCGGCAACTGACAATTACTTTGATACAATACAAAGGCACATTGTGCTCACTGAGGTGGAAAAGCAGAGAGGGAATTGGCTAATTAAATATATCCTGTGTTGAACGGTCAAGAGGGTCTCGGCTCTCTTTCCACCCCTTGTCACACGAGAGTCAATTAAGCGAGCTCTCTATAAACCATCAGTATGAACCGAAGCAGAGTAAGTGGGAAGAGGTACTGGAAGAGTTGCCCTCATTCTGAAGACACACACACACACACAAACACGACAGATACATTAACAGTGTTTATTGTTCGGAATCACTGCATTTGGTAGCCTTGAGGAGATGCTGTCTTTCATTCCTCACGTCTTTGATCAAAGAAAACGGTGTAAAATTTTTTTTTTTAAAGGATCCCCCAAGGTGATGTTGGGCAGTACATGTTGTCATTGTACTACTCATTAGTCTCCTCACCTAGTTATCGCTAGAGAAATGCACAACTGCAAAAACAAAAAAAAAACATTTTCAGGAATAATTTTCTTCCTATTTGGACCTATGATTTGGACGTAGCTTAACAGGGGGGGGGGGGGGTTTCATCTCAGAGGATGCCTTAGAAAAGGTAGAAAGTAGAGAAGGAAGGGATCAAAACCTACCTTGAGAGAATAAAAGGTTGGAACTCTCAAATGTGATTACGGCCTTACATTTGTATCTAATCTAAGGGGTGAACACTGGCTGAGTGTACGACTGTGTGTGAGTGTGTTTGTCAATCAGGGAGCTCGCTCGTATGTGATCGCAAGATTGAAAATGTGTTGTGTGTGAGATTAGGCACACACTATTTCTGGAGAGCACACACACCAATTTAAGAAAGGGGACCCATTCAAACTCATTGACATTTCATAGACATTTCTGCCCATCCCCACTGACTCTCTGGAGTTCTCAGTGCCCCCAAAACTGACACAGTAGGCCGGTTTCCCAGACACAGATTAAGCCCAATCCGGGACTAGGACACATTTTCAATGGAGACTGATTTTGTAATTTTTTAAGAATTTGTGTCTTGGAAACCAGCCCAGTGAGTATAAGACATTGATACCCCGTTTGACTCTCCAACCCCTGCAAATGTTTTCAGTTTTCTCCCAACTCCCATTGTAGATAGTTCATTATTAGATAACATCACATACGTGCAGACAGACCCATTCAGAGCTCTCCGATATCAATTTCAGATTGGATGTTCCGGGCATGTGCCTAAATGAATTCGTTCTGTATTATTTTTAGATTAACTGGGACGGGTGGTGTGTGAGATTACCTGACCTGTGTAAAGGGTGAGATCCATTGATATAAAGTCAGAGGAACCTACCTCAGTTATTTTAGTCAATGAGGCATCGGATAGAGTTCCTGCTGCAGTCAACCAGCCCTAATGTTGTCTCTGCCTAAGTGCATTTTTAAGCTCATTCCCCCCTACGAATGATTCCTGAACCTTTGATGGTCGCTCTTTGTGAATCAGTGTCATTACTGGGGTTAAAATATATGGGTAAAAAAAAATAATGATATTGATAGCAGGTGGAATTAATATGATCGCTTTCTTTGCTGTAAGGGCACTCCAAGATAATATTGGCATCTTTTTATTTCTCTCTTTCCTCCCCTCTTTGAGCATGCTTATTACTCTTCATATCTTTCGATAATTCGTCTCGTTCTCTCATTTTCTCGTCTGATACATTTCTCTTCTTGCTCTTACGACTACATTGTCAGCTTCCTCTCATCCTATCCTAACCCCACCCTCATCCCTCCTCTGTCCCTCTCCAAACCTTCAGCTACTTCCACTACTGCCCTCCTATGCTCCTCCCTCTCCCATCCCTCTCTCTCACTCCTCTCCTCTGCTCTTCCCTTCCTCCCTCTCTCTTCCTACCGCTCACTAATATGGCATCGGGGTGTATCTGCGTGTCCCCTGTGACTCATTAGTTTGCCCATTGGCCTGGGTGCCACCCCCGGACAAGAACCCGTGAAAATGCCATGCCCACAGTGAAAGGTTTGAGCATACAGTAGTGCCAACCCTCCCCTGGGCAAGGATGGTACCACCACATCAGTAGGCATGAGATGCTCAAGAATAAATCTTGTTCTGGATTCTGTGCTACTGTTCTCCCAAAAATAAAAAGCCATAGCATAGCAGACACACATTACAATGTTAAACACACTACTTGTATGTTACATGTTAATTAACTGTTAATTGGTGACTTGTACTCCCACAGATGTCCACTAAGACATATGATAGTACAAGATGGTGTGATGGCATGCAGTCAGTCAACTTTAACATTCTAATGGAAACAATCTGAATCAGCATCTGTGTGCTCAGTATCTATATTTTATGATATATATACAAGCCATTAGGAACACCTGCTTTTTGCATGGTATAGACTGACCCGCGGAATCCAGGTGAAAGCTATGATCCCTTATTGACGTCCCTTAAATCCTCTTCAATCAGTGTAGATGCGTTAAAGGTTAAAGAAGACATGGATTGAGACATGGATTGTGTGTGTGTGCCATTCAGAGGGTGAATGGGCAAGACAAAGATTTAAGTGCTTTTGAACAGGGTATGGTAGTAGGTTCCAGGTGCACCAGTTTGAGTATGTCAATAGCTGCAATGCTACTGGGTGGTCTACCACCTAAAGGACTTTCAAATTGACACAACTGTGTGAAGCATTGGAGTCAACATGGGCTTGTAGAGTCTATGCCCTGATGAATTCAGGCTGTTCTGAGGTCAAAAGGGGGTGCAACTCAATATTAGGAAGGTGTTCCTAATGCTTAATACACTCTCTATATCTATCTATAAACAGGTAACTGCCAAAATAAAGGAAACACTTGAGTAAATGAGGGATACAAAGTATATTGAAAGCAAGTGCTTCCACACAGGTGTGGTCCCTGAGTTAATTAAGCAATTAAAACATCCCATCATGCTTAGGGTGCCCAGTTGCCCATTATTGTGGCTACCGTGTCTTGAAGAAGAGATCTCAGTGAATTTGAAAGAGGGCTCTCAAACGAGCATAGGGGGTTTAAAGGGTGTGTGTGTCTCAATCACCAGATCTCAACCCAGTTGAACACTTATGGGAGATTCTGGAGCAGTGCCTGAAACAGCATTTTCCACCACCATCAACAAAACAAAAAATTATGGGAATTTCTCATGGAAGGCAGGTGTCCATCCCTCCATTAGAGTTCCAGACACTTGTAGAATCTATGCAAAGGTGCATTGAAGCTGTTCTGGCAGCCGACGCCCTATTAAGACACTATGCGTTTCCTTTTTTTTTTTTTGGCAGTTACCTGTGTATCTTCACTATATAAGATAAACATTTGAACAGCAATTTGTTGTTGTTTCTGTATCTTTAAAAAAAAAACTTTTCCTTAAAGGCAGCTTGGATTTCTCAGTAGGTTGATGGAGTGTCTGAGGGGTAGGCCTGACAGTCAGGAGAATAGACCTTCCAGTGACAGTTGACAGGAGCGATTGGAGCGTTGGTAATGATGAGACCAGGGTGTACAGCGCCTGTATGGTGTAGCAGTAGATATTTTATTACCTTTCAAGAGGAACATAACAGCTGCTCAGTCTTTTAGAGTGAGATATAAACATCACTGCCCGAGGTCAACTGCATAGGGGCAGTTAGATACACTGAGTATACCAAACATCTTGTGTCTTGCCCATTCACCCTCTGAATGGCACATATACACAATTCATCTCTAAATTGTCCCAAGGCTTAGAAATCCTTATTTAACTCCTACTCACGGCTGCTTCATCTACTCTGATTGAAGTGGATTTAACAAGTGACATCTATAATGGATCATAGCTTTCACCTGGTCAGTCTGTTTTTAATGTTTTGTATACTCAGTGTATATTACGGTCATTATGTACACATAGTATAAATATGGAAAAGTTCCATGATGTGGTAACCATAGAATAAGGTGCGGATCAACCTTGGTCATAAAGACCTACAGGATATGCAGGCTTTGGTTGCGGCCCAGCAATAATACACCTGAGATGACTAGGTGATTAGTAGAATCATATGTTTTAGTGTAGGGCTGGAACAAAAATGCACACTGGGTAGTAGCTTAGTATAGTTGGTGAGCAGACTGCTGAAGTAAATAAATGGAAAAGGAATGGTTTCTATAATGAAGATAGCAATCTACACTAAACAAAAATACAAACGCAACATGTAAAGTGTTGGTCTCAGAAATCCCAGAAATGTTCCATTCGCAAAAAAAGCGTATTTCTCTCAAATGTTGTGCACAGATTTGTTTACATCCCTGTTGGTGAGCCTTTCTCCTTTGCCAAGATAATCCGTCCACCTGACAGGTGTGGTATATCAGGAAACTGATTAAACAACATGATTGTGGGGCAGCAGGTATCCTAGTGGTTAGAGCTTTGGACTAGTAACCGAAAGGTTGCAAGATCGAATCCCCGAGCTGAGAAGGTACAAATCTGTCGTCCTGCCCCTGAACAAGGCAGTTAACCCACTGTTCCTAAGCAGTCATTGAAAATAAGAATTTGTTCTTAACTGACTTGCCTGATAAAGGACTTGTTAAATAAAGGTAAACCATTTTTTTTATATATAAATAGGGGACTGAGAAGTATTTATGTCTGTAATAAAGCTATTTTGTGGGGAAAAACTCATTTTGATTGGCTGGGCTGCCAAGTGGGTGGGTTTATGCGCTCCCGGGCCCCCTGCCCAGTCATGTGAAATCCATAGATTAGGGCCTAATACATTTATTTCAATTGACTGATTTCCTTATATGAACTGCAACTCAGTAAAATCTTTGAAATTGTTGCATGTTTATGGTTTATATATTTTGTTCAGTATATTTTTTGTTCAGTATATTTTAGCATGGTCTTTGTGGCTGTATGAGTTGTGGTACCTGAGTTTGACTAGTTAGACCAGGTGAGGTCCCCATGACAAAAGACAGTTAGTTGGGATGATAACCACTTACTCTCCACACAGGGATGAATCTCTCACCATGTCCCAAATGACATGTCAGTTAAATGAACTTCTGAGCTGACTTGACCTCTCTAGGTGAGTGCTACATGAGAGGTGAATAGACAAAAATGGATGGATGGAGGTTATGGACAGGGCAATCTGTTAGCTTCTAAAGCCAAGATGAATGGCCCGATTAGAGCAGGCCAATGTGTCTTCTGTTTGCCTCATGTCATCCCTCCCTGCAGCAGCTGTGTCCTGAGCCTACGTTACCCATGTAGGAGCATCAGCACAGAGGGAAAGATGTTCTGTCACCTCAAACTGCCAGGTCATAGCAGGATCAGAAAATTGGGTCTGTAGAGAGAAATGTCTTTCTCTCGCCTTCACTCTCGCTCGCTCTCTCTCTCCCACTCACTCTTCCACTCCTACTCCGTCTATCTGTTTTCAGTTATCATGGTCTTGGTGAGAGGGGCTGCTGTTTGTGTGGAAGATGAAGCCTCAGGACACGGGAGCCATATCCCACTCATGTGATTAGCTCAAGAGAGCTGTAAACCAAATTAAATCATGTCCAGCAGATAATCCTGCTGGCCAGTATCCAGAATGTGTGTCTGTGTACAGCTAAAGGTTGTTCTACTTCTGTTAAGTTCTGCAGAAGAAGTCTCATGCACATTTCCCTGGATTCATCTGAGTTTGGTGGCATACTTGAAAGTCATTGTGACCAAAACCTTTCTTTGGCTTGCTGAATGAGGCATGCACTTTCCACAATATTCTGAGGTGCTGAGGTGCTTTGTGATTCGTGAGTTCTGTCTCGCAAAGCAGTCTCAGGTGATTGTAGTTCACCCCAAACAAAGGTCTCGGAGGCAGCTTCCTCTATCCGATCCCAGACTTTATTCTGGGATGGAGATATTACAGTGTCTTCTGACAGACGAAAGACCTACACTCAACCAAATGGGGTGAGGAGGAAGTGAGTGGGGGCGGCAGGGGGCTCACCCTAACAAATATAGAGCACGTCATACATTTAGTTCTTGGTCTTGCTCGTCAAAGCGCCCCCTGGCACCCTATTTCATCATAATGCCTCGTCGCCCATGGAAAAAAGGGAAGATGTACTTTCTGATATTTTTCTTTGGATACAATGTCTGTGTTGCTGCTTTTAAATGATTTTGTTTGCCATCTTTATTTCATCAGTCAGTTAGCTTCCATTTTGACTTTATGTGCAAATGATCTGACAGTCACATTGCAGCTTCTCATCGAGAGTTAGGAGACATTTCAAGTTATTGTGTAGTGTATTGTAACTGGAGAAAATGTGGCTTTTTAACACAGTAACACATTTTTATCTTTGTGTCACATGGCATATCCTTGCTAATTTACACACACACACACACAAAACATTTGCTATATGCCCTCGCACTTTACAGTAGCTTTTGGCTGTCATAGTGTACTGTTAGCTATCGTTTATGCCTAGCCTCCATCTGACGTCTCACAAGCCTGTCTCCATCTCTGAATTAGAATCTCTCTTGCTCTCTCTATCTTTTTCCTCTCTCTTTCTATTCCTCTGCTCAAATGCCTGTCTCTGCCATGCAATCACAGGGCACTCTGTTCAGATGAGCGGGCCGGAGGATTGGTTTGGGGAGTTGACTGGGTTCCATATTATTGGAATGGAGTTTACTGCTGTAAAGCGCAGTGAGGAGTGGAGTCTAAACTCACTGTCTCACATCAGAACACTATAGGCCAATAGTTTGTGCATGTGTACACTCCAACTACATATGTTCATATGCATATACGTAAGTAAAACAAATCAAATAAAGATGTGTGTATGCATGCACATTCTGTATAAGCATATTTTATTATGTTGTATTATGTTTGAGTGCCATTATGATGTAGGTAAAAATAGTTTAATACTTACCCCAGGGCCAGAACTACTCCTTTGTGACATAATATCTCCAGAATGTAGGTGCCCGCGGTCATGTCCCTGACACACACCCATCTCAGCCCTCACTCTGAGTTCATTTTGTGGCTCAGCGTTGATGAGACATTGCCTAAATGAACCACATAGAGGAAACAGTCGTTTAACACAGCAGATGTCAGCTTGACTCTGTCCTTACAACACCCCAATACCCTTTTTTTCCATTCTGCTGATTCCTCTCTCTCTCTCTCTCTCTGAAAACATGTTGTCTCTTCTATCCGTCTTTCTTAATCTATCCCTCTAATTACTGCCGGAGCCTCACCTGCTGTCTTGCCGGGCTGAATGAGCTTGTAGCGTAGCCCTCTGTTTTCAGTCTTCAATGCACTTGGATATTCTCACTGCATGGTCAAACTGAGCTCAACAAGGGGGACTCGAGCTGAATACAAATGCAGAATGAAAGAGATTTGAATTGAATGGTCTGCCTGTTGTTGCTCTGATCATCATATATCCTCTCTAATCACAGAGATATTTACAGAATAGCTCCCAGCATGCAGTGGGGTGTATAGTGTTCCTTCTTCATGCACTTGGAAGGAACAGTGCCCTGCAGCCATTGTTTTGGAAGATTTCCTCCCCAGATCTTGGCATATTTGTTTTTTGTGATGTGATTAAAATGATTCATCTGAATTCAGCATTATTCAAGTTTCTCTAGGGAAAGAGAGAAGAAAGAGAGACAGAAAGTATTTGAGGGAAGTAAGTAGAGTAGAGTATCGGAGATAGACAAGTGCAAATTCAATTTCATTGGCAGAGAGCATACACATCAGATTATTGGTGTACCGTATTCCTGATTCTTATAGCTGTACAGTATCCACAATATACAGTACAAGTCAAAGGTTTGGACACACCTACTCATTCAAGGGTTTTTCTTTATTTGTACTATTTTCTACATTGTAGAATAATAGTGAAGACATCAAAACTATGAAATAACACATCACGTAGTAACCAAAAAAGTGTTAAACAAATAAAAAATAGATTTTAGATTTTAAATTCATCAAAGTAGTCACCCTTTTCCTTGATGACAGCTTTGCACTCCTGGCGTTCTCTTAACCAGCCTCGCCTGGAATGCTTTTCCAACAGTCTTGAAGAAGTTCCCATATGCTGAGCATTTGTTGGCTGCTTTTCCTTCACGCTTCAGTCCAACTCATCCCAAACCCTGGCTACTTTGAAGAATCTCAAATATAAAATATATTTTGATTTGATTAACACATTTTGGTTACTACATTGTTCTTGTGGCATATGTGTTATTTCATAGTTTTGATGTCTTCACTACAAACACTTGACAGGTACTGTACGTATTATTGTTTAAGCTACAGATGCCAGTTAAGTTGGTGAATGCTAGAAGAACAATGATTAAAACCTATAGGCACAGATACCTAAATACCCGCTCAAGTACCATTAAAACCTCTTAGATGTCATGTCCCCTATTTGGGGGACTTTGACCGGTTCTGGACCGGTTCAAACTGACATTTTGGTGTACAAAGTGCTCTGTGAACATTGTATGGTCCCGTGTCTTATAGTGCAAGAAATCCCAATCTCTCTGCTTTCTGCTCCCAATCTCCCAGCAGGTTTCAGACCCCACATTTGCATAGGGAGTGACGTGTAACATTTTGGGTCCTATCCAGACAAAGGAACGGTGAAACTGTGAAACTCACAATTGCAATAGCACATATGAAACTGAGACCCCACCCACACACACACACACACACACACACACACACACACACACACACACAAAAATATAATTTTGGGGGGGAAATTCATTATTTAAATGTAGAATCTGGCAGATGCAACAATGCTAGTTTCATCTCGCTGTGATATCCTCATCCAGATTTAGAGCTCTCAACATCATAGAAGTCTTAATTTCATTCAATTATTTCTCGATATCCCTTCATGCTTAAAGGTGAAGTTGTAACGAGTCTGCCGACATTTGAATGGTGTCTCTGTGCAGTGGACGTTTAGGAGAAAATTCTCTGCCGGCGGTTATATGAAATACTGACAATTGTCACGTCCTGACCTTAGTTCCTTTTTTATGTCTCTATTTTAGTTTGGTCAGGGTGTGAGTTGGGATGGGCATTCTATGTTTTCTATTTCTATGTGTTTGGCCTGGTATGGTATGGTTCCCGTTGTCTCTGATTGAGAACCATACTTAGGCAGCCTGTTTTCCCACTATGGGTTGTGGGTAGTTGTTTTCTGTTTTGTGTGTATCACCTGACAGAGCTGTTTCGTTCTCATTATTCCTCGTTGTTATTTTGTTTAGTGTTCAGTTTTGATTAAATGCATAACATGTACACTTACCACGCTGCACCTTGGTCCTCTCCTTCTTCCACCTACGACGACCATTACACCAATATTGTACTGTCATTAATTTTACAGTTATAAGAAATGTGAAATCTTATAGTAAGTCGTATTGTTACTATATTTAGAAAGCATTTCAGTCATTTCAAGCCCTATTGCCCCACTTTGTTAAATAATATTTGTACTATGTACTTGAGCTTGGGTCCTCAAAAGTGAGGACCCCTCCCCAATTTATAACTATTTTAAGAAAGGTCAGTTCCAGAACGATTGATTGTTGATGGCCATCCCTTTAAAAATATTTATTTGGGGGTGTCTATTTAGGTAGAAATAAAAATGTCGCCCTCTCATTCAACTTTTTACTTTACTTTATTGAGATTATTTTTTTTACAGGTACAGCATTTCAGTAAAAGTGCCTGGTTTTAGCCAGCCGGCTAATTTTCAACTGCAGTCCCTGGGCAGGTTATTAACTCAAGGCTAAGTTGTCGTATCGGGTTTTAAAAGGTACCGTCTTCTTTTGTTCTAGTCACTGTTTATTTTCACATAGTTAAGGGGATTTGTTGGAGAGCACAAGAGATGAATCCTCTCTACAGCTCTGCTCTACTTCAGCGCATTTCAGGAATTTGCTTTTGTCAGGACAAATTGGATTTCCATTTTGAAATCACGAGTCGTGAGTACAACGGTCAAACCGGGCAACTGGAGAGCACTTATGTCAGTGTTTGAAACAACAATGTACCTGGGTGTGGTCTGTGGTTGGACATGGGCTGGCACGAGGGAGATTAGCAAGTCCCTACAAACCTAAATTATATTTTATCCTTGTCATCTCCTCTGAGCTCATAGACTTTTATTTTGTATTTATTTACTTAACCCTTATTTAACCAGGTAAGTTGACTGACAACACATTCTCATTTACAGCAACGACCTGGGGAATAGTTACAGGGGAAAGGAATGAGCCAAGTGGAGGGGCACAATTGCACAAAACTTTGGATTGTAGACGATAGCGGGAAGTCTAGTCAAGTGCCACATAATTGATCTGATATCTACATATAATACTCAGATTACACATCACTTTAAGAATATCTCATTACATCTGTCGGGACTCGGGAGGCAGTCTGTGGCTGTGTCGCACTGTCTCAGGCCTATTTCATTATTCCCCGTGTCGAATGCCAGTAAGCTTCCCTGGTGAGGCGACTCGTCTCATTTCATAAAGAGAATGGAAAATGACAAGATTTGAGATCAGGCGGGCGGAACGACAATGCAGTTGACAACAGGGAGCTCATATTGTAACCAGAGAAATGTAGTATGGGAGTGTTTCCACTAGCACTCAGGTTCGATGGATGGACTCTGGGGTTGTCATGAATGTGTGCAAGTGCATAATGTATACACACATGTATACACTACACACACAAAGACACACACGTGGTGAATGGCATGGTATGTTCATGTTGTTTCAGACATAGAACACTCCACACCTCTCAGACCCAGGTGGGAACTCGTTTGCACCTAAATAGGGAATAAGAACAGTGTTAATATATTCAACCAGGCTTCCAATTATGAGTCATAACACCTTTGAGCGAAGTGCATTTGAGTTGAATCAATGAGCACACCATCTGTGGAGGACCCGTGTGTAACCCTGTAAAACATCATAGTGTATCTTGTTGGATCCTGGGGTAAACTTTGAACATTGTAATACTCAGAGTATAGGAACATTAGTTACAAAGGAGACATGAGGGGTGCCATAATGAAGCTCGGGAGGGGCTGAGTGCAGGGGAATCATGCGACAGTACTGATAAGGGGAGAAACCGTTGAAGACTCATATCACTTAGTTCCCTGCTTGGCAAAAATGATGCAATGTTTAGAGATAAGGAGGAGACTCCACCCAAAGTGGGGTATGATTACCACCACGGGGAAGCCATGTCTTAGTCTGAATTACAGCTGTAATGACCCTTTGGGAAGAATTAAACTTGGTTACGATTCTCTAGTGTCCATGACTTATTAACTCTGAAAAATTAGCACCTAACAATCTAAAATAGAATATCTCAGAGCCAGATTTCCTTAACCGGTCTCCAACATTCAGGCAGACAGATCAATGGCAGGGACACGGCTAATTTGGAAGAAATAAATATTTTTCAAATATGGTTGCCTCCATCAGGCGTTGGTAGCGGCTGTGCTTTGATGTGAAGCGTGGTAGACCTTCCTCCCTCTGACACTCTAGCCTCCACCGCCATGCCTCTGTGGTGGTGAGGTCATTATTCACTGTGAGGTGCACTGATTTGCATCATATTTTTTTACCAGAAGTTTAATAACCTTTACTGGTTGAATCAACATTGTTTCAACGTAATTTGTCAATGTATTGTAATGTGGAATCAACGTGGAAAATACATTGGATTTGAAAAATGTGATCAACCAGTACTGTTTTCATCTAATTTCAACCAGTGTTGTAAACATTGAAATTAGGGTAAAACTTCAACTTAAAAACATTCACTTAAACTGACTAAAAAATTGTTAGCTCAAGCTAATCTCAACATAATCATTAAAATGATGTACAGTATATGTTGAAATTGCATTGAAAATTCCACATAAAATCATCCTATATTGGGTGGTTGAAATTATGTAGAATTTCATATTTGATAAGACATTTTGTTTGACTTTGTTTCAATGTTGATGGTAAAATGGTATGTTTGAATCAACATCATTGTTTCAACGTCATGCTACAGTATCATCCTAAATAAAGAGGTACATTGAAATAATGTAATTCCACAGTCCCAAGATTTCTGGCTGAACAGTTACTTTTATTGTTATATGAGGGGTAATGCACTTCAGTGAGAACAAGTCTATCATCCTGATACCTACCTCTATGTACTCTGCTTAGCTTTAAAAAATAAAATACCCCCAAAAAACTGCTATTTCCATGACATAGATTGACCAGGTAAAAGCTATGATCCCTAATTGATGTCACCTGTTAAATCCACTTAAATCAGTGTAGATGAAGGGGAGGAGAGGGGTTAAAGAAGGATTTGTATGCCTTGACACATGGATTGTGTATGTGTGCCATTCAGAAGGTGAATGGGCAAGACAAAATATTTAAGTGCCTTTGAACAGTGTAGGTGCAGTCCAGTTTGCAGCCCAACATGCAGCATAGAGAAGACCAGCAAGGGGGCCATCATCAGCATTATACAGGCATGCCCTCGCTGTGAGCATTCCAATGAATGGAAAAGTCAGCCACATTTTGGCAAGTATCCGCAACCTTCACCTATCAGCAACCTTCACCTGTCAGCGCCAACAGCTTTCACAGACTTAGAATTTGTACAGATACGAAAGGTATCCCACTTCATTACTTTCATACATTTGATTAACCAATTATGAAACAATTTATGTAATCTGACATTATTTGCTGCTTATTTTAGATGCAAAATGGCACCGATAGACATTTTTGTGTGTTATTTCTTACATTATTAGTTCAGAAAGTTTTTTGCGTTATTATATACAGACGGAAATTACTTTTTGATATCAGAGTGGCAGTAATTCATCAGCATTCTGACCAGAAATACGACTTATTGTCACGTTCTGACCTTTATTTCCTTTGTTTTGTCATTATTTAGTATGGTCAGGGCGTGAGTTGGGGTGGGCAGTCTATGTTTGTTTTTCTATGATTTGGGTATTTCTATGTTTCGGCCTAGTATGGTTCTCAATCAGAGGCAGGTGTCATTAGTTGTCTCTGATTGAGAATCATACTTAGGTAGCCTGGGTTTCACTGTGTGTTTGTGGGTGATTGTTCCTGTCTCTGTTTGCACCAGATAGGACTGTTTAGGTTTTCGCACATTTATTGTTTTGTTAGTTATTTCATGTATAGTTCCTTTATTAAAGAACATGAATAACCACCACGCTGCATTTTGGTCCGCCTCTCCTTCACCACAGGAAAACCCTTACACTTATACAAATTGGATTGGATGCTAGGCAATTTAACTTGTCCTTGAGGCTGCTCCAAGACGCCACTGGCGGAGAAGAGGTATTCGGATTGAACTTCTAGTTCGACTCAGGAGGCCTGCACACCATACACCGCTTCCGAGTATATTACTCGCTAATGTTCAGTCCCTGGACAATAAAGTAGATGAGCTCAGGGTGAGGATCTCCTTCCAGAGAGACATCAGGAACTGTAACAATCTGTTTCAAGGAATCATGGCTTTCTCTGGATATACTGTCTAGAGGTCGACCGATTATACCGATTATCGGAGGACGAAAAAAAAGCCGATACCGATTAAATCGGACGATTTTTATTGATTTATTTGTAATATTGACAATTACAAAAATACTGAATGAACACCTATTTTAACTTAATATAATACATCAATAAAAATCAATTTAGCCTCAAATAAATAATGAAACATGTTCAACTTGGTTTAAATAATGCAAAAACAAAGTGTTGAGGAAGTAAAAGTGCAATATGTACCAAGTAAAAAAAGCTAACGTTTGAGTTCCTTGCTCAGAACATGAGAACATATGAAACTTGGTGGTTCCTTTTAACATGAAACTTCAATATTCCAAGGTAAGAGGTTTTAGGTTGTAGTTAATATAGTATTTATAGGACTATTTCTCTCCATACCATTTGTATTTCATATACCTTTAACTATTGGATGTTCTTATAGGCACTTTAGTATTGCCAGTGTAACAGTATAGCTTCCGTCCCCCTCCTCGCACCTACCTGGGCTCGAACCAGGAACACATCGACAACAGCCACACTCGAAGCAGCGTTACCCATGCAGAGCAAGGGGAACAACTACTCCAAGTCTCAGAGCGAGTGACTTTTGAAACATTATTAGTGCGCACCCCGCTAACTAGCTAGCCATTTCACATCGGTTACACCAGCCATTAGGCTGATAGGCTTGAAGTCATAAACAGCGCTGTGCTTGCGAAGAGCTGCTGGCAAAATGCATGAAAGTGCTGTTTGAATGAATGCTTACGAGCCTGCTGCTGCCTACCATCGCTCAGTCAGACTTCTCTATCAAATCATAGACTTAATTATAAAATAACACACAGAAATACGAGCCTTTGGTCATTAATATGGTCGAATCCGGAAACTATCATTTCGAAAACAAAACGGTTATTATTTCAGTGAAATACAGAACCGTTCAGTATTTTATCTAATGGGTGGCATCCCTACGTCTAAATATTCTTGTTACATTGCACAACCTTCAATGTTATGTCATAATTACGTAAAATTCTGGCAAATTAGTTTGCAATAATATTGCCTGCTAACCTGGATTTCTTTTAGCTAAATATGCAGGTTTAAAATATATATACTTCTGTGTATTGATTTTAAGAAAGGCATTGGTGTTTATGGTTAGGTACTGAAAGATTAGTGGAATCTGTATGGGTAGCTGGACAGGTAGTGAAAGATTAGTGGAATCTGTGTGGGTAGCTGGACAGGTAGGATGACTGACAGTGAAGGTGACAGAGGAATGGATGAGACTGAGGCAGGAATTCCTTTAACCATAAAGGGGTATATTTACTGAGTAGTCTGTGCTGCACAACAAAGGAAACAAATAACATGTATCTGATCAAATTCATCATCCCAAAGATTATATCATAACAATCATTCATGATTAACATAATTAGGGAAGTCAACAATCCAGTTAATTAAGAAGTCAACAGTAATCATCCGTGAGTCATTTAGGTTCGTAACTATTTATCATAAATCATGAAATAATACAAACAGTGAATGGTTATTCAATCTACAATCCCCATTAGTTTGGTATCAAAGTCGATCAGTTAGCAAACAATGACGTTTCTAATTTCACCCTTTCAATTGTCTTCATGTGTACATATAATTCATTTCATTACACATTAACCATATCGATTGCATAATTGGCCTATGAGGATCCGTAGGGCCGTGATCATCGACAATTCACATTACACAATATGTTTGAAGCGTGCGCTCCAAGCCGCGCTCCGCGGTAATAACTATAAACAATAACTGATGGCCCACTCCCCCGATCGCTACAAATAGTTCAGATGAAAGGTAACAGAGTCAGTAGATTTACGTGGATTCATGGAGGCACAGAACTTCTGGATCAGACGGAGTTAAGGAAGAGAAAGCAGCGAGATCAGGCGATGGTAATTTCCTCCTTTTATGGAGTTGAGATCTGTCGGACATTTCCACCTGACCTAATTAAAGCGCCCCTGGCCCAGCTGAGTAAGTGGCAATGAATTACAGGATTATTCTACCAACTCCATAGGCCTTTTCTACAGGTACAGTCATCCAATGATTGTGCTTTATTCGCAAATGTGCTTTTGTTAAATTATCCCCCTGCAAAGTAGGACACGCTAGATAAACTAGTAATATCATCAACCATGTGTAGTTATAACTAACTAGTGATTATGATTGATTGATTGTTTTTATTGTTTTTATTTATTTTAAATCTATTGATTGAAGATAAGTGTAATGCTAGCTAGCAACTTACCTTGGCTTACTGCATTCGCGTAACAGGCAGTCTCCTCATGGAGTGCAACGAGAGGCAGGTGGTTAGAGCGTTGGACTAGGTAACTGTAAGGTTGCAAGAGTGGTTCCCCTGAGCTGACAAGGTGAAAATCTGTCATTCTGCCCCTGAACAAGGCAGTTAACCCTCCGTTCCTAGGCCATCATTGAAAATAAGAATGTGTTCTTAACTGAATTGCCTAGTTAAATAAAGGTATAAAAATATATATAAATATTTTTTTAAATCAGCCAAATCGCCGCCCAAAAATGCCGATTTTTTTCATAGTGGCATAGTGTAGTTTCTTCTTATTTTTATTCAATTTAGTCACATGATTTCTCTATTTGCAGTACGTTTGCCAATCAGTTGTACAGACTTATTTGCCCTTTCTTTTGCATCATCCCTCTCAACTAGAAGTCAACCGATTAATCGGAATGGCTGATTAATTAGGGCCGATTTCAAGTTTCCACAACAATCGGAAATCGGTATTTTTGGACGCCAATTTTATTTTTTACATTTAACTAGGCAAGTCAGTTAAGAACACATTCCTATTTTCAATGACAGCCTAGGAACGGTGGGTTAACTGCCTTGTTCAGGGGCAGAACTACAGATGTTTACCTTGTCAGCTCTGGGATTCAATCTTGCAACCTTACGGTTAACTAGTCCAACGCACTAACCACCTGCCTCTCATTGCACTCCACGAGGAGCCTGCCTGTTATGCGAATGCAGTAAGCCAAGGTAAGTTGCTAGCTAGCATGAAACTTATCTTATAAAAAACAATCAATCAATCAATCATAATCACTAGTTAACTACACATGGTTGATGAAATTACTAGTTTATCTAGCGTGTCCTGCGTTGCATATAATCGATGCAACGCAGGGGGATGATTTAACAAAAGCGCATTTGCAAAAAAAGCACAATCGTTGCACGACTGTACCTAACCATAAACACCAATGCCTTTCTTAAAATCAATACACAGACGTATATACACTGCTCAAAAAAATTAAGGGAACACTAAAATAACACATCCTAGCTCTGAATTAATGAAATATTCTAATTAAATACTTTTTTCTTTACATAGTTGAATGTGCTGACAACAAAAAATGATCAATGGAAATCAAATGTATCAACCCGTGGAGGTCTGGATTTGGAGTCACACTCAAAATTAAAGTGGAAAACCGCAATACAACTTTGATGTAATGTCCTTAAAACAAGTCAAAATGAGGCTCAGTTAGTGTGTGTGGCCTCCACGTGCCTGTATGACCTCCCTACAACACCTGGGCATGCTCCTGAACAGTCTGTGGTGCAACGTGGCGTTGGTGGATGGAGCGAGACATGATGTCCCAGATGTGCTCAATTGGATTCAGGTCTGGGGAACGGGCAGGCCAGTCCATAGCATCAATGCCTTCCTCTTGCAGGAACTGCTGACACTCTAGCCACATGAGGTCTAGCATTGTCTTGCATTAGGAGGAACCCAGGGCCAACCGCACCAGCATATGGTCTCACAAGGGGTCTGAGGATCTCATCTCGGTACCTAATGGCAGTCAGGCTACCTCTGGCTGTGCGGCCCCCCAAATAAATGCCACCCCACACCATGACTGACCCACCGCTAAACCGATCATGCTGGAGGATGTTGCAGGCAGCAGAACTACTTTTTACTGTTGTGATGTAAAAATACTTAGTGCTTAAGCTCAAGGCTTTCAATGGTATCACGTCTGTCACGTGCTCAGTCTGAACCTGCTTTCATCTGTGAAGAGCACAGGGCGCCAGTGGCGAATTTGCCAATCTTGGTTTTCTCTGGCAAATGAAAAACGTCCTGCATGGTGTTGGGCTGTAAGCACAACCCCCACCTGTGGACGTCGGGCCCTCATACCACCCTCATGGAGTCTGTTTCTGACCGTTTGAGCAGACACATGCACATTTGTGGCCTGCTGGAGGTCATTTTGCAGGGCTCTGGCAGTGCTCCTCCTGCTCCTCCTTGCACAAAGGCGGAGGTAGCGGTCCTGCTGATGGGTTGTTGCCCTCCTACGGCCTCCTCCACATCTCCTGATGTACTTGCCTGTCTCCTGGTAGCGCCTCCATGCTCTGGACACTACGCTGACAGACACAGCAAACCTTCTTGCCACAGCTCGCATTGATGTGCCATCCTGGATGAGCTGGACTACCTGAGCCACTTGTGTGGGTTGTAGACTCCGTCTCATGCTACCACTAGAGTGAAAGCGCCGCCAGCATTCAAAAGTGACCAAAACATCAGCCAGGAAGCATAGGAACTGAGAAGTGGTCTGTGGTCCCCACCTGCAGAACCACTCCTTTATTGGGGGTGTCTTGCTAATTGCCTATAATTTCCACCTGTTGTCTATTCCCTTTGCACAACAGCATGTGAAATTTATTGTCAATCAGTGTTGCTTCCTAAGTGGACAGTTTGATTTCACAGAAGTGTGATTGACTTGGAGTTACATTGTGTTGTTTAAGTGTTCCCTTTAACATTGAACATTGAAGGTTGTACAATGTAACGGGAATATTTAGATTTAGGGATGCCACCCATTAGATAAAATACGGAACGTTTCTGTATTTCATTCGAAATGATAGTTTCCGGATTCGACCATATTAATGACCAAAGGCTCGTATTTCTGTGTGTTATTTTATAATTAAGTCTATGATTTGATAGAGCAGTCTGACTGAGCGATGGTAGGCAGCAGCAGGCTCGTAAGCATTCATTCAAACAGCACTTTTGTGCGTTTTGCCAGCAGCTCTTCGCAAGCACAGCGCTGTTTATGACTTCAAGCCTATCAGCCTAATGGCTGCTGTAACCGATGTGAAATAGCTAGCTAGATAGCGGGGTGCGCACTAATAGCGTTTCAAACATCACTCGCTCTGAGACTTGGAGTAGTTGTTCCCCTTGCTCTGCACGGGTAACGCTGCTTCGAGTGTGGCTGTTGTCGATGTGTTCCTGGTTCGAGCCCAGGTGGGAGCGAGGAGAGGGACGGAAGCTATACTGTTAAACTGGCAATACTAAAGTGCCTTTAAGAACATCCAATAGTCAAAGGTATATGAAATACAAATAGTATATAGAGAAATAGTCCTATAAATACTATATTAACTACAACCTAAAACCTCTTACCTTGGAATATTGAAGTCTCATGTTAAAAGGAACCACCAACTTTCATATGTTCTCATGTTCTGAGCTAGGAACTCAAACGTTAGCTTTTTTACATGGCACATATTGCACTTTTACTTTCTTCTCCAACACTTTGTTTTTGCATCATTATTTAAACAATATTGAACATGTTTCATTATTTATTAGAGGCTAAATCAATTTTTATTGATGTATTATATTAAGTTAAAATAAGTCTCTCTCTCTCTCTCGGAGTGAAATCCCTGCATGTAGTGACTGGGTGTATTGATACACCATCCAAAGTGTAATTAATAACTTAACCATGCTCACGGATATTCAATGTCTGATAAATGCATGTTCAAATTAGCATGCAAAGATCACAGGTCTGTAATAATCTGCGCAGAATATTGAACAGCATTGATCACCTGCACTATGCACTTTTAATGTAATCTCAACTACAATCCAGGTCACTTGGTTGTGCTATTAGATGAAGCACAGTGATAACACATCATTTTTTTTTTATAAATACAAAATATCTGACATTGTATTCCCATTTGAACCTTTTTGAGCTTTTAAATGGTTCAAAACGCAGAAATAACACATTTGGATGACAGCTAAACCAAAAATCTGACATTGTTTTTTGATTGGAATTTGGATGTACTTTTAGATGGTTGATAGCATAGTGATAATACATTGGGAATTCACCAAACCTCTGGCTGTCTTTTTCAGTGGGTGAATAAAGGTTGACATCTCATTGATCAATGTCTCAACCAAAGATTACCATTTTCTAAAATGTTCGAGAACACATTGGGAAGGATGATTCTTAGTCCTTCTCCGAACAGAATCCTTTCAGATCCTTGATATCCTTTGTTTACACTTATCGACTGCCCTCTTCAATTCAAACCACAGATTTTCAATCACTTTCAAGTCCAGAGATTGAGATGGCCATTGCAAAATGTTAATTTTGTGGCAATTTTTCTTTGTAGATTTCATGTGTGCTTGTGGTTATTGTCTTGCTGGAAGTTCCACTTGCGGCCAAGTTTCAGCCTCCTGGCAGAAGCAACCAGGTTTTTGGCTAAAATGCCCTGGTACTGGGTAAAGTTCATGCTGTCAGGCCCATTTGAAGCTAAATAGCCCCATAGCATCAAAGATCCACCACCATATTTTACAGTAGGTATGGGGTTCTTTTACGCTTATGCATTCTCATTTTGATGCCAAACCCACCACTGGTGTGCATTGGACAAAGAGCTCTATTTTCATGTCATCTGACCAAAGCACTGGATCCAATCCAAGTGCAGATGCTGTTTAGCAAACTCCAGGCACTTACATTTGTTGGATGACATGAAAATAGAGCTCTTAGGCCACACAGACAAAGGATATCAAGGATCTGGAAGGATTCTGTATGAACGAATAGGCTAAGATCCCTCCCAATATGTTCTCCAACTCATAAAACATTTTATAAAAAGGCTCACTGCAGTTATCCTTGAAATGTGAGGTATTAGACTGCAAAGTGAGGTATTAGACTTGTCATAGACTTTCTGCTATCGCATGGCAAGTGGTACTGGAGTGCTGTTAAGGACCAAAAGGCTCCTTAACAGCTTCTACCCCCAAGCCATAAGACTGCTGAACAACTAAACAAATCAAATGGCCACCTGGACTATTTACATTTAACCCCTCTCCCCTTTGTTTTCACACTGCTGCTACTCGCTGTTAATTATCTATGCATATTCACTTTACAAATTACCTCGACTAACCTGTACCCCCGCACATTGACTCGGTACCGGTACACCCCGTATATAACCTTGTTATTGTTAAGTACATTTATTGTGTTACTTTTTGACTGATTAGATTTTTAAAACTTTTATTTAGTAAATATTTTAAACTCTATTTCTTGAACTGAATTGTTGGTGAAGGTCTTGTAAGCATTTCACAGTAAGGTCTACACCTGTTTTATTCAACGCATGTGACAAATACAATTTGATTGATTGGATTTGTATTTAACAGTATTGAAAACAAGGGTCTCAATAGTTTTGACCCCTACTTTTTGAGAAAATAAATTATCACTTGTTAAACAAAATCTCTTTCACTGAGCAATTGCATTAATATAAAATAATAGAAGTGATCTATTTTTTTTGAGCATACAATACCCACTTGGCAAAAACAGGTTGGAATCCATGTTTTTCCCATGTCATTTCAACAATTGTATTAGTAGAAAGTGGAGACGAAGAGAGATGGAAATCAGTAGGGTACATATTGGGCAGGAGGATGACAACAGGAGAAGCAAAAGAAGAAGGAGAATGTCTCACTGTCACACTCCCATTCACATTCAGTGTATCTGTAACAAGGCTTCTAGTCTGTGACAAACAACATCAGTCCTGCTTTTTCTGAATGTGAATTGGATTCTGTCAACAGGCTGGTGTGTGGTAATAAAAAACCAGAGACAGTTCTCTCTCTGTGTGATAGACTCCTGCCTTTCTGGCCTGGCCTTAACAACATAAATCAAGCATGTGTGATGAGGGACTGGTTTTAACAAGCACAAAATGGGCACTGTCTGTCCAGTGGTCAGAACACCCCCCCCCCTCCCCCCACTCAACTACTCACATTGTCTCCCACATAATTACACCTGCTCGTCTAAGTATGCCCAGGGGCACGTTGCACACCCTTGTTAATAAAAATATGTTGAGTGCTGTTCCTCGCAGAACGTCCTTGAGTAGCGTGTGTGAGGGCTGAGATGGTCGCCGTGGAAACGTGAGCGTGCACATTGAGCATCATGCACCTGTATCTCCTCCCGGGACAGAAGGACAGAACATTCCCCTGTTGGGAGGAGAAGGTGTGGCTACTGTACGCCCACTGGGATTCATCCACTGCTGCCTGCGCTAGGCTACTCGCCAGTCTCCACATACACATATGCATGTGTGCGCACGCACACACACACACACACACACACACAGCTCTCTGCTATTAAAAAGGCCCCCAGGCCAGCTGGCAGGAGTTGGTTTAGCAGACTCAAAAGCAACAATGGAACAAGTGAAATCCTCATCAATTGAGAGATCAGACTACAATATTTTGGGTAACATATAAATGAAATATTTTGACGACTGTATTGACCTCAAAGCGAGCAAAGAAGTTTAGTTTGTTTGGGAGCAGGACATCGTGGTCCGTGACGGGGATGGTTTTCTTTTTGTAGTCCGTGATTGACTGTAGACCCTGCCACATACCGCTCGTGTCTGAGCCGTTGAATTGCGACTCTACTTTGTCTCTAAACTGACGCTTAGCTTGTTTGATTGCCTTGCGGAGGGAATAGCTACACTGTTTGTATTCGGTCTTGTTTCCGCTCGCCTTGCCCTGATTAAAAGCAGTGGTTTGTGCTTTCAGCTTTGCAAGAATGCTGCCATAAATCCACAGTTTCTGTTTGGGGAAGGTTTTAATAGTTGCTGTGGGTACAACATCATCGATGCACTTGCTAATAAACTCACTCACCGAATCAGCGTAATGATCAATGTTGTTGTCCGACGCTATGCGTAACATATCCCAGTCCACGTGATCGAAGCAATCTTGAAGCGTGGAATCAGATTGGTCGGACCAGCGTTGAACAGACCTGAGCATGGGCTTTTCCCGTTTTAGTTTCTGTCTATAGGCTGGGAGCAACAAAATTGAGTCGTGGTCAGAGTTTCCAAAAAGAGGGCGGGGCGGGGCTTTGTATGCATTGCGGAAGTTAGAGTAACAATGGTCCAGGATTTTTTCCTCCCGGGTAGCGCATTTGATATGCTGATAAAATTTAGGGAGTCTTGTTTTCAGATTAGCCTTGTTAAAATCCCCAGCTACAATGAATGCAGCCTCAGGATATGTGGTTTCCAGTTTAAGGAAGTTTGTTCAGGGCCATCAATGTGTCTGCTTGGGGGGGATATATACGACTGTGATTATAATCAAAGAGAATTCTCTTGTGAAGAGAATTATTTTGTGAACGCGATGCGAGGCGGCCATCTCTGTCGGCGCCGGAAGTCATATATCAATTCTACCAATAGGTGCCCTTCTTTGTGAAATTTCAGAAAACCTACCTTGGTCTATTTGGTTGAATCTATGTTTGAAATTCACTACTCAGCTGAGGGAACGTACAATTATCTGTATGTGTGGTGTACAGAGATGAGTCATTCACTAATCATGTTAAACACTATTATTGCACACAGAGGGAATCCCCCTCCCCTACCTTTATAATACCCGTTACCGTAGTCTGAAACCCTAACCCCATCACACTCTCCCCTACCTTTATAATACCCGTTACCGTAGTCTGAAACCCTAACCCCATCACATTCTCCCCTACCTTTATATTACCCGTTACCGTAGTCTGAAACCCTAACCCCATCACACTCTCCCCTACCTTTATATTACCCGTTACCGTAGTCTGAAACCCTAACCCCATCACACTCTCCCCTACCTTTTATAATACCCGTTACCGTAGTCTGAAATCCTAACCTCCTCACACCCTCCCCTACCTTTAATACCCCTGTTACCAAAGCCCGGCGGCGAAGACGTGGCTGTTGATTAAAGCAGCCCCCCGCACCTCTCTGATTCAGAGAGGTGCGGATTCAGGTTGGGTTAAATGCGGAAGACACATTTCAGTTAAATACATTCAGTTACTTATTATATTTGTACTTGTTTACTTATTTAGGCTAGCCATAACAAAAGGGTTGAATACATATTGACTCAAGATATTACATATACGGTACATGTTTTATTAATTTGTAAACATTTCAAAACACATAATTCCACTTTGACATTGTGTGTAGGCCAGTGACAGTAAATCTCGTTGGAATAAAACAATAAAATGTGTGTGGAGAGGTTGGTTTTGCAGGTTTACGCTCTCTAGATCAGGGCTCTCCAAACCTGTTCCTGGAGAGCTACCATCCTGTAGGTTGGACACCCCATCCTAGAGCAGGGTTGGAAACCCCTACTCTAGATTTTCATACTGCATAAGCTTCGTTGCTATCTTGCCATGGCTTTGTCGGGGTAGATTGTAAGTTAAACTTGTGTAAATCAGTCATGGTCAAAAGATAGACTAATAAAGGAAATAGAGGAAATAACAGCACAGGTGGATGGCAATAAAACTACTATAGAGGAAAAACAAAAATAATTGGAGGAACTTATTCAAGAACAATCAAGTGTAATTTATCACAAAAATAAAGTGAATTGGATGGAAAATTGTGAAAAATGCACAGAATGTTTCTTGAATCTTCAACATAGAAATGCTACCAAAAATAATCTACAGAAACTCGTTACAAACGAAGGAATCATCCAATGATTCATAAAATGATATTTTGAAAGAGGAAGCAAAATATTTTAAGCATATGTTTACTTTTCAATCTCCTCCATCTCCACTGAAAGATGTTAACTTTAAGGACTTCTTTCCTAATAATAATAATCTAAAATGAACTAAATGTACAGAAAGACTTGTGTGAAGGTCATCTTAGAGAGGAGGAACATCTTGAGGCAATTAAATCCTTTCAGTCTGGAAAAACACCAGGGCTTGGTGGTATACTAGTAGAGGTATATCAGACCGTTTTTGATGTACTCAAAGATCCATTATTAGCATGTTTAGACTATTGTGTACTCAGCAAGGTCTGATGTCATTACTACTAAAACAGGACCAAGGTGGTATGTATAAAGATCCAGGCCTCTTACACTGCAATGTTGTGATGTGAAAATCCTGGCAAAGAAAATGATTAAAAAAGGTTTTACCAGATAATATAAAACAATTAATTGAAACGGTAGCACATTATGAAACATCAAAGATGCAGGACCAGGCCTGGTCTTCATAGCAGATTTTGAAAATACTTTCGATAAAGTACAACTAGAATTTATATATAAATGCCTGGACTATTTTACATTTGGTGAATCTCTTATACAATAGGTTAAATTACAGTGGGGAGAACAAATATTTGATAACCTGCAAATCGGCAGTGTTTCCTACTTACAAAGCATGTAGAGGTCTATAATTTTTATCATAGGTACATTTCAACTGTGAGAGACGGAATCTAAAGCAAAAATACAGAAAATCACATTGTATGATTATTAAAAAAATAATTTGCATTTTATTGCATGACATAAGTATTTGATCACCTAATCACCTACCAACCAGTAAGAATTCCGGCTCTCACAGACCTGTTAGTTTTTCTTTAAGAAGCCCTCCTGTTCTCCACTCATTACCTGTATTAACTGCACCTGTTGAAACTCGTTACCTGTATAAAAGACACCTGTCCACAACCTCAATCTAACAGACTCCAACCTCTCCACAATGGCCAAGACCAGAGAGCTGTGTAAGGACATCAGGGATAAAATTGTAGACCTGCACAAGGCTGGGATAGGCTACAGGCCATAGGCAAGCAGCTTGGTGAGAAGGCAACAACTGCTTGCGCAATTATTAGAAAATGGAAGAAGGTCAAGATGACGGTCACTCACCTTCGGTCTGGGGCTCCATGCAAGATCTCACCTCGTGGGGCATCAATGATCATGAGGAAGGTGAGGGATCAGCCCAGAACTACACGACAGGACCTGGTCAATGACCTGAAGAGAGCTGGGACCACAGTCTCAAAGAAAACCATTAGTAACACACTACGCCGTCATGGATTAAAATCCTGCAGCGCACACAAGGTCCCCCTGCTCAAGCCAGCGCATGTCCAGGCCCATCTGAAGTTTGCCAATGACCATCTGGATGATCGAGAGGAGGAATGGTAGAAGGTCATGTGGTCTGATGAGACAAAAATAGAGCTTTTTGGTCTAAACTCCACTCGCCGTGTTTGGAGGAAGAAGAAGGATGAGTACAACCCCAAGAACACCATCCCAACAGTGAAGCATGGAGGTGGAAACATCATTCTTTGGGGATGCTTTTCTGCAAAGGGGACAGGACGACTTCACCATATTGAGAGAAGGATGGATGGGGCCATGTATCGCGAGTTCTTGGCCATCAACCTCCTTCCCTCAGTAAGAGCATTGAAGATGGGTCGTGGCTGGGTCTTCCAGCATGACAACGACTCGAAACACACAGCCAGGGCAACTAAGGAGTGGCTCCATAAGAAGCATCTCAATGTCCTGGAGTGGCCTAGCCAGTCTCCAGACCTGAACCCAATAGAAAATCTTTGGAGGGAGCTGAAAGTTCGTATTTCCCAGCGACAGCCCCGAAACCTGAAGGATCTGGAGAAGGTCTGTATGGAGGAGTGGGCCAAAATCCCTGCTGCAGTGTTTGCAAATCTGGTCAAGAACTACATAAAATGTATGATCTCTGTAATTGCAAAAAAAAAGGTTTCTGTACCAAATATTAAGTTCTGCTTTCCTGATGTATCAAATACTTATGTCATGCAATAAAATGCAAATAAATTACTTAAAAATCATACAATGTGATTTTCTGGATTTTTGTTTTAGATTCTGTCTCTCACAGTTGAAGTGTATGATAAAAATTACAGACCTCTACATGCTTTGTAAGTAGTAAAACCTGCAAAATCGGCAGTGTATCAAATACTTGTTCTCCCCACTGTATGTATGGCAACCCCAGGCATAAAATAGTAAATAATTGTTACATCTCAAGTATTGAGCTGTCGAGGAGTAAAACAAGGCTGTCCATTGTCTCCATATCTATGTATTATAACCATCGAAATGTTAGCAATTATAATTAGATCCAACAAGAACATCAAGGGGTTAAAAACAAAAGTGTCAGTGTATGCCGATGACTCAAGTTTCTTCTTAAGTCTGAATTCTGGATCCCTGCAGTCTCATTGAAGATCTAGATCACTTTTCTAGTGACGCTGGACTAAAACCGAATTGCGATAAGTGTACCATATTACATGTTTGATCGTTAAAAGACACAACGTTTACACTACAGTACCTTGTAGTTTACCAATAAAATGGTCTGATGGTGAAGTAGACATACCTGGTATTCATTCAAGTTTTCATAACAATCGGAAATCGATATTTTTGGACACCGATTATTTTTTACACCTTTATTTAATCTTTATTTAACTAGGCAAGTCCATTAAGAACACATTCTTATTTTCAATGACGGCCTAGGAACGGTGGGTTAACTGCCTCGTTCTGATTTTTACCTTGTCAGTTCGGGGGATTCAATCTTGCAACCTTACAGTTAACTAGTCCAACGCTCTAACCACCTGATTACATTGCACTCCACGAGGAGACTGCCTGTTACGCGAGTGCAGTAAGCCAAGGTAAGTTGCTAGCTAGCATTAAACTTATCTTATAAAAAACAATCAATCAATCATAGTCGCTAGTTAACTACACATGGTTGATGATATTATTAGTTTATCTAGCGTGTTGCATATAATCGATGCGGTGCGTATCGTTGCTCGAATGTGTACCTAACCATAAACATCAATGCCTTTCTTAAAATCAATACACAGAAGTATATATTTTTAAACCTGCATATTTAGCTAAAAGATATCCAGGTTAGCAGGCAATATTAACTTGGTGAAATTGTATCACTTCTCTTGCGTTCATTGCACGTAAAGTCAGTGTATATGCAACAGTTTGGCCGCCTAATTTGCCAGAATTTTACGTAATTATGACATAACATTGAAGGTTGTGCAATGTAACAGGAATATTTAGACTTATGGATGCCACCCGTTAGATGAAATACGGAACGGTTCCGTATTTCACTGAAAGAATAAACGTCTTGTTGTCGAGATGATTCAGATTCGACCATATTAATGACCTAAGGCTCATATTCCTGTGTGTTATGTTATAACTAAGTCTATGATTTGATAGAGCAGTCTGACTGAGCGATGGTAGACAGCAGCAAGCTTGTAAGCATTCATTCAAACAGCACTTTTGTACATTTGCCAGCAGCTGTTTATGACTTCAAGCCTATCAACTCCCAAGATTAGGCTGGTGTAACCGATGTGAAATGGCTAGCTAGTTAGTGGGGTGTGCGCTAATAGCGTTTCAAACGTCACTCGCTCTGAGCCTTCTAGTAGTTGTTCCCCTTGCTTTGCATGGGTAACGCTGCTTCGAGGGTGGATGTTGTCGTTGTGTTCCTGGTTCGAGCCCAGGGAGGAGCGAGGAGAGGGACGGAAGATGTACTGTTACACTGGCAATACTAAAGTGCCTATAAGAACATCCAATAGTCAAAGGTTAATGAAATACAAATGGTATAGAGAGAAATAGTTCTATAATAACTACAACCTAAAACTTCTTACCTGGGAATATTGAAGACTCATGTTAAAAGAAACCACCAGCTTTCATATGTTCTCAAGTTCTGAGCAAGGAACTTAAACATTAGCTTTCTTACTTGGCACATATTGCACTTTTACTTTCTTCTCCAACACTTTGTTTTTGCATTATTTAAACCAAATTGAACATGTTTCATTATTTATTTGAGGCTAAATTGATTTTTTTATGTATTATGTTAAGTTAAAATAAGTGTTCATTCAGTATTGTTGTAATTGTCATTATTACAAATAAATAAATAAAAATTGGCCGATTGATCGGTATCGGCTTTTTTTGGTCCTCCATTAATCGATATCGGTTTCGGCGTTGAAAAATCATAATCGGTTGACCTCTAGTATTCATATCTAAAAAAATATAAAATGCACTTACCACTACCAATTTCAATAGAAAGTTTGTTAAAATAGACAAGTTTCTGCAACCCCGGAGAGGTCTATTTATAGAAAAAAATACATTTATTAACTCTTTGGTCCTATCACAGTTTACTTACTTCCAATGAGACCACCAGCTCTTCAGGACGACTGTGTGATCACACTCTCCGTAGCCGATGTGAGTAAGACCTTTAAACAGGTGAACATTCACAAGGACGCAGGGCCAGACGGATTACCAGGATGTGTAGTCCGAGCATGAGCTCTGGCAAGTGGCAAGAGTATTCACTGACATTTTCAACCTGTCTCTGACCAAGTCTGTAATACCTACATGTTTCATGCAAACCACCATAGTCCATGTGCCCAAGAACACCAAGGCAACCTGCCTAAATGACTACCAACCCATAGCACTCACGTCTGTAGCCATGAAGTGCTTTGAAAGGCTGGTCATGGCTCATATCAAGAACATCCTCCCTGATACCCTAGACCCACTCCAATTTGCATACCGCCCCAACAGCTCTACAGATGACACAATCTCAATCGCACTCCACACTGCCCTTTCCCACCTGGACAAAGGGAACACATGTGAGAATGCTGTTCATTGACTACAGCTCAACACCATAGTGCCCACAAAGCTCATCACTAAGACCCTGGGACTAAACAACTGGATCCTGGACTTCCTGAGGGGCCACCCTCAGGTAGTAAGGGTAGGCAACAGCACGTCTGCCACGATGATCCTCAACACTGGGGCCCCTCAGGGGTGTGTACTTAGTCCCCTCCTATACTCCCTGTTCACCCACGACTGTGTGGCCAAACATGACTCCAACACCATCATTAAGTTATACCAGGCGTCAGCGCAAGGCCCTAAAAATTGCCAGCCTCCAGCCACCCTAGTCATAGACTGTTCTACCCCCAAGCCATAATTTCTCCTGAACAGCTAATAGAATGGCTACCCGGACAACGTGCATTGACCCCCTGTACATAGCCTCATTATTGTTATTTTTATATAACTCTTCAGTTTATTTAGTAAATACTTTAACACTTATTTTTCTTAACTGCATTGTTGGTTAAGTGCTTGTAAGTAAGCATTTCACTGTAAGGTCTACACCGGTTGTATTCGGTGAATGTAGTAATGGCCCCGCCTACTCCAGACGACTCCTTTTGTAAATCATATGAGCAAAAAATATTTTGCATTATTTGGAACACTAAGCCAGACAAAATTAAACATGCCTATTTATGTAATAAATATGAGTTTGAGGGGCTCAAATAATTAAATATTAAAGCATTAAACCTCTCATTAAAAGCTTCACTCATACATAAATTATATTTAAACCCGAACTGGTTCTCTAGTAGATTATTAAGGCTTATAATTTGTTCAAAAATGGCCTTTTTGCCTTTATACAGACTGCAACTTCTAATTTCCGATTAATTTAAAGTGAAACGTTGTTCAAAGTATCGCCCTTTTTTAAACAAGCCATACAAAGCTGGTTACAATTTCAATTTTATCCCCCAGAAAAATATATATTACAACAAATATTATAGTTAGGTGAAACTCAAATATACTGATTTATAAAAACACATTGCTTATAGATTAAAAATGTTTTATTCATGATATTTTGAATAGGAATGGTGGATTTATAGGCAGTTTTCGAAAATATATGGGAAAGTTTGCTCAATCCAAAGTTAATCAACTGATTGCAGCATTACCGCAGAAATGGAGGAGGCAATTGGAAGGGGGAGAAGGTAGGAAACGTGTTTGTCTGCCATATATTAAAGATACAAATAGTCTGAAAAAGGTCGGCATAAATAGAAAAATATACCAGTTTCATTTGAGGACAAAAAATGTTGACAGCTGCGCCAAATAGCTGGGAAGAGATTTTCGATGTACCGATTCCATGGCACATGGGATATGAACCGATACAAAAAACAATACTTGATTCAACAGTTCGAGTTTTTCCAATTTTAATTATTATACAAAATTCTTGCCAAAAACAGAATGCTATATATATCGGGCACCCACAAATCTCAGATCTGCATATTTTGATGTGACGAGACATGTAGCTTCTGGTCACAGATTCAGGAATGACAACAACAACAAAAAACACCACATTAATAAAAAATTAACCCTACAAATAGCATTGTTGGGCAATTTGGAAAGTCATAGTCAATCAATCAATAATATAATAATACTTGTCGGAAAGGTTTTCATCTTTAGCTCAAAGTCGGTGGATACCACGCGATTAGAAAGATTCTAAATGAATGTAAAACATCACAGCATAGCTGAAAAATATGACATGAGGGTGGTCTATGGTGATAGGTGGAATGCCGCTCTAGGCGAAACCAAAAAAGTAAGCAAAATGACATTGAAAAAGTTTTAAAAAAATACATATTTTCCAGAAGCTGAAGTTAGGTTCAATTTAAATTGGGAATCAAATTGAAAATATATTTTCCATATGTTTAACATTTTCTGGGTGTTGAACAATACATCATTTCCAGACGATGAAATCAGGTTAATGTTCAGTTCTGAATGAAAGTTGAAAATAGGCTACTTTATTTTCCGTATGTTGAAAATATGTATTTTCTAGATCTATTTTATGGATGTTGAAATCAGGCACATTTTGGGCTCTGAATGAAAGTAGAAAATAAGTCATTTATAGGCTTCTGTGTTTGGGCCAAATCAAGGCTGGTCCAGACCGGACCAAAGACCATTGTCTGTCGATGTGGAAATTAAGTCCGGACTCACCCCCCAAAAAAGACGTCTAAATGACTGTACGCGCTTACTGGGGTGTAACCGACAGCGTTGCCTGAAATGTAATTTTATGAATGCCCATCTATGTGGCAAGTCTACTGGATAAAAAAAAAAAGATGTCCAAAAGATGTCTGCTCTTGCTTATTGGGTATCCTACCATGTTGGCCAGCAATGGAACTTTATGGGGCGGCAGGGTAGCCGTTGGACTAGTAACCGGAAGGTTGCAAGTTCAAATCCCCGAGCTGACAAGGTACAAATCTGTCGTTCTGCTCCTGAACATGCAGTTAACCCACTGTTCCTAGGCCGTCATTGAAATAAGAATTTGTTCTTAACTGACTTGCCTAGTTAAATAAAAATGGAATTTTATGAATGCCCATCCATGTTGTAGGCCCACCGTTCGTAAAATGGGCTGATGCATTGGCTTTATTAGTCCTGCCTCATGTGACTAATCCATTTGACGATTTAAGCACTGAAAATCAGCTACCCAAATTTCAAGCAGTTATCGTGAGCCTATTTGCAATGTCTTTACACAGCGGGAAATGCAGAAGTATTTTCTTTTTCGCTATGATCAGCCTGTCAAAAAATGATGGATACAAACTTGAAATCACTGATCATTTCAATGGGGTGAAACTCCTGGACAATAGTTGTGATTGTCCATTCCATATTGTTCATTTTACTTTGACCTGTCCTGTTTTTAGGACATGTTTTGTTGATGTGATAGTACATTTTTTATTTGATTGAGCGCCATTTAGGTTAGGCTATTTGATCAGAGAAACCTGCATAATGTAAAAAGTGTCCGTTTCATTGCATTGTCATACATTTTATCTCCAGCCTGTAGACTACAGTAAAGGTCACATACTCTTTCTACCATATCCTATATCTGCTACATGATTTATGTTAGATTATTTCTTTGACGCAACGTTGGTGGAGTGCCTTAGCATGCGTCTCTCCAACAGCACCCTGGTGAGGCGCGATGGGAAAGGACAAGCAAAATATTTTTGCGCCCCTGCCTTTGATAAAGCGGGCACTGCTTGTCACAGAGGCATCAAAGCTCACCTAAAAAGCCAATATGCCTCTGGTTAAGATAAATTGTCATTGTTTTTGGGCAGAATTATGTGATGTTTTATGTGTTGTTGGAGGCGCGTCTTGGTCAGTTTACCCCAAATTCCGCCCTTGTCAATCTGCCGCCGTAGACGGCGGCCTAAACCTGCCGAATGAGATGGCTGGCCATGATGGGATGGGCTGAGAGTAGCTGAGGGGTGGGATTAAGGAGATCGGTAATGATATTACTGAAAACACTACATATATTGCAGAGTTGCAAAGAAAAAGCCATATCTCAGACTGGCCAATAAAAAGAAAAGATTAAGATGGGAAAAACAACACAGACACTGGACAGAGGAATTCTGTCTAGGCCAGCATCCCGGAGTCACCTCTTCACTGTTAAGACTGGTGTTTTGTGGGTACTATTTAATCAAGCTGACAGTTGAGGACTTGTGAGGCGTCTGTTTCTCAAACTCGACACTCTAATGTACTTGTCCTCTTGCTCAGTTGTGCACCAGGGCCTCCCAATCCTCTTTCTATTCTGGTTAAAGCCAGTTTAGAAGAAAGTTATTTATTTCTCGCCATTTTGAGCCTGTAATCGAACCGACAAATGCTGATGCTCCAGATACTCAACTAGTCTAAAGAAGGCCAGTTTTATTGCTTCTTTAAATCAGCACAAGTTTTCAGCTGTGCTAACATAATTGCAAAACGGTTTTCTAATGCTCAATTAGCCTTTTAAAATGATAAACTTGGATTAGCTAACACAACGTGCCATTGGAACACAGGAGTGATGGTTGCTGAGAATGGGCCTCTGTACACCTATATAGGTATTCCATTAATTATCAGCCGTTTCCAGCTACAATAGTAATTTACAACATTAACAATGTCTACACTGTATTTCTGATCAATTTGATGTTATTTTAATTGACCAAAAAAAAAGTAATTTTCTTTAAAAAACATGGACATTTCTAAGTGACCCCCAAACTTTTGAACAGTAGTGTGTATTTAAAATAAATAGCAATGGTGGTTGGCTGGAAAGGAACTAAGATGAATGACAAAAACACTGAATTCCTGAAATAGATAGCCTCTACTTCTGATACCTTATTGGTTTATTTAAAAGCAAACAATGCCTTGGGAAGATTGATTGCAGACGTAATACGTGATAGGCCTATATATTTTAAACTCATCTCCATAGTCAATCCTGGGTTAAAATGTATCTACTGGATAATGGTTTTAATGCATTATCCTTGTTGGACCCTGTACACAGACTGTCTTTGTATTGAAAGTGAGGTATGAAGAAACATGGTTAACACCCACACACTGCATAAAATTTGGACACAAAATCTCTATGATCACAAACCTGGGAAATACAAAAACAGTTTACACAAGGGCCACTTTTTAACATTCAAACACATTGCCTGAAAAGCACATATCACTAGTGACTGAGGGGGGTCTGGTATTGTTACGGTAAGAGGATACAGTAGCTCAGGGCTATGCAAAGATAGTAGTTAGTTGTGCACAGAGACTGTGTTTCTGTTAGCTCATACTACCTCTCCCGTGGTCTTCTATGTGCATGGTGAGGTAATGGCCAGGTATATATATATATATATATATATATATATATATTTTTACTCACACATTCACCAACTGTGCAGTTACTTTACCATCCAAATTATATGTCGACTATCCCTGACCACATTCACTGTAAAATAATGTTCCACATTTGATATTTACTCATCCATACTGACACCAGAAACAGATCAGTGTTTAGTTAGCAGGAAAGGAAACAATACTTGAAAATGAGATACTTTAATGCCACACCCCTAAAACAGTGCAGATTAAAGCAGAGTTTGAGCTAATTTTCATACCATACTGCCTGTAGAGTGCCCTCCTGGTAAGAAACTTGGGTACTGTGTACCTTCCTTAGCATTTGTCAGGAAACACAGCACTTAACTTCCCCCTTTTGCAGCTGTTTGCACTCACAACGCTGGAATGCTTTGAATGAGTTCCATTCCTGTACTTGAACCAAAGAGCTTGTTCACTGACCATTGGCTAGACGTCAAAATAATATTTTGGATGGTTCGGCACTATGCAATTATTTGGCTATCATGCCTGGGATTTCTAACCAAATCCTTGCAGGGATTAAATTGAACAGGAACATTCCTTCACATCTAGATTCTAGATGAATTACCTTTAATTGGAAAGTATTTCAAAATCAATTAATCTTCAAAGTCATTCTACCACCTTCGAAAGTCCCAGTTAGCCTTTTCCTCACCTCCTTAAGAGTCAAATTTGGACACAATGGCTTCTACCTGTAATGTCTCATATGCACGAGCTGACAGAGAGCTTGTTAAATGTATAGAGGTGACATGTAAAGTATTGCCTGTGTGGTATGGTTGGTACCGACTGTAGCATGATGACCTGTCTGCTGCATGTGTTTGAATCTGCAATGAGTGTGCACTTCTCCATTTCATGACCCTGAATCTCTGCTGCCCAAAATACCTCCACATTCCTCAGTCTCTGGAGTTTAAAGGACCTCAATCGAGAAAGGAAAACAGTAACGCAATACATTTTATTCAGCTGTACATCATGAAAAATGTTGATAATGTCCACCGAACAAGTGTAATACTAGTGAGATAAATTAGCAAGTGCTTTAATAATCACATTATATTAAAAAGGAATGAAGACATCTAAACAAGCATAGCAACACTGTACAGTGGGAGGAAAGTGGAAACAAAAATGTGATTCAAATATAACCAGCAGAAAGGATATAGATGTGTGTGTATATAGCCTAGTTACTACAAGTCAAAATAAGTCTGTTAGAGTTTTACGTACCATCCTTTTTTGCTCAAGGGAGGGAACATTTTATATTACAGAGAGCCCGCTCACAAACCCCATCTGAGTCATGATTCTCAATCCATGGAACTGCATGAAAAGGAGTAAAAACAAATAATCAGACACTGCGTTGCAGGGGCCAAGGGCATGCGTGGTGGCAGATTGTGGGTCGTCATGACGGAGGAGTCATAACTGCTGTGGAAGTCTGGACAGTGCCATGGAGGGGGTTGCAGGCAGGCTGGAGCACTCCGGAACTAAAGAGTTGCTCCTGTATCTCTTGCTCATAACATGTCATAATGCCTCAGTCACTGTGGGGCCCTGGCTTACATAGCAGTCCTCTTAAATGTCTGAGTTGAGGCTGAGGTTGGCCAACCTGGGGTCCGAGTTGATCTCATACCTGTAATGGTAGCCCTCCATGTGGTCCCTGCATGCGTCCCGAATATTGTATATCCACCGCTTGATCCCCTTCCTGTTGAGGTAGAGGACCAACAGAAAGATCACTCCAATCAAGGCCAGCACCATGCCCAGAAAGACATACGAGGTCTCCAGCACACCTTTCATTTCACCTGAAAAGGTACACTCCAACTCTTTTATCTGGAGCAACGGTAACTGCCTCAGAACCTCAGGGTCAGAACAGGTCATATTCTGCTTGTCTGTGACCTGCTCAGAGCTTTTCAGCCAGGCCACAAGGTCCTCGATATTGCAGTCACAGAGCCAAGGGTTTCCTGCCAGATGCACCTGAAGCCCAGGCTTGAGGCTGAAGTCCATCAGTGTAGTGTTGGGTAGTTCCCTCAGGGCATTGTCCCTCAAGTCTAACTCACGAAGCCGAGGAACACTCAGCGTCCCATTCTGGATGAAAATGAGGGAGTTGTTTTGTAGGTTGAGGATGGTGAGGTTGGAGAGGCGGGAGAACATGTCCTCAGGGAGGACCACCAGGTCATTGTTGGACAGGTCTAAGCGGGTAAGTTGAAGGGCTCCGCCACTCCGTAGCAGACTGAAGAGCTCACTCATGGAAGTATGGTTGTAAAAAGCCCTGCTGAGGTTAAGGTCCAGCAGTTTGTTGTAATCAGAGAAAGCTTGAGCACTAAAATGCAGAATCCTGTTGTTACTCAAGTCTAGCAGCCTGAGATTTGGCAAGTTGTTGAATACATTGTGGTCCACCAGCTCCACCTGGTTTCCTGTGAGATACAAGTCTGTTAACTGCTCAAGGGGCACAGGGAAAGACACAGCTGTGAGATGGGAAATGTTGTTCCCTGTAATGAACAGGGTTTTAGTGTTTGCTGGCAATGGCTGTGGAACCGCGAATAAGCCCTGGTTCAAACATTTGACCGTGGATGTGAAACAGACGCATTTGTCAGGACAGGCTGAATTTGAAACAAGGACAGCAAAGAAAAACCACAAACGAAGTAGAGTCGTATTCTCTCGGGTTTCTTCAAGTTTACAACATAACAATGAGCTCAAAAAACGCATTTTCTCACCCGTGGTTCCAATGAGTCTGATAGATTAAACGAAGCACAACGCGTAGAACGTGTACAAATGTTTTTTTCCCCCCCGAGTCACACAATCCACCTTCAAGTTCCTGTCCTCCACATGCAAAATGCTACTTTTCAACCTTTTTCCTGAAGGAAATAGCTTCACTTCCGATTTAAACTGGGTGGCAACGATTACATTCATTAGCTAAACAGCATCCTCGCATACATTTCCGAAGATAAAAGTTTTTTTTGCCAACCAGTCTCTCACCATGCTCATCGTGTTAGTGGGGCTTTCAAATCCGGTTGACGTTCGTTTTATCGCAGTTCTCACTAAAATGTATTCGCACACGTTCGAGTCAGCCTTTGACGTGAAGTGCGTAAACAGCCATTAGATTTCGAGGAGTCCAATAAAGCACAGAAAACACGATATAATGTTCGAACAAAAGTATCTGAGCACACTTGGTCCAACGATGCTTCCCTCGAATCAAAAGAATAGACCCTTCTCCAAGTGGGGTATGCGAAAAAATTAGTCCGCGACGGCCAAACCACTGCAAGGCTTAGGCTATACCATGTTCCATTACAATGGGTGAGCAATGAAGCTTTTGTAACTTAATGTTGGCATTCAACAAATTCAATATTTGTTATCTTTATTATTGCTCACATTTCTTGTTTCCTTCATTTATTTAAATGTATATACTATCACAATATGTGCAGTCTCTATTGGGCATTTGCCTAATGGTCAAGAAAATGTTATGGGTGTGCACCAAATAAACCACTGCTTCATAGCAGAAGTAGCCTAGTTTAATCTAATGAAAGGTTTTCGATCCAAAATCAAACACATCATCAACTATACTCAATTATTGGAAACTGTAAACAAGTATTGCATATTATTTAATAGAATTAGTTACATCTCAGATACATTGTAGATATCAGGGCCACTCAGCCAATGTGCTGGAGAGCTAAGGGAATGCAGTTTTAAACCTCATAACACAAGAACCCATTAGTCTTAGACTTTATGATTCAATTGAAAAATTATTGTCAAGTGAAAATCCATCACTTTGGTTGTGTAATGCACTTCCTCACTTAATGTAGGCTATTATATGCTTTTATAGGGGAATGACAATCAAAAGATAGAGCATAATGTGGGTGGTTTAATGTACTATAGCCTACTGGGCTTTGCTTTTTTGAATAGCCAGCAGTAAAATATGAGCATAGCCAGCTGTGGGAAGTAGGGGTTCTGAGGGTGCTGCAGATAAATAATATAATAAATCAAATCTGACTTTTTTTTTGTCCCACAAAATTAGTGAACTAGAACCCCCTCACCCGACAGCACCCCCAACCCAGAACATCTTCCCGCGGCCATACATGTGTCATTTTAGACGGTGATCGTTAATTTATATTAGTTAACAGCCAATATATAATCCTAACTGATTGATGAGGAGCACACAGTCCCCAGGGTCCAGGGCATAACACTGATGAAGTTCTGGGGTGGAGAGAAACCAAGCACTGCTGTTAATGTGTGTGTGTGTGTGTGTGTGTGTGTGTGATTGAGAGAGAAATAGTACATAGGTTTACAGTAAAATTCATGCTCTTATACATGTAGTTACATTTACGTCATTTAGCAGATACTCTTATCCAGAGCGACTTACTGGAGCAATATGGGTTAAGTGCCTTGCTCAAGGGCACATCAACAGATTTTTCAAACCGGTGACCTTTTGGTTACTGGCCCAACACTCTTAACCGTTAGGCTACCTGCACTGTAATTACTCTAGTAACAACATTCTATTAAAATGTTAATGATAAAAACCTATTAACATAACTTTTAGTGATCCATTGTAATGTTTTTGTAATTACATAAGAGAAACTTGTCCCCTTGTAAAATAGCTAAACTGGTGCTCCCCAGAACTTAATCTGCTCCAAATAAAGGAGAGCAGCATTAAAATAGTTTATTTCCAAAATGGTATATCCACCAATTTTTCGCTTTTTTTCTTCATCAGAAATAGATGTTTATGTGTACCTTTTGTGTGTGTGTAAAATATTACTGTTCTTAGATGTGTATTAAAAAAAAAAATTCCCCCTGCAAAACGCTATGTACAGTGCCTTGCGAAAGTATTCGGCCCCCTTGAACTTTGCGACCTTTTGCCACATTTCAGGCTTCAAACAAAGATATAAAACTGTATTTTTTTGTGAAGAATCAACAACAAGTGGGACACAATCATGAAGTGGAACGACATTTATTGGATATTTCAAACTTTTTTAACAAATCAAAAACTGAAAAATTGGGCGTGCAAAATTATTCAGCCCCCTTAAGTTAATACTTTGTAGCGCCACCTATTGCTGCGATTACAGCTGTAAGTCGCTTGGGGTATGTCTCTATCAGTTTTGCACATCGAGAGACTGAAATTTTTTCCCATTCCTCCTTGCAAAACAGCTCGAGCTCAGTGAGGTTGGATGGAGAGCATTTGTGAACAGCAGTTTTCAGTTCTTTCCACAGATTCTCGATTGGATTCAGGTCTGGACTTTGACTTGGCCATTCTAACACCTGGATATGTTTATTTTTGAACCATTCCATTGTAGATTTTGCTTTATGTTTTGGATCATTGTCTTGTTGGAAGACAAATCTCCGTCCCAGTCTCAGGTCTTTTGCAGACTCCATCAGGTTTTCTTCCAGAATGGTCCTGTATTTGGCTCCGTCCATCTTCCCATCAATTTTAACCATCTTCCCTGTCCCTGCTGAAGAAAAGCAGGCCCAAACCATGATGCTGCCACCACCATGTTTGACAGTGGGGATGGTGTGTTCAGCTGTGTTGCTTTTACGCCAAACATAACATTTTGCATTGTTGCCAAAAAGTTCAATTTTGGTTTCATCTGACCAGAGCACCTTCTTCCACATGTTTGGTGTGTCTCCCAGGTGGCTTGTGGCAAACTTTAAACGACACTTTTTATGGATATCTTTAAGAAATGGCTTTCTTCTTGCCACTCTTCCATAAAGGCCAGATTTGTGCAATATACGACTGATTTTTGTCCTATGGACAGAGTCTCCCACCTCAGCTGTAGATCTCTGCAGTTCATCCAGAGTGATCATGGGCCTCTTGGCTGCATCTCTGATCAGTCTTCTCCTTGTATGAGCTGAAAGTTTAGAGGGACGGCCAGGTCTTGGTAGATTTGCAGTGGTCTTCCATTTCAATATTATCGCTTGCACAGTGCTCCTTGGGATGTTTAAAGCTTGGGAAATCTTTTTGTATCCAAATCCGGCTTTAAACTTCTTCACAACAGTATCTCGGACCTGCCTGGTGTGTTCCTTGTTCTTCATGATGCTCTCTGCGCTTTTAACGGACCTCTGAGACTATCACAGTGCAGGTGCATTTATACGGAGACTTGATTACACACAGGTGGATTGTATTTATCATCATTACTCATTTAGGTCAACATTGGATCATTCAGAGATCCTCACTGAACTTCTGGAGAGAGTTTGCTGCACTGAAAGTAAAGGTGCTGAATAATTTTGCACGCCCAATTTTTCAGTTTTTGATTTGTTAAAAAAGTTTAAAATATCCAATAAATGTCGTTCCACTTCATGATTTTGTCCCACTTGTTGTTGATTCTTCACAAAAAAATACATTTTTATATCTTTATGTTTGAAGCCTGAAATGTGGCAAAAGGTCGCAAAGTTCAAGGGGGCCGAATACTTTCGCAAGGCACTGTATATAGAGTGGGGCAAAAAAGTATTTAGTCAGCCACCAATTGTGCAAGTTCTCCCACTTAAAAAGATGAGAGAGGCCTGTAATTTTCATCATAGGTACACTTCAATGATGACAGACAAAATTTGAAAAAAAATCCAGAAAATCACATTGTAGGATTTTTAATGAATTTATTTGCAAATTATGGTGGAAAATAAGTATTTGGTCACCTACAAACAAGCAAGATTTCTGGCTCTCACAGACCTGTAACTTCTTCTTTAAGAGGCTCCTCTGTCCTCCACTTGTTACCTGTATTAATGGCACCTGTTTGAACTTGTTATCAGTATAAAAGACACCTGTCCACAACCTCAAACAGTCACACTCCAAACTCCACTATGGCCAAGACCAAAGAGCTGTCAAAGGACACCAGAAACAAAATTGTAGACCTGCACCAGGCTGGGAAGACTGAATCTGCAATAGGTAAGCAGCTTGGTTTGAAGAAATCAACTGTGGGAGCAATTATTAGGAAATGGAAGACATACAAGACCATTGATAATCTCCCTCGATCTGGGGCTCCGCGCAAGATCTCACCCCGTGGGGTCAAAATGATCACAAGAACGGTGAGCAAAAATCCCAGAACCACACGGGGGGACCTAGTGAATGACCTGCATAGAGCTGGGACCAAAGTAACAAAGCCTACCATCAGTAACACACTACGCCGCCAGGGACTCAAATCCTGCAGTGCCAGACGTGTCCCCCTGCTTAAGCCAGTACATGTCCAGGCCCGTCTGAAGTTTGTTAAAGAGTATTTGGATGATCCAGAAGAAGATTGGGAGAATGTCATATGGTCAGATGAAACCAAAATATAACTTTTTGGTAAAAACTCAACTCGTCGTGTTTGGAGGACAAAGAATGCTGAGTTGCATCCAAATAACACCATACCTACTGTGAAGCATGGGGGTGGAAACATCATGCTTTGGGGCTGTTTTTCTGCAAAGGGACCAGGACAACTGATCCGTGTAAAGGAAAGAATGAATGGGGCCATGTATTGTGAGATTTTGAGTGAAAACCTCCTTCCATCAGCAAGGGCATTGAAGATGAAGTGTGGCTGGGTCTTTCAGCATGACAATGATCCCAAAAACACTCCCCGGGCAACAAAGGAGTGGCTTCGTAAGAAGCATTTCAAGGTCCTGGAGTGGCCTAGCCAGTCTCCAGATCTCAGCCCCATAGAAAATCTTTGGAGGGAGTTGAAAGTCCGTGTTGCCCAGCAACAGCCCCAAAACATCACTGCTCTAGAGGAGATCTGCATGGAGGAATGGGCCAAAATACCAGCAACAGTGTGTGAAAACCTTGTGAAAACGTTTGACCTCTGTCATTGCCAACAAAGGGTATATAACAAAGTATTGAGATAAACTTTTGTTATTGACCAAATACTTATTTTCCACCATAATTTGCAAATAAATTAATAAAAAATCCTACAATGTGATTTTCTGGATTTTTTTTCTCATTTTGTCTGTCATAGTTGAAGTGTACCTATGATGAAAATTACAGGCCTCTCTTATCTTTTTAAGTGGGAGAACTTGCACAATTGGAGGCTGACTAAATACTTTTTTGCCCCACTGTATATATCCCATTGTTTAGCTGGAATAGAAGTATCCTGTATATTTAACATAGAAATTATACCTATAATAAATCTGGCCTCATGCTATAGCGTTTAGTTGGGCTCGTCCCCAGTAGCACCCTATTCCCTGTATTGTACACTACTTTTGACCAGAGCCCAGATCTCATATGATGGTTAAATATAGGCCTATTTTTTTATATTTAAGTACATAAATACATTTGTACAGTTCTTTATTAAAATGTAATTATGTGTCACATTTAACGGTGTAAAACTTTGTAGTGCAACTTTTTTTCTCAGAGTGAGGCAGACATAACACTACATGGCCAAAGGTATGTGGACACCTGCTCGTCGAACATCTCATTCCAAAATCATATGCATTAATATGGAGTTCCCTTTGCTGTTACAACAGCCTCCACTCTTCTGGGAAGGATTTCCACTAGATGTTGAAACATTGCTGCGGGGACTTCCTTCCATTCATCCACAAGAGCATTAGTGAGGTCGGGCACTGAAGTTGGGCGATTAGGCCTGGCTCGCAGTTGGCTTTCCAATTAATCCCAAAGGTGTTCGATGGGGTTGCGGTCAGGGCTCTGTGCAGGCCAGTCAAGTTATTCCACACCGGTCTAGACTGACCATTTCTGTATGGACCTCGTTTTGTGCATGGGGGCACAAAACAGCCCCAGACCATTATTCCTCCTCCACCAAACTTTACAGTTGGCACTACATTTGGGCAGGTAGTGTTCTCTTAACATCCGCCAAACCCAGATTAGTCCGTCGGACTGCCAGGTGGTGAAGCGTGAATCATCAACCCAGAGAACGCATTTCCACTGCTCCAGAGTCCAATGGCGGCAAGCTTTACACCACTGCAGCGGACGTGGGACATTGCAAATGGTGATCTTAGGCTTGTGTGCGGCTGTTCGGCCATGTAAACCCATTTCATGAATCTCTTGACTAACAGTTATTGTGCTGACGTTGCTTCCAGAGGCAGTTTAGAATTCAGTAGTGAGTGTTGCAACCGAGGACAGATTATTTGTACATGCTACACACTTCAGTGCTTGGCGGTCCTGTTCTGTGAGCGTGTGTGGCCTACCACTTCGTAGCTGAGCTGTTGTTGCTCCTAGGCGTTTCCACTTCACAATAACAGCACTTACAGTTGACCGGGGCAGCTCTAGCAGGGCAGACATTTGAGGAACTGACTTGTAGGAAAGTTGGCATCCTATGAAGGTGCCACATTCAAAGTCACTGAGGTCTTCAGTAAGGCCATTCCACTGCCAATGTTTGTCTATGGAGATCGCATGGCTGTGTGCTCGATTTCATACACCTGTCAGCAACGGGTATGGCTGAAATAGCACTCTTTCCTCATTAGTGGTCGTTTCTAATGACTGGCCTCCTGATCTTACTCAGCAGCAGAATTGTTCTCCTAGGATTAAGTAGAATAATGCTGCTATTGTAGCAAAAAAAGTAAATGTGTGACTAGAGAAGGAAAGACTCATCAATATGTAATTGTGTGTCAAGCCCTGGCGTAAACCCAACGTCTAACCCTAACTCCAACCTTGACCCCTTATCTATTCTTAACTGGAGCCCAAGTGACCATCATTTGAAACTAAGAGATGTGGAGGAGAAATCATTTTTCCTTTTCAGGAAACTTCATGCATTTATTACTTGAGGTCATGATGTATTATTTTCAAGTTGTAAACCAGTGGCCCAAGGGTAGGCAAACCTGGACCTACTCTGGGTACCCCCAGGACCAGAGAAACCAGTGATACGGTAAAAAAACAACAACATATTGTGTTGATATAACAATCAATACGTTCATGTAATTAGTCTACTCCCAACTCGTAACTCAGAGTAGGTGTCACTTTTCGTTCATTAAAAAACAGCCTATTTCTCCAAGCAGTGACGTCAATCATCGAGAGGAATTATTTAAGCGATTATAGTGAAACCGTCCAATAGAAAACGGGATTGCAAGATCTTTCAACCAATCAGAAGTCTCCGTGTTGCCCAGCCTCCCTCTTTTTTGGATCCTTACTTAACTGTGGAATAGCATCTGTTTTGTTCAAATATCTAGGTTTAATAAGAGCATTTAGCGATGTTTATTTTTGAAACGATGACACAGTGGATGTGTATCATTGGCGCAAGCTTCATAAGCACTTTCGTCTTCATCTAGCGACAGGTGAGAAAGTGAAATGTGATCGTGGCAATCTATTTTCAATGCAACTCGCTAGCATAGCTAACCTAACTAAACATCATCACGTCAGTAACATCATTCAGACTTCGATGGTCACATCAGAGTAACAACCAACGATACATTGTCACCTGTGCCGTATATAACAAGTTTTATTTAGATTAAAGTATTTGAGATATTGTCCAATATGTTAATGTTTTGTAGCTAATTTTCATTTTTCCAAGTTCAAATGCTAGCTAGCTAACAATGTAACGTTAGCAGGTAACTAGCCATGATTTAGAGAATGAAAGATTAAGGAAACGGTTAAATCATGGTGAAAAACGTTGGTGTACATGTATATAGCTGGTTGCAATAACACTGGATTACTTTGTAACTAGCAACACAATGAATACAAATGGTGGCCTATTGTCTGGTGCAGTTCTCCCTAAGAGTCTTAACGTTAAGGTAACTATGTTAGTTAGCTAGCTAAGTAGCAAGTGGGGTAGATGGAAGCAGCAGCGACTGTATCCGCTTCTGTCTTAGCTAATCAAGATATGTTAGCTATGTTCACTACACTGTGGATATTTTAATGCACACAGTACACCTGACAGGTATTTTGCAGACCAATGCGTCTTTATTTAAATACCTTTTTATTATACTCATGTTTTTCACTTTCACAACTCCAAACGGTGAATGATGTGGAAACAGTCAAACTGTTGCATGTTCCTGTTTTGATACCCATTTTCGTGTGACTAAAAAGTTTGTGCAATATTTTTGGCCTGGAGTCAAGAGACAGCCTAGCTCGGCTGCTATTATAGGCATAGTAGTGTCAAGTCAATTGATCCTTGATGGTTGTTTCTGCATATCTGGGGTGCTGAACTGCACGTTGACCTTTCAACATGTCTTGCTAGGTTTGAACCATTTCATCTATGTAGCATAGTACAGTTAAAGAGCAAGGGGGGTATGTTGGATTTTCCAGAGCATGTATTTGTTCTTGGTGCTTTGAATAAGCTTGTTCTGTGGATTTGTGGACACATTTAGTACATGCCAGGTTTATGTTGTGTAGCAGTTGTTTTCTCTGCCTTGCATGTACTTCCAGTGTTTTATAAACTAATGACTGTCCACCCTTTCTCCCCCAGGTTCCTAATACAATTATGGAGTTTTGAGAAGGGTTTTGTGTGTCTTGGGGGGGAAAGGGGGCCTTTCCCCTCAATTTGGATGGACTATTTGAAGGGACCTTCTGGAGGGTTAATGAACTTGTTGAACTTTGTAAAATATTGTATTTAAAAATATATATATATAAATATTTGTAAAAGGAGTAGGTATTTTTGGAAATATTTTTAAATAAGTATAGTATTTATAGATGTTTATTTAATGAATTCCTGATGCCACTGAATGTTTCAAACACATTTGGTTGTGTTGAGCTTTGGGTGGACTGAGATGACCTAAAACAAGGCCCTGGGGTTGCTAGGGTGCGGTGGAACCTCAACACAAGCACAATTCTAGCACCCCAAAACAATCTCCCACCTTTTTCTATTTTCTTCCGAGAGCAGCTACATTAAAACATTATAGTTTCAAAGTCAAACTGACTTGCCCTAAAGCGTTATCTTAGGGTTTGTTGTTGTACTGAAGGGTGTTTCAGTGTTTGTTTTAGAGTTTGGAGTTTGAGGGGAGCAGGGTCTCCCTGACTGCGTTAGAGCGGGGAGTTCACAGCAAGGTTTAGAAGTCACTCAGGATGAGCGTGGTGATGGCAACCCCAGACTGCACGCCAAAATGCCGCTCCATGCGGCATGCAGATGAGGTGGTGGCGGCGCTGACGCAGGGTTCAGAGGGGCGCCTGCGGGCCTTCCTCAACACTCACTGCCACAACGCGGCCACACTGAGGGACGCCTTCGGCCGCACGGCCCTGCACCTGGCCGCCTCGCTGGGCAAGAGGGCCCTGTTGGAGTGGCTGCTGGAGAGGAAGAGCGCTGACCTCATGGTGAAGGACAAGGAGTCTGGCTGGACCGCCCTGCACCGCAGCGTCTTCTACGGACACATCCACTGCCTCATGTCACTTGTTAAGGTGAGTCTCCCTCTGTGTTTCTGAAATAATGTAGAGATGACTGGGCCTCCTTTGGCCTCTACAACACAGTGGCAAGACAAAGGTATGTGAACCCTTTTGTATTATCTGGATTTCTGCATAAATTGGTCATCAAATTTGATCTGATCTTCAAAGTCAAACAATAGATGTGCTTTAACTAATAACACACTAACAATTATATGTTTTCATGTCTTTATTGAGCATACCGTGTTAACATTCACAGTATAGGGTGGGAAAAGTATGAGAACCCTTGGATTTAATAACTGGTTGACCCTCCTTTGGCAGCAATGACCTCAACTAAAGGTTTTCTGTAGTTGACCTGCACAATGGTCTGGAGGAATTTTGGATATTCCTCTTTACAAAACTGTTTCAGTTCAGCAATGTTCTTGGGATGTCTGGTTGAACCGCTCTCTTGAGGTCATGCCACAGCCTCTCAATCGGGTTGAGGTCAGGACTCTGACTGGGCCACTCCAGAAGGTATATTTGCATCTGTTGAAGCCAGTTATTTATTTATTTTTTGTGTGTGTGTTTTGTGTGACGTTGTCCTGTTGCAACACCCAACTTCTGTGCTTCAATTGGCAGACAGATAGCATTACGTTCTCCTGCAAAAAGTCTTGATTAACTTAGGAATTCATTTTTTATGTTGATGATAGCATGCAGCAAAGCAGCACCAAAACATGATGCTCCCTCCACCATACTTTACAGTGGGGATGAGGTTTTGATGTTGGTGTGCTGTGCCTTTTTTTTTCTCCACACGTTGGGTTTGTTCCTTCCAAAGAACTCAACTTTAGTTTATTCTGTCCACAGAATATTTTGCCAGTAGCACTGTGGAACATCCAGGTGCTCTTTCAGATGTGCAGCAATGTTTTTTTTGGACAGCAGTGTCTTCTTCTGTGGTGTCCTCCCATGAACACCATTCTTGTTTAGTGTTTTATGTATCGTAGACTTGTCAACAGAGATGTTATTATGTTCCAGAGATTTCTGTAAGTCTTTAGCTGACACTCTAGGATTCTTCTTAACCTCATTGAGCATTCTGCACTGCTCTTGTAGTTATCTTTGCAGGATGGCCACTCCTAGGGAGAGAAGCAACAGGGCTGAACTTAATCTATTTATAGACCATTTGTCTTACCGTGGACTGACAAACATCAAAGCTTTTAGAGATCATTTTGTAACCCTTTCCAGGTTTGTGCAAGTCAACAATTATTAATCGTAGGTCTTCTGAGATCTTTTGTTCGAGGCATGGTTCACTTCAGGAAATGCTTCTTGTGAAGAGCAGTCACATTTTGTGAGTTTAAAAAAAAAAATTATAGGGCAGGGCAGCTCTAACTCACATGTCAAATCTCATCTCAATTAATTGGACTCCAGGTTAGCTGACTCCTGATTCTAATTAGCTTTTGGAGAAGTCATTAGCCTAGGGGTTCACATACTTTAACCCAACCTACACTGTGAATGTTTAAATTATGTATTCAATATAGACAAATACAATATTTTGTGTGTTATTAGTTGTAGCACATTGTGTTGGTATATTGTTGTGACTTAGATGAAGATCTGATCAAATTTTTAGGTCCGATTTATGCAGAAATCCAGGTAATTCCAAAGGGTTCACATACTTTTGCTTGCCACTGTAAATGATTGGTATGTGGAGGAAGACATTTATATGACTTCCATTGGCAGTACTTTTGTTCTGTAGCTACTCTTTTCTTGCTTGCTTCATCACTGGCCTACAGCTAGGTGTAGTTAAATGGAAATAATATTGTGGCTCTAGTCTAGAATGGTGCTTCTGTGTTGCAGCATGGCGGCATTCTCTCCACCCAGGATAAGGAGGGCCTCTCTGTCCTGGACTTAACCATGAAGGACAGACCAGCACACGTTGTATTTACAAAGACTGGTGAGGATCGCTTATCATTTCATATCGATCTCTCATTTGGACTATGCATGATAAAAAGGGAAAAGCGGATGTTTCTTTTAAGCACATAGTCAAGACGGGTGTCAATCATTGTTGCCTACTTGTAGAAAATAGTGTTGGAAGTCTTGGCTGTGGCAGGCATTTTTTTTTAAACTTTTGGTTTTCTCTCTCTCAGACCCCACTGAGGTTTATACCTGGGGGAACAACACCAATTTCAGTCTGGGGCATGGGAACCAGGAGAGCAGGCATCATCCTGAGATTGTGGATCTGTTTTCCCGGACCGGGGTTTACGTCAAACAGGTAAACAAACCAACTACTATTTTTATTTATTTTATTTCACCTTTATTTAACCAGGGAGGCTAGTTGAGAACAAGTTGTCATTTGCAACTGCGACCTGGCCAAGATAAAGCGTAGCAATTCGACACATACAACAACACAGAGTTACACATGGAATAAACAAAACATAGTCAATAATACAGTAGAACAAAAGAAAACAAAGTCTATATACAGTGAGTGCAAATGAGGTAAGTTAAGGAAATAAATAGGCCATGGTGGCGAAGCAATTACAATATAGCAATTAAACACTGGAATGGTAGATCGGCAGAAGATGATTGTGCAAGGTAGAGATACTGGGGTGCAAAGGAGCTAAATAAATACCAGTATGAGGTAGGTAGATAGATGGGCTGTTTACAGATGGACTATGTGCAGTGATCTGTAAGCTGCTCTGACAGTTGGTGCTTAAAGCTAGTGAGGGAGATGTGAGTCTCTAGCTTCAGAGATTTTTGCAATTCGTTCCAGTCATGGGCAGCAGAGAAATGGAAGAAAAGGAGGAATAGGCTTTGGGGGTGACCAGTGAAATATACCTGCTGGAGCGCGTGCTACGAGTGGGTGCTGCTATGGTGATCAGTGAGCTGAGATAAGGTGGGGCTTTACCTAGCAGAGACTTGTAGATAACCTGTAGCCAGTGGGTTTGGCGACGAGTATGAAGCGAGGGCCAACCAACGCGAGTGTACAGGTCGCAATGGTGGGTAGTGTATGGGGCTTTGGTGACAAAACGGATGGCACTGTGATAGACTGCATCCAGTTTGTTGAGTAGAGTGTTGGAGGCTATTTTATAAATGACATCACCAAAGTCGAGGATCGGTAGGATGGTCAGTTGTACTAGGGTATGTTTGGCAGCATGAGTGAATGATGCTTTTTTGCAAAATAGGAAGCTGATTCTAGATTTAATTTTGAATTGGAGATGTTTGACGTGGGTCTGGAAGGAGAGTTTACAGTCTAACCAGACACCTAGGTATTTGTAGTTGTCCACATATTCTAAGTCAGAGCCGTCCAGAGTAGTGATGCTGGACGGGCGAGCAGGTGCGGGCAGCGATCGATTGAAAAGCATGCATTTGGTTTTACTAGCGTTTAAGAGTAGTTGGAGGCCACGGAAGGAGAGTTGTATGTCATTGAAGCTCGTCTGGAGGTTAGTTAACAGTGTCCAAGGAATGGTGTCGTCTGCATAAAGGTGGATCAGAGAATCACCAGCAGCAAGAGCGACATCATTGCTGTATACAGAAAGTCGGCCTGAGAATTGAACCCTGTGGCACCCCCATAGACTGCCAGACGTCCAGACAACAGGCCCTCCGATTTGACACACTGAACTCTATCAGAGAAGTAGTTGGTGAACCAGGTGAGGCAATAATTTGAGAAACCAAGGCTGTCGAGTCTGCCAATAAGAATGTTGTGATTGACAGAGTCGAAAGCCTTGGCCAGGTCGATGAATACGGCTGCACAGTAATGTCTCTTAACAATGGCGGTTATGATGTCGTTTAGAACCTTGAGCGTGGCTGAGGTGCACCCATGACCAGCTCTGAAACCAGATTGCATAGCGGAGAAGGTATGGTGGGATTCGAAATGGTCAGTAATCTGATTGTTAACTTGGCTTTCGAAGACCTTAGAAAGACAGGGTAGGATAGATGTAGGTCTGTAGCAGTTTGGGTCTAGAGTGTCTCCCCCTTTGAAGAGGGGGATGATCACGGCAGCTTTTCAATCTTTGGGAATCTCAGACGATACGAAAGAGGTTGAACAGGCTAGTAATAGGGGTTGCAACAATTTTGGCAGATAATTTTAGAAAGAGAGGGTCCAGATTGTCTAGCTCGGCTGATTTGTAGGGGTCCAGATTTTGCAGCTTTTTCAGAACATCGGCTATCTGGATTTGGGTAAAGGAGAAATGGTGGGGGCTTTGGCGGGTTGCTGTGGAGGGTGCCGGGCAGTTGACCGGGGTAGAAATGCTTATTGAAATTCTCAATTATAGTGGATTTATCGGTGGTGACAATGTTTCTTAGCCTGTGAGCAGTGGGCAGCTGGGAGGAAGTGCTCTTATTCTCCATGGACTTTAGTGTCCCAGAACTTTTTTGAGTTAGTACTACAGGATGCAAATATCTGTTTGAAAAAGCTTGCCATAGCTTTTCTAACTGCCTGTGTATATTTGTTCCTAACTTCCCTGAAAAGTTGCATATCACGGGGGCTATTCGATGCTAATGCAGAACGCCGCAGGATGTTTTTGTGCTGGTCAAGGGCAGACAGGTCTGGCGTGAACCAAGGACTATATCTATTCCTAGTTCTGATTTTTTTGAGGGGCATGCTTATTTAAGATGAGGAAGGTACTTTTAAAGAATAGCCAGGCGTCATCTACTGACGGGATAAGGTCAATGTCGTTCCAGGATACCCCGGCCAGGTCGATTAGAAAGGCCTGCTCGCAGAAGTGTTTCAGGGAGTGTTTGACCGTGATGAGGGGTGGTCGTTTGGTCGCAGACCCATTACGGATGCAGGCAATGAGGCAGTGATCGCTGAGCTCTTGATTGAAAACAGCAGAGGTGTATTTGGAGGGTGAATTAGTTAGGATGACATCTATGAGGGTGCCCGTGTTTACTGATTTGGGGTTGTACCTGGTAGGTTCATTGATAATTTGTGTGAGATTGAGGGCATCAAGCTTAGTTTCCATTAGTTCACATATAGTATTGAGGGCACAGCTGGGGGCAGAGGGAGGTCTATAGCAAGCTGCAACAGTGAGACTATAGAGATCCAATAAATGTTCTCTTGACTTATTTTCAGTCTTCGCTCTGTTCTGTTCTTATTAAGTGGAGATGTTCTGCCTCTTTGCCATTAGCTAGTCACATGAGTCATTCTAGGGCTTCCCCACCTTAAACACCCTAGTCTCCTGGGCCCCCCCCCCCCCCCCCCACACACAGACTTGGCCTCAATTTATGGATCACTAGGGGGATCCATCACAACAATGCTTATGTAAAAACATGGTTGTACCATCTGTGGCATCTCCTGGATAACAGGCACGTCACCTGCCCCCACCCCCCGCACCTCCTGCAAAACAGACCCCCTCCTGGGATATTGCCCTCACAACAGGCTGCTCTCCCAGGAACAACGGGCATGTTTTGTATAAGTTGGCATTGTTCTTATTGGGTGGTTGTGTATAGTATAAGGGGTACAATCACAGCAATGGTAACTGGCTATTATGAAGCTCTCTAACAAAAACTACATCAGGGCACCACTTTTGAAGTCTGGGAAACATCTAAGACACACTTTTTTTGTGTAGTTACCTTTTAATTCAAGTGCACATGCACCGAGCACTGTTTAGTTAGCTGTGTTTCTCTGTAGCACACGTGATAGTGTTAGCAAAACAAATGCCTACTGCACTGATGAAAATAATCCTGAAATGGTTCTACCAGGTAGGCAGAGGCTACTCTTTAGTTAGTTATTGTTATAATTGATTAGGTTTTTGGGAAAGCCTT